>NC_140639.1:17623560-18223560 GCF_057382275.1 Copadichromis virginalis | reverse complement strand
CGGCTGATGGACCAGGTCTTGAGGGATGTGTCAGACTTTGTTGCAGCATACCTAGATGATGTTGTGATATTTAGTCAGACCTGGGAGCAGCATGTGGCTCACCTGCGACGCGTTCTACACAGCAAATTCAAAAGTGTTAAATGTTTTGGTGTTAATAGTCTTCCTGCAAAAGTAGAGTTAATTTTACTCTAAGCAGAGTCACATTCTTTTAATGTAACTCTGAGGTGTAAAATGATAGTTAAAATTGAGTGTTAAAAATGAGTTTCTCTGTCAAATCTGGAGGTGTTACAATGGAAACATTAACTCTTGACCTCTTAACTCTGAACTCCTAGAGGGGCTATGACACCAATAGAGTAAATTCACAGACTCCGCCCCCAGCACGGCTCCAATCGAAGCTGAAGTAAACCCGTTTCAGAACATTTTGCTCTACATATTTGAGTTGTTTGCCATGCTTGGTAAGTCATTTTTTCAAAGATTGTTTCAATTATTATTATGAGCTTTTACTTCTGTGGCTCTTTGGAGTTGAGACAAAGCTGTGTGAAAGGCGTTAGCCATGTTGCTCGCTGATAGCATAATATTCTGTTTTAGCTAGCTGAAAGGTATTGTTTGCGGGCAAATACCACAGCCTTGAAAAAAGCTTGCATGTGAATATTCAGTCAAACTTTTGGTCAAATACACCTAAAACAATGTCTAGAATGTGAAATGTTGGTATAATGGTGCTACTTGAAGCCTGAAAACGATCGCCCATAAAAAAATAAATAAAAAAAAAAACCGAGCAAACAGCAGTAGCTGACGTCCTGACTGGATTCTACGTTAGCATAGATACCTCCAGAGTTTTGTGCACACGGTTTAGGTAAAAATGAAAAAGGTTGAGGTTTTACATTTAGTTCAGTATTACCTGTTGCCCGTGTCCTTGTCTTTTGGGAAAATACTTTACACAAGTAATGGCTCAAAGAGGATTCCTTTTTTTTTCTGTGCTGCAATTGTTTACTGGATTATTTGTGCCATTAATTAGTGTCAACTAATTTTTATTCGATCTCCGCACAGGATATGCTTGTGAAGATGGAATATGGGGGAGAGCAGAAGTGTGAAGTTCCACAAAGGGATGAATGAAGGACATGCATATTGTATTGAAGAAATAAGTGATGAGGATGCTGTTATTTGCATTTACCATGTCAGACCTTTTGATAAACAAAATTCTAATGAAAGTGAGAACATGTACACTGTTACATCTTTCAGAAAATGTTTTGAAATTGTGCTGCACAGTTCAGAATAAATGTTTTTCAAAAACATTGCATCTTTTTAGTAAATGTTTATTTCCAAAAGAAATTTCTAGAAGTTCAGAACAGTAAAATTCCCACTTTTTAGAATGAATTAGAAGATAACTCTTACGTAGTTAAACTAAAATACTCTTTGAGAGTTACTATATAAACTCTTAACACCAAGTGTTAAATTATCAACTCCAGACAGATTTGGTGTTTAACACTAAATCAGAGTTAACGTACCAACTCTCCAACAAGAGTTAAATTAACACTCTCTGGTGTGGACCCACCAGAGAGTGTTAATAGTGTTGAAATCAAATCCGACAGTGTTAATTTGGACATGCTGGATTTGCTATGTACAGTTTATCAAATCTGCTGGTCTTACTATCAATCCTCACAAGTGTAAGATCACACAGGGGCAGGTGGAGTACCTTGGATATGTGGTTGGACATGGACAGGTGAAGCCTCAGGTGGGGAAAATGGAGGCAATCCATGCATATCCAGTTCCTACAACCAAGAAGGTGCGGGCATTTATAGGCTTAGTGGGCTGGTACAGTAAATTCATCCCCCACTTTGCAGAGAGGGCAGCACCTCTCACGGATTTGACAAAAGCGTCGGCGCCGAATAAGGTCAAGTGGACAAAAGACTGTGACAGAGCTTTCATTGACCTTAAGTCAGCCATCACAAGTGATTCTGTTCTACACAGCCCGGATTTTGCTCAGCCTTTCACACTGCAGACAGATGCTTCTGGAGTAGGCTTGGGAGCCGTGCTGCTGCAGGAGGTGGAGGGAGTGAGGTGCCCGGTTGTTTTCCTCAGCAGAAAGATTCAGGACAGAGTCTAGATACTCCACCGTGGAAAAGGAGTGTCTTGCTATGAAGTGAGCGGTGGAGTCACTGAGGTACTATCTTCTAGGCAGACATTTCACCCTGGAGACAGACCACCGTGCCCTTCAGTGGCTGCACAAGATGAAGGAGACCAACATGCGTGTTGCGAGATGGTATTTGTCATTGCAACCCTATGATTTCACAGTGCGGTATCGTCCAGGCAAATCTAACTGTGTTGCAGGGGTTCCATTACCTGGTTGGTATTGTTAATAATAAATTGTTGGATTGGGAATTTAAAATAGGGTAATAAAGAAAACACATTAGTTCTTATGGAGTCTTTTATTAGGTTATTTGACATACGATTAAATTGACAGCTTGTAACAGAAAACAGACAGTGGGACTGGCCATCCTACCTGTGTCGGAGAAGAGCCAAAGTTAGAGCTGCTTGCAGTTAATCATTTATCAATAACCTAAACATATGTGAAATGAGAACTTGTAAAGGTACTCACCTGTCCTGGTTGCTTCTTGCAGGATGTGGAGCAAAAGAGTGAAAGCGGCTCAATCACCTGTTTAAGAGCTCTTGGAGCAGACCAGTGTGCCGGGTTAGGGAGTATGGTTAAAGAAGGTTTTAATTTAGATAGAAATGGGTGAAGCTTATGTTATTGGTTTGTTTATAGTATGTGTTGGAAATATGTATATGTTTGCGATGTGCTTTAATGTTATTGTATGTTTGTTTGTGTGGAGGGTTATGTGTTCATTTTGATTAGTTAACCCCCATACTTGGGCTATTCCAGATGCTCACCTGAAAAGGTAGAGTATAAAAGGAAGCCATTTTGTTTAGTTGTAGTTAGTGTTTGTGCTGTTATCATGCTCCTTCTTTAATAAAGTGCCAATCCATGGATGTCTTTTACTCCAGTCTCGCGTCATATTATTGGACAGAACCTATGACCGCCGGCCAAAACTGACAATCAACCTCTACAAGAATGATGGCAAGGAAAACGTGTGGAGAAAGTGTGGAACAGCTATGATCTGAAGCATAATCTGTCATCTGTAAAACACGGCGGAGGCAGTGTAATGGCTTGGCCGTGCATGGCTGCCAGTGGCCCTGGGAAACTAGTGTTTATTGACGATGTGACACAGAATAGAAGCAGCCGAGTCATAGACCTTGTTGTAGTTAATCCAGGCAGTGCACAGGTTGGCCAGCCTAGTCTTGCAGTCTTAGGTGACTGCTTGGTTTACCAGAAGGTGGTGTTTTGGGCCTCTGGTATTCTTGCCAGTTCCTTTATGTGCCATGCTCATGTACTGAGCCATGTGCCTGTTCATTTTGCCCACTATGATGCTGGACAGGATCTTCCATGTGGTACTGAGGCAGGTTATTGGCCAGTAGTTGGATTGGGGGGGGGGGGGGATCAGGACCGCCTGGCCCTCAGTTAGCCATTCTGGATGTATCTTGTTGACTAGCACCTGGTTCGTTTGTACTGCTAGACACTTGTGGACTGCAGTCAGCTGAACAGACCGTGTGAACCATGTCAGGGCCTGGTTCAATTCAATTCAATTTTATTTATATAGCGCCAAATCACAACAAAAGTCGCCTCAAGGCGCTTCATAGATACAGAGAAAAACCCAACAGTCATATGACCCCCTATGAGCAAGCACTTTGGCAACAGTGGGAAGGAAAAACTCCCTTTTAACAGGAAGAAACCTCCGGCAGAACCAGGCTCAGGGAGGGGCGGCCATCTGCTGCGACCGGTTGGAGTGAGAGAAGGAAGACAGGATAAAAGACATGCTGTGGAAGAGAGACAGAGGTTAATAACAGATATGATTCAATGCAGAGAGGTCTGTTAATACATAGTGAGTGAGAAAGGTGACTGGAAAGGAAAAACTCAATGCATCATGGGAATCCCCCGGCAGCCTATGCAGCATAACTAAGGGAGGATTCAGGATCACCTGGTCCAGCCCTAACTATATGCTTTAGCAAAAAGGAAAGTTTTAAGCCTAATCTTGAAAGTAGAGATAGTGTCTGTCTCCCGAATCCAAACTGGAAGCTGGTTCCACAGAAGAGGGGCCTGAAAACTGAAGGCTCTGCCTCCCATTCTACTTTTAAATACTCTAGGAACAACAAGTAGGCCTGCAGAGCGAGAGCGAAGTGCTCTAATAGGGTGATATGGTACTACAAGGTCATTAAGATAAGATGGGGCCTGATTATTTAAGACCTTGTATGTGAGGAGCAGGATTTTGAATTCAATTCTGGATTTAACAGGAAGCCAATGAAGGGAAGCCAAAACAGGAGAAATATGCTCTCTCTTTCTAGTCCCTGTCAGTACTCTTGCTGCAGCATTTTGGATTAGCTGAAGGCTTTTCAGTGAGTTTTTTGGACATCCTGATAATAATGAATTACAGTAGTCCAGCCTGGAAGTAATAAATGCATGAACTAGTTTTTCAGCGTCACTCTGAGACAGGATATTTCTAATTTTAGAGATGTTGCGCAAATGGAAGAAAGCAGTCTTACATATTTGTTTGATATGTGCTTTGAAGGACATGTCCTGGTCAAAAATGACTCCAAGGTTCCTCACAGTGTTACTGGAGGCCAAGGTAATGCCATCCAGAGTAAGAATCTGGTTAGATACCATATTTCTAAGATTTTCAGGGCCGAGTACAATAACCTCAGTTTTACCTGGTGCTGTCCAACTCTTCATACTGGAGAACTTTTCTTCGATATCTGCCACTGCGATGGTTACTGGACCCTGTTCAGGGAGGTTTCTGTTTTTAGAGTAGACCACTGAGCATTAAAGTTATGGGTTGCATCCTTCTCCCATATGCTCTTCCAGTAGTGCTCAGTCTCCAGTCTTTGTCATGGTCCGGGTGGGTACAGGGTTTTTCCACTCCGCTGGGCTCCACCTTCAGGCAGAGACTCCAATCAGCTTCCACACCTGGTTCCAATCAAGTCACCAGCATATAGGGCTTTGGAGTTGATGTCACGCCGCAGTGCATTGTGGGATCGCGGCACCATGTCAGTAGGCTAGAAAGCAAAACAAGTGCACAGTGTTGGAATCGGGACTGCCAGAACCATGCTCAAAATCAGCGCAAAAGCCAAAGGGCTGTATCGCGACCGATTGCGCCCAGACGCCAAGAGACGGTACTTTGAAAAAATTCCGTGCATCGGCTGCGAGTACGTTGTTGATAAGACATAGGTAAGTCGGTTTGAACTTGATAACTTTATAAACAACTTCCTTGTTACAGTTTTTGATTTACAGCCAACCCATCTATATTAGCCTTGGTTCATTACAGACCTTTTATCAAAAGTGTTTATGTGTTTCAGGTACTGCACTCACAACGACTGAATGAAACTGCATTACAGCCATGGGTCGTGAGCACCAATGGGAGGGTTGAGGCTGCTCACTGCACATGTATGGCTGCAGAGACCTGCACCTATGTCGCTGCTCTTTTGTTTAAAGTCGAGGCTACAGTGCGTTTCAGAGGCACCAGAACTGTAACAGATGAGCCAGCATATTGGGTATTGCCCGGAAATATGACAAAGATACAGCCCAAGGTTGCACATAACATTGACTTCTCCTCAGCAGCTGCCCAAAAACGTGGTCTTGATTAAAATATAAACACACCCTCCTTTTGCCTTTGAGAGGCAAAAGGAAGCGATCGCAAAAAAGGCAGATTCCTATTGCAAAGCTGGAGGATTTGTCACCATTACTGGATACACTACTGTCAGGTACAAATACAAATCTTTGTTACCAGCGCCAACCACTGTGACCTTGTTGTGTGGACAGAGAGACCTTGCTGTGATACGCATCTTCCCTGATGTGGATTTCTGGGAACCACGTTTAAAGCCAGCACAAGATTTCTTTCTTTAAGTGTCTTCCTGAACTTGTTGGGAAATACTTCTCCAAACAACGTGCTGCTCTAAATAGCCTGTAATGTTTAATTTTGTGGTTCAAGATTGATGCCAGCTGTGTGTTGCCATGTAAATAGTTTGCATTTCATTTTTATGTACTTGCTAAGTACATGTGAACAGATCAAGAATAAAAAACAAACAAATATACTTTTCTTTTCTGTTTTATTGAAACTACTTCACAAAGTACAATTATTTACAATGAACTACACATGCAACACAACAGCTTTATGAATACTCAACAAGAGAAAGTTTCATTTGGCGCTGGTTTGACAACCACACTGGGGCACATATTCACCAAAACACAACAAACCTTAACAATCTTATCAAGCAGTGTTGTTTATTTCTGCTCTGCCCTGTTCATTGCACACAATACTTCGTCTGCCCTTTAGCTTCCGTGATGCTGTCTGTCCGATCGCCACTGTCCACATTTGCAGCTGGTACCTCATATCTTCCACTTGTCCAACACAACTGCTGTCCACTGCCTCCATGACATGGTGATTTTGTTGTTGGTCTTCTGTCAGATCTTCATCGATCACTTCTGCACGGGGCACACCTTCAGACTCTGCAGCTGCATAACAAAAGCCTGTAAGATAAAATTAGTGACAGGTGTGCAATTCAACTGGAAGTTATGTGCGGATTAGTGTACAATGAGAGCAATTTGGTATGTTTTTAGAGGCCCATGTGCAGTGTTGGTGCTGTTGTAATCTCCCAATTCTTTGAATCTTTGGGCTGAAGGAAGGACAATACTCGGTGTATAAATGCTCAATCAACAATCATTTATTTCCATACAATTCAACACAAAGAGCATTTAGAATCATCATGATGGGGAGACATGCCTGAAGAGGCTCGCAGCAGTCTCGAAATGGTGATGTGTTACTCAGCTTCTTATAGCCGCTAGTGGCCCCCACCTAGTCGTAAAAGCCTAAACATTCACATTCTTTCTCTGTTACGGCGCCCAAGTTACGACCTCGGCTCCCTGTCTTTCTCTGCTCTCTGTAAAGGTGGGGGTATGGAATGTGGTCTATCTCCCCTGTCTTAGACACAGAGTCTCCTGCTTACAACCTTCTTTTTATGATTCAACAATAGAGCATGTCAAGAAAACAGTGTAACACATTCCCAGCAGATCAAGGATACAGAGTGATGCACATTTATCTAATGAACTAATATGTGAATATGTTCTGTTAACTCAAAAGTATAATGAGAACTAAACTACATACAGATCACACGCTCTATATTAAAGGGTATAATATGATCTACAGCAGTATTCTAATTCAACTACTTTGATTACATATATAAGGTAACATATAATAACAGAATAATCTAATAGTGCCCAGTCTGGATTTGTTACATCCATGCTGCTTTGCCTGCAATAATGCTAAATCATAAGCTACTCAGTCGACATGACATGGTTCTGCAGCATCAGACATTAGCATGTTTTATCTCATTATCTATGACCTCAGCACATTGAAAATAACACTAAAAGCCTTTTAAGAGTGATATGAATTAATTTAGAACTCACCGGAAAGAAAATGCGGAGAGCAAACCAACAAAAAGCTGGGGACTGCACAGAACTCGATCCGCTCGTCTCACCGCTGCAATGCAAGCCTGACGTCTTTGTTTAGTAATATTGGATACATGGGATCCCTCACGTTGCCTCCAGGATGGAAAACGATGAAAAGAGAGCCCGTTATCCAGTTTCTTGCCTTCACGATCGTGAGATCTCAACACAACACATACGAACCACAGCTGAAGCTGTATCCTGTGTCTGGCCTACTGTCATGGCGAAAGGGAGGGTGGCCCACCTCCCGTGACATCACGCTCCAAAGCCCTATAAGACCAGCATTCACAACAGACCTCTGCCAGATCTTCTGCTAACTCATGTTAGTGCTAGGCCGCCAAGCCCTTGTGAGAGCCCTTAACTACTGCTTTTCTCCTCACCGTGTTTTCTTTGTCATAGGACCCACCTGGCAGTCGCTCTTCCCAAGCTAAACTACTCACATCTCTGCCTGGACGCTGGTTCTGTCATCTGGTTGCTTCCTTTCCATCATTGGACTACATTTGCCTGCCTCCCAGCCAAGTACCTCACTCCAAGTATATTCTGGATCCTCTCTGGACACTCCTCACCCAGAACCCCTTGGACACCCCCTCCTCGCATGACACTTTAACCTGCAACACGTAAGCCCTAACCACCATAGTCTAATCCTTCAGCTGTGATTCACTAGACTGCCACTAACTACTTGTCTCCTCTCATTATAGTGACTGCGTACCTCCATCCAAGCCGCTGCCCCTTTTTCCATTCCCAGGATCTATCCATGAAATCTAGCACCTAGTCATAGCACTCAGAGTTTCATGTTCATAGTTTGGCCCATAGTTCTCAGTTCATAGCTTCCACAGTTCATAGCATTCTCCATTCATAGCATTCATAGTTTCCTGCTTTGTAAGTTAACTAGGCACTGTAAATAAAGCACTGTGTTCACGCCCGTTTTGCCTCCCTCTGTGTCTGCATTTGAGTCCACACCCACAGCCTGGCCCTCTCGGCCGTAACAGTCTTGGTGGTTCTGTTCTCATGTTGTTCGCCTGCCACTTAGAGTACACCTAGTACACCATGGCTGGTTCTGTGGAGAACAGCTGGTTTATTCCCCCCTTCTAGCTTTCTGGTGTGTCTGTTCAAAGGGCTGGTCAAGGCTGTGAGTCTTTGCTTGCAATTTCCAAAGCCTCAGGTATGGAGAGCTTGCTGTACTTCTTCATCACACCATTCTGCAGCTCTAATAGTTTGCTAAACCTCTGTGCTATCTTGATCAAGCCCTCTGGTCTCCTTCTCCATACTGGTACTGCTTCTTGTGGCTCTTCATCTTCTGAGGGTATTTCATGTAGTTTTGGTAACTGACAACGGATGATCCAGGTTTCAAGCTTCTCCATGATCCTTTCTCTCAGGTCAGTCATCTCGCACTCAACGATTCTTCTTCCATCATGCTTGCCCTGTTAACACCTGTTAAATCTTGTTAATCTGGGCGATGTCCGAGCCGGTATGGCTTCATCTTTATGTCTGTGTCTGTGTCTGTGTGTGTGTGTCTGTGTGTGTGTGTGTGTGTGTGTTAAAGAAATCAAAAAGCTTTCACCACCAGAGGGTGACAAATGACTTTCAACACACTGTAAAAAAAAATTGTTGCGAAAACTTAAAAACTCAAGGCAACCTACTGCATTTACATTTTTAGGTTCTAATGGATAACTTTCAAGTTTAGGAGAAAAGTTGCTTCAACTAATGTTTTTGTGTTTACAAGATTAATAACTGTGCTTTTTCTTAATTCATATTTTATTGTTTCAGCAATTATTATTGTTTTAACAACACACACTGGCACACAAATTATTTGTGCCAGTCAAAAAAAATTGCTTGTGTTCAATATAAGACAGAAGAGAACAGCACAATCCTAAACCCTGCAGGTCTGACAACAGGAGGTGTATCAGTCCTGTTTGCATGTGGGAACAGCGTTTACACTGGAATCTGCCTTTGATGGCTTTTTTAGAGCATATGTGACATTCAGCAGTATAACTGACACACAATACAAAACAATAACTACACAAGCACAGCACACTAACTCTTGCCTCCAAACACACTAAACGTCACTAATGTCTTACATATGAAAACTCACGCTCTCTTTCTTTTGCTCGCCCGCTTTCCATCGCGGGTGTCACTCCTAAAATGTCCCCTTCTCCCTAAACAACCAAGTGCCACATGTTGCCATATCATTTTTGATAGGCTGACATGGGAAACTTTAACACCAATAGGGAAGGGGTGTTTTTTGTTTTTCTTTTTCTTTTTTCCTCGCAAGTGGAGAGTGTTTGCTAGCGTGGTCCGCTAGCAAAACTACGGAGCCCCGCAAGGGACATGGGAGAAAAAAAAAATTAAGATGAACTTTTGCGAGATCTTGCAAAACTAATTAAAAACCGATAATTACTAGTAGAGCTAGGATCTAGATTCTGTTTTTTTGAGAGTGGAGTTACCTCAGAATGTTTAAAATAAGATGGAACACAACCTTGCCTCAGTGAACTGTTGATGATGGATAACAATGTGGGACCAATGATGATGAGTGTAACAGACAGTACATGATGCTATATATCTAAAGAACACGATGAGAATTTCATTTTACCTATTACTGTAATTAAGTCATACAGTGTGATTGGAGAAAAAGAAGTAAATGACCCATGCCCAAAGATTTCTTACTTTTTTTGACAATATTTGCTGTTTGTGTGACACACTACTAAAAATATGAAAAGCATACAGTACTTGGTTGAGACATAATATTTTAACAACAAAAGTATAGATATCCCCCCCCCCCCCCTCCCCCCAAAAAATGGCTTGTTCCAGCTCCCCCTCTGGCTCTAGCGCTCTTTCTGGCAGAACGATGGTGGCTGAGACGCAGCGGAGCGGAGGTGTGCGTTTCTGGCAGAGGTGGGACCAAGTCATTGTTTTGCAAGTCTCAAGTAAGTCTCAAGTCTTTATCCTCAAGTCTCAAGTCAAGTCTCAAGTAATGTCAGGCAAGTCAGAGTCGAGTCTCAAGTCACTGGTGTAAAAGTCCGAGTAAAGTCACAAGTCTGAAATTTTGAATTTCAAGTCCTTTCGAGTCTTTAAAAAAAAAACGAAAAAAGAATGTTGCAGTTATATGCTAAATGTAAATATTAGACCATGTAATTTTTAAATCTGTGTTTTTCTCAACACATACAAAATAGTGAACTTAGAAAATATACACAAATTGTGAAATTGCACCTCTTTAAAATGCAGCTCAATTAAACCTAGCTCCAAGAATAATTTTCACCGACAGTTCTGAGATAAGCTGCATGTTATTCTTAGATGCGGTTGTAGGACCGGCTTTAAAATCGCATGACAAAAATATCATACATATTAAAAAAAACTGCATCACCAACGTAGCCTGGAAAACATTTGCTAGTTAGATGAAGTCAGCTATCTCATTGTAGCATATTTATATGTATATTTATAATCATATGGTTCTTGGAGTGAGTGCATACACTCATGAAGTTTAGTAACTTCAGGTCACTGCAACAAGCCCAGGTACAGTTTACTGACGGATGGGTGCACGACCTTGAAATGCACCGTGTAGAACGAAAGACCATCGTACGTATCATAAGTTTACCAGTCTCACAAATTGTCTTCATAAATACACATTCGTTAACCGTTTATTAATAGGACCTTTGAGCTCAACGGTAATTAATTAGTAGTGGAAATAATTTCTGGTACGCGTTACAGAAATGTAGCAGTGACAATAATACTGTATGCTGTAATCGTACTGGGCAATTAGTGATACAAAACAACTGTTTTATCCTGTGAATAAAAGTATATGTTTTTGTCAATGTACCATAATAACAGAGGCGAAACGCAATATTGTGTCAGGACAATTCACTATTTATGCACAATAAATAAAGGAGCATAGCGCGACAATTTCTGTTCAGCGCCAGACTTGCTTGTAACCTATATCACCAATTATGTTATGAAAATGACGTATTAACTACTAAAAAACACTGACCTTTGTGTAAATGCTTGAGCAGACTAACCTGTGAGCTGGAGGGTTCTGGGACGTTATATTTGGTCTTTGAATGGCTGCAATCCAGGCCATCCGTCGCGTCTTTGTTACTTCGGAAACATGACTTGAACAATTTCTCTTCAACGACGTAATCCGATAACAACCGATCTCTTTACCCGTCGGCTTCCCGTGGCTGTCATGCGACCAGCTATTGCAGTTAATAATACAACGGCTTCTTGACATTTTTGTGTTTCTTTTTATCGCTGTGTGACTGATTTCAATTGAAAGCCTGCGTGCGCTAGTACCTCTTGCCACGAGTTCCCAGAATCCTTTGCGGTTTTACCCCTGAATGACGTCACATTTTCAATCTCTATATAATATGCATGTTAAATTTTATATTTGGGGTGAAATATCAAGTCTTTTCAAGTAAACCGGTTCAAGTCCAATTCAAGTCCCAGGTCATTGGTGTAAAAGTCCAAGTCAAGTCACAAGTCTTAGAACATTTTTTCAAGTCAAGTCTAAAGTCATAAAATTAATGACTCGAGTCTGACTCGAGTCCAAGTCATGTGACTCGAGTCCACACCTCTGGTTTCTGGCTTAAAACAGGACATGTTAGCTGCATTTAACCTTCAGTTACTCTTTATATAGTTAGGTAGGAGTCAGACCATGTTTCTTTTTAGCTGAAAAACATTACACCCAGGTAACCTGCAGCGTTGAAAATGTGTTTTCCGACGATGTTTGCTACCCAACAATCCATCCTACTCTGTAGTAAAATCAACAGCCATTGAGTAAAAGCAGCAACATCTGACTGTCCTGTTGCTCCCGTTTAAATTTTTATAGCCTATTTAAAATCTAAAACTTAAAATTGTCCATAGCCTACTGTTGTTACCACTGTCCTGTTTGAAATGGAATGAGAGAAGTTGCTTATTTTGTCATATATACATGTGCCGATATTAAACCCAAGGTACTAACTAGCTAACTGACTGGATGCCCAGGTTCATAATGGATTTAAGGAGGTTTTTTCAAAAAAAGGAGCCACATTCAGGTAAAAGTGTAAGATCAAATGATCCATCAGTCAAGAATAATGTTGGATCAGTGTTTCAATATTTATATATTTTATTAGATGTACATGTGGTTTGGTTATTTGCCTTTTGGTTGAAAGTACACTGAGAGAGGACTTTTTCATTAGTGATCTTAATAGTATTTTTTTTCATATTAATGTAATTTTTTCATCTAATTGAATACAATTTATTTGTGTATGATTGTCAGTCCAAAGAGGGAGAGAGGAAAGAGGGGAACGTGAGTAGAAAGTACAAGGTCAGGAAGAATCAGGTAAGAAAACAGACAGGGAACAGTGACAGCCAAAAAAGAAACTGTTAAACTGCTTGAGAGAGTTGACCACCAAAAAGTGATAGACAGATTTGCCAACCTCAAGGTGAGGCGACATAAGTTAAAATAAAATAAAAAATCTGCAGAGCCATAGTAGTATCTGCAGTAAAGATCTTGTCATATATAGTATAAATTGTACCATAGGCAAATTTGCCTCCATTTGAATTGTTTTTTAATTAATACATTATACATTTGTACTTTTCAAGGGCTCTTCTATTTTTAGAGTGTATTTTTTATGTATCTGTATTATATTATACATACACATTAAAAATTAATCTCTGTCCAAAAAATACACTGTTTACTTTTTACTCACTATGAGCATAATTTAGTAATTTCCCCTATTAATTAAGGTTAAGATAGGTATTTTTTTTATTCCAATCCATTCTTCTTTTTCAGTAGTAGTCTTTTGCGGCATTTAAATAACCTTTATCAGATTTGATGGTTTTGTTACAGACTTAAAAAAAGTGTTTTGCTTTTCTTTCACAAATGTGGGGATTAAATTGTGTTAAAATGTACAAAACAGTGATGTCATGTTTTGGGACGAGGACCCAGGCACAGATAGACTTGATGAATTTAAGAATCTTATGATTTAATGAAGAAATTTGCAGACTTGCACAGAGATGGTAAAGTTATGATGACTGATAATGGAAACGAAGACAACAGACGACGAGGACAGCCAGGAACAGGGATTTAAATGCACCAAGGAGACAGAGAGAATGGAAATGGAGACATTTAGGGATGCAAGGACTCACAGAGACAAGGAAGAAGTCCAATCGTGACGAGTAAAGTTTATCTTGCCTGGCTGGGAAGCTCTCTGGGTGCTCAGCACCCCCAAAGCTCTGATGCTAGAATCACCTCTGGACACATGACACTGAGGGGAGGCACTTGAAGAGATTTTGGATCTCAGGTACATCACCTTATTTACAACGTGATTGAGGAGAGTATTACAGTCTTCATCAGAAAGCAACACAGCATGCTGTGTTGGGGGTGAAACAATACTGTTAATGGTATCAAATGGAATTCTTGGGTTATTTTTATGACAGTTTATAAGATTATTGAAAAAAGAGGATTTAGCCTCTTTCACTGACTCATTGTATAAGTGAAGTAGTTCTTTGAAGTGTTCAAAATGGACAACCAGACCAGTGGACTTCCAGAGACGCTCTGCTTTTTGACAAGAGCATCGGAGGCTACACGTATGATTGTTTAACCAGGGTATGCAGGAACTAACAGAGCAATGCCTAGTTTTGAAAGGAGCAACCTGTTTAAGAATGGCAAGACAGTGTTCATTGAAAGAATTAGTAAGGAGGTCAACATTGTCAGAGGTTGTGGGGATTAATCCAGTAATGACAAGTCTCAGGCATATCCTACCGGCAGCATCCCAGGAATAAAGCCCCCAAAGATCCACTTCTCTCCAAAGCCAGCGAAGCCACTCAAGAAAGCCTGCTCTCTTGCCCGCTTCCTCCGATGAGGCCTCTGAAGCAAAAGTGAACTGATAGGCAAGAAAGAAGGTAAACCAGGGGCAGCGAAAAGACCGCAGGGGGGTTCAAAACGATCCACTGTTCTTGCCGGCTCTAGTGATCCTCGACCTCGCTGTCTGCTATGGAGCTGGCGGGTCACAGATGTCTCCGAAAACATCAAAGCACGTTTGGAAATATATGATATCTTGATAAATTGAGCAGATATTTGAAGCTTACACAGCTACATTCTCCCTTGAAAATAACTTAAGTTTCTTTTGTGACCCAGAAAGAGTAATATTTAAAAGTTTTTAGCCGCGCTTGTCCACCATTGCCGCGTTTGAGTTTTGGACGAAATGTATTCTGGGATATTTAGCTGTACCAAGTCAACACAAGTCATCGCCGCTGCATGCTCGATAAAACAGGTGGAGCAAGAACACATCCAGGAATTTTTTGTGTTTTTTTTTTTTATTTTACCTATGAGAAAACAGTATGTTCCATTACTGCTGTTGTTGTAGGAGGGGGTCAAAGTGAATGTGGTTCGATGGAGTTTTGAATTTTGGTGGTTCTGGTATTAAAGTCCTATACACCATGAGGGCAGCTACACAAACACTCCTGTACACAACTTTCTGCACAGAGCCTCATCACTAAATCCAGTAGGTTTATAACATTTAAAGGTGACTTTGTGCTGCTGCAGACATTAGTATATCTGACCTTAAATGTTTTCTTTTCTTTAAAATTCAAACTTCATGTTCACAGGCTGTTCTCATTTAAATTGCCTGCATAAAACAACAGGTTTAAAACATGCTGTGGTAAATTAAAATATGCATTCTGCACTCCATTTTCTGCACATTATACTTTCAAAATGGCAGAAATCTGGCGTCACATCGCTAAGGAGAGACGAGTGTGAGGTTGTTCAGATTCTCAGAGCTCAGATGTTTTCCCAAGTCCTTACCAACTCTCCTACCCACCTCTCCTTGACATTGGTGATGTAAGAAAATAGTTTAGGAAAAGGAGATAGGAGGGACTTTTGAACCCATGTCAAAGCAGAAGAGCCGCTGCAAATGTCACATGATTTCTTTTGGATGATGGGACTGGCTGCTGCTGCTCTGAGTGGATTTAGTAGACTGTAATCAAAGAAACAGACTGAGGAACATTTGCTGCAGGTTAATTATTGATATAAAGTCATATGAGGATGCAGCAGCTTACCTTTGATCCATGTGCTGCAGATTAAGTCTCGTTTATGGTCTGAATTGTTTAATGTTTATAGTGTTTAAGATTACAGACACACCCGTAGTGACACTATTGTTGAAAATTATTTGCGTGTTGCTATCTACAGTGTGGATTTTATATGAGTCTGTTAGCTGATCTTTGACCCGCGAGCCACATCTTAAGACTCTTTTATGGTGTGGAGTGCTTAATGTGAGAGCAGCCTGCAGATACAGAGGAGTGACGACGGAGAAGAAGCAGAGGATTTTCTGTTTCTACACAGACCTGGTGCAGACAGCAGAGCTACAGAGTGAAGAAGTTCATGGAAAGAAGCTGAGTAAGTGAAACTTTAATTCATTCCAGTCTCTGAGGTTACCTCCTCATCACAAAGCAGCTGCTCTTTGTTAGAGTGTTTCTGCGGAGAAGACTCGTTTCATCTCTGATGTCTGGTGCTGGATAAAGACTCCAAAGCAACAACAAAGTCTCCAACATCCAGCTTAGAGCCTTTCAATCAGAGTGTGCCGGTAGAGATTTGTTTTCCTCACATCACATCAGACTTACAGTCTGTGTGGGCATCTTCATGAGGAACGTTGTTGGATCAAACATATCTGCCACTGTTTGATCCTCTTTAACAGGGGAAGTGTGACTGTGCTGTGATGTTTAGTCACACTCAGTGTTCATGTGGACTCTGAACAGGCTCACAGTCAAACTATCAAACTGGAGTCCTGATATGAGAACCTGCTTCAGATGCTGGACTCCAGCTTGACTATGATGTTCAAGTTTTTTTGTTTTTGTTTAACGAAGGATCAGAGTTCACGTTTATCTGTTAAATATGCTCCAGAATTCATGGAGAATATTTAAAAGCACTAAGTGAGTGCCCCCTGCTGGTTCCTTCTGAGTGCTGCTGTTATTCTCCAATGATCCTGTAGGACAGATTTATGGATGCTTTGAGGGATTCGCTGCAGTCCTGCTGTAGTTACCCCGCCCCCACAGCTACACCTAAATGAAAATGGAAGCCATCAACAGTAATGACATCACAGCAATAAAATTATTTAAAACTCACAAACCTCTGAAAATCTGTATCTGCTGTTGAAGTGTTGCTGACTGTGTGTAGAGTGAATAGAGGACTCAAATACAGACCAAAGATGAAATGTGAACATAACTTGAATAATAAATTTCTTTTTAAAAAAAAACAAGAAAAAAGCGACACTTTTGACACCCTTTTAAGAAGCTCTCTTCTTCTGTTATCTGATCATGAACATCCTGTACAAAAAAAACTGTTGCTCTGCAAGTGCAAAGTTTCCAAGCAAACTGTGTCTTAACTTCCTGTTATCTGTCTCTGCAAGCATTTTTTTTTACATTGACCTTTTACTACCCTCTGTCACCTTTCACAACAGATCATCTCTTCATGTAAGAAAATCATTTTAAAAGATCAAAGAGAAAACAAATATTTTCAATCAATTACGTTTAAGCATAAAAGCAATTACTTATGAGTAAGTTTTATCATAGCTAAATTATCAAACACCCAGAAAGTCATAAAATGATCCTAAAGCCCCTTATTTCAAATTAAACCCAAAATCACCCCTTCTTGACACATTCTATGTGTCAAATAAGCTAAAGACCCGCTACTGAAACTGAAAATGCTTCACCACCTCTTAAGAAACTTAACCCTTGTATGGTGTTCGGGTCTGTGAGACCCGTGTTCAGTTTTTTTCAAAAGAAAAATTAAACAATTAATTATTTTTTCACGTGTAAATGTGTTGTCTTTCCACTCACTCCACTTGATTATAACTGATTTATTTATAACATTTTATATAAAAGAAAAACAAGAAGCACATTAATTCATAAATGTGATCTAACAAAGGTAAAGGGAAAAAATTAACCATGTTTGCTGTTCATATGTCTTGTAATTGGGATGAAGTAAACATCTGTTGAGTAATTTAACATAAAATTGTTTGATAGTGTTAATTTGGAAAGCCAAAACTCTAGCGGGTCCACCAGACCCATGAACACTGGCTGAGTAACAAAAATACGAACACCACACAAGGGTTAAAAGAAAAAGTCTTGATGCATTCTCAATCATCCAGGAAAATAAATCTCCAAATGTTGATTCTGTTCATCTGGATGTAGCGTTTTCTGGGAGAAACGTTTCGTCACTCATCCAAGTGACTTCTTCAGTCTCAGCTGACTGCAGGTTTCCCCAATCTTATAAACAGTACACTTGCATAATGACTTGCCCATATGGAAAAGAAATAGTAAAAACTTATATGACTTAACTCATGAAAGTGGCCACTTTCTCATTACTTTCATATATTGTTTTAGTAAGTATCCAAAACATACAAGTTTCATTATATAATTTTTCAAGGGATCTTATATCTGTTTTCACTCTTGTATGCTTTTCATACAAGTTTCACACAAGACAGATACAAACTTTATAAGATTTATATATATATATCTTTTCCATATGGGTGAAACCAGTCCACTGAAGTAACTGACCTCACAGCCCATTGTTCCTTCAGTGGGCTGGTTTCAGTCATTATGCAAATGTATAACTGCATTTTATATGAAAAGTCTAGCGATCCCCTATGTGACTCATAAATATTGCTTCTCCCCCTTTAGCATTTGGCATTTTCCCCACTATATAATTTACTACCATAATCTAAACCCAGTCAATAAAACAAAATTTTCTTAAAGCAAACATCAGCAATCCAAAAAAGTCTGCAACTCCAAACTTATGTAAACCTCCAGTCTCCCTCTCTCTCCCTTACGTGATTAATTGTTTGTCAACCTTCATTCCTCCTGACCTTGGTCCAGTCTTTGTTTCAGTGTCAAGTCAGTCAAACCTTTAGTCCATATCGTCAGTCCAGTCACACACATTCACTTACTCACACGCATTCACTCAAAAGAAAAAACTATTGTTCATCATTTTTGGTCTGGATTGACACATGGCAATCCTTTTAGACAGGAACCGGGTTCCCACAGATGGCTTCTCCCCAGCCCATTGTAATCTGGAAAAGCTCACCTTATATTTGCTCTCCCGAAATTTTTTTCTTTACAGCGCTGTTAATTCAATCGTGCAGGCCTGCTTAGAACAAAAATGAGAAAAAGAGAGCTGATTAGTAGCTCATCAAAACACAAAACATAATCACCTGACAGGATTTCTCTAAGTGCACTGTTACAATTTTAAAGGGCCAAGTTCTAACCATGTCCATGATTAGTAAAACTCCCTCTATTAAAATAAGAAAACAACCCTAACCTAACCGACAGAATCGACCCATCACTAAAACAACAACCCCAAAAATCTTAATCACAGAAAAGTTTTGCTTACTCATCTAACAACATGTTGGCCTCAGGTTCTTCAGCATCCTGACAATCTGAGGTCAACTGACATAATTTCACCTGCTAAATACAAAGAAAATCGTGTTAAAAGCAGCACCATTTGCACAACAGTAATATTCCCCATTAAGCACTCTAAACACGTTATAACAATGTGTCCTCACTAAATTATACATTTCCTGTCCAAATCTGCACTTCTGGACAGACCTGACCACCTTATTTAATTATTTTACCATTATATATTATACCAAGTAATTCTTCTCAGTCACTGCTATGTTTCCTTCATTGAAAGCCTCAGACACATAGCCAGACAGGAAGCTTCTTTGACACCACTAATTTCAGCTAATTTCCATATTGAGTCACATCTTAAGAAGTTGCCTTGACAACAGAAATGCATATTTAAACATTACCACATGAAATTATTTTTATTTTTACCGTAGTCACTTCTTTTGCTCAATCGGCACAAGAGCACTACCAATTCACTATTTTTAAAACTACTGTAAGCTTTTAGTCACTGGTTTATCCTTTTTCCTTTTCACAAAAATCACTTTATTGTCATGGGACTTTCGTGAGTTATTCCTCCAGCTCTAGCTTTAAGTATGTTAAATCTAGCATTTATGTCATGTAGTCACATTCATTCACATTCACATTCTCCAAAAATAATTTCACATGTAACAATTTGCACGTGTCTTTTCTATTCATTCAGGTACTTGTTAGTTTATTTCTCTCTTTAGCTCTCTCTCTTTTTTCTTTTTTCTTTTTTTACCTTTCTGTTATGATCCTCTGGACATTTCTAAACCTCCATGAGTTCAGTCTCAATCTTCAATCCAATTTTCCCATATGCTTTCACTGTATCACATCTAGGTTCACCTCTCACTACTGATCCTCGTCCCTGTTCTAACAGTTTCCTGTGTGGGCTCGCAGATCAACACAGGCCCAAATCAGTGGTTTCTTCTCTCCATTGCTTCTCTCTTGATCTTTTCAGTGTTTTCTTGGAGGTTCACTCCCAGCATGGCAAATCTGAAACTCAGTGTCCAGTGCTGTCCAGTGCTTTCACACAGTCAACCCACTGTTCAACTTCCCACCTTGTAATTCAGAGTGCATGTTCCATCAAGTGTTTTCTTACATGCTGCTGCTGGAGTCTTCAGTGCTATAGTTCAGTTGCACTGTCTTTTTGCCTGCTGTTAATTCTTCAAGTACACGGTGTTCTGTCTGTCTTCTGTCTTCATCAGGAGATTTACTGTCTTTTAAGCTTCTTCTCAGGATAAGGACAGAATGAGAGGTGAAGCTGTCAAATTTTAAGCCAAAGCCTGGCCTGTTTTCATCCCAATTCTGTTAATCTATCATTTTGCTGCTGTACTCATGTTTTCAATATGAGAAGAGTCCACCTGTATTGACACACTAAAACATTTAATTAATATAATTTCCATTGCTATGTCTTAATACATTCAGTCTCTAATTCCTCTGTTTTCACATATCACACCGTCACAAGCTCAGTTTTCTGCTTCACTTCCTGCCAGACACACACTCCCACAGCCACACAAACTCATGTTTTCATCTGTTTCTACAGCCTAATTGAACTCTTATTTTATATTTACAGTCTATAAACCCTCTGTAACTCTACTAAATGTTGATATAAAAGAATGCTCTCAGTACACACACACTTAAATATACTAAGCTCTTTGCATTTGCAAGCATTCACATCAAAATCTTCAGCGTGCTTAGCAGAGCTCTTTCAGACCTCAGGACAATTAATAGTTTTGGGTTTTTTTGGTTTTTTTTCCCCACACATATCACCATTCTTTAGCTCAGCTTTGTAGCCTCATTCACACAATACTTTCATCAGCATTTTACACACTTCCCTGGACTTCGTTGTCTCTCACACACACACACACACTTTTCTCTCAAAACAATGTGCACCTTTAATCATTCATCCAAATAACAATTTCACACATTTATATATATAACAAAAACTGCCACTGACTGCCAATAAATTATTTCCATTACCATGTCACATCTTCACTTCATCTTCCAAACCTTAGTACTGGTACACCTAACTTTACGACTAATTTAAAAGCCTCTAAGCCCAGCTTCGCCCACCTTGCTGGTCAATTGTAGCTGTTATCTGTCCAGGATAGCGGCCCGATTTCTAAGCCCTATGATAATTTATAAGCGCTTCCCGCAGCTCGACAGAAGGTAGTGTGCGTTAAAATGATTTAGGAACCAACAGCTGAGGTTTGGCCAGCTTATAAAATAAATGAAAAACAAAAAGCAAAACAAAAAAGTTCTTCCTGCTCTGGTAATTAGACTGTAGCCAGTAGACCGAGAAAGGCTCTTAAAAGTCAAAGCTTATAAATAGCAGTTTTTCCAGGAGCCCTCCACAGAGTGGATTCTTCAATTAATGGTGAATAACTCTAACCTGGAGATGATTTATCAAACGGCCTCTTGATACACTGTCTTCAACTGCTGGACTTGAATTGAGCTCTCAGCAAACTGCTAAGCGTGGAGAGAGAGAGGGGTTAACATGTTCCATCCATCCATCCATTCGCTTCCGCTTATCCTTTTCAGGGTCGCGGGGGGCGCTGGAGCCTATCCCAGCTGTCATAGGGCGAGAGGCGGGGTACACCCTGGACAGGTCGCCAATCTGTCGCAGGGCCAACACACAGGGACAAACAACCATTCGCACTCACATTCACTCACACATTCACACCTAGTGACAATTTGGATTATCCAATTAACCTATCCCCTCAAGCTGCATGTCTTTGGACGGTGGGAGGAAGCCGGAGTACCCGGAGGGAACCCACGCAAACACGGGGAGAACATGCAAACTCCACACAGAAAGACCCCGGCCTGATGTTGGAATTGAACTCAGGACCTTCTTGCTGTGCGGCAACAGTGCTAACCACCGTGCCACCGTGCTGCCGTTAACATGTTCCATGCAGTGTAAACGCACACATTCATATTTTAAACAGTCAAAAAAAAAAAAAAGACAGGTTCGGGCCACAAGAAAATGTGAAGATGGTGGTAGGATGGCAGTCAAAACTTATCAAAAAAGATCAAAGCTTATTACAAATCATTTTGAAAGATTAAAGCCAACCTCATTCAATAAAATAATTAGGTCACAAAGGTCACAAATAATCACATTTTGATACTTAATCCCACTTTGCAGACAGGTTTGGCCCAATTTCTGGTGTCAAGCCAGCACTGCTGGCTGACTTCTGGCATGGTAAGTGGTATGTCATCCAGATATGGGCCAGGCCTGGAGTTGATGGCACTGTTTATATGATGGCATGCCACATCTGACCCGATTGTGGTTTGGTTTATGTGGCCCAGGCTCATAGAAAAGAGGCCCAGATCCGGCATCAAGCTGGCACTTCTAACTGACTGGTGTCATGGCAGAGTGTATGTCAACCAGATGTGGGCCAGGTCTAGCAATTATAGTACTATTTATGTTCGTATTTTCCTATTTTAGTTAGAAGACCCAAATGCCTTGTTGCAATACTATACTGCTGTGGTAGCCAACGTTTCAAATGCAGGTTTGACAGGTTTGTCAGTGTACACTTTATCTAAAACCTAGTGAGGGTTTGCACATCTTTTCTGCTGGGTAGCTGTAGCTCAGGAGGTAGAGCAGGTCACTTACTGACCGGAAGGCTAGTGGTTCGATCCCTGGCTCTTCCAGTCTGTATGTCAAGAGAATTAATGTAGTTAGGAAGCAGCTTAGACAAATTGGGTAAATGTGGTATGTTGTATAGAGCACTGTGAGTAATCCAGTGCTATATATCAGTCCATTCATTGTCTGAACAGAGTTTTGTCATGTTACTTTTGTACTATTATGTTCCAGCACATGTTGTTATTGCGTGGCTTGATTAATGTATATATTAGGCTGAAAACTGGGGCCAGAGTTGAAACTGTTCTGGGCCACCACAGGGCCCGCAGTGTGTCTGCAACTGGCCCGTGGCTGCATAGAACTTACACATGGCCCACATATCGCAAAGAATGATGGCCTTTTGGTGGCCCAGACCAGGTTTGCCAGAGGTAATCCACACATGGGCCAGCACAGGATATCTAGTGTGTCTGCAACTGGGCTTGTTCTGGCCCATGTGTGGGACACCTCGGGCAAACCAGATCTGGGCCACCAGAGGGCCGTCATTCTTTGCGGTATATGGACCATGTTTAAGCACACTGTGTGGGCCAGATCCAGGCCATGCCAATTTTGCTATCTGGGATGTGTCTCTTATTTTCTCTTCTGACACTGAGATGAAGCAGAAAAGAACAGCTGATATTTGGACAGCACACATGATGGAAAGGAGGATTTGAGTTGATGTGCACATGAATGATTTGTGTTTCCTCTGCAGGTGAAGGTAGAAAGTGTGTGTGAGCTGATGTGGATGTGAATTCAGCAGCATGGATCAGTGTGAGGACAGAGAGGAGGGAGTCCCTCCCTCTAAAACCACTCTGTGTGGGGAACATGAGAGCCAGACCAAAGCTCAGAGGTGAGATGACCATCTCTAACTGTCCATGACTCTTTAACATGTCGCAGCTCAGCTCTCACATCACTGCTCCATTATTATTCACAGGAACCAACCTGAACCTCAACCCAGCTGTGTGTCCTTAAAGAGTGACCAGTCTAAAAAACGCTTGATTGAATTTAAGGAACAACCCTCTGCTGCAGAGAGGTGAGCTGATGGGAACATTAACTTTTTGATTGCTGATAATTTGTGTCTGATTTAAATGAACTACTTGATGGTGTTTAATGGTTGCCAAAGTGCTTCCTCATAGGGGGCCATATGATATGTTGGGGTTTCTTTGTGTTATTTGACACTATATAAATAAAACTGAATGGTCTCCTCTTCAGCAGATACAAGTTCATAAAGTATTTCTGGTCTGTATATGAAGTATAATTAATTTGATGTTGCTGTAATTGCATAATGAGACGGGGGGTAATTGGGGGTTGTTTCCTATTTTCTTTTTCCTCCTTTAGCTGATGATACAGTGGGGCAAAAAAGTATTTAGTCAGCCACCGATTGTGCAAGTTCCCCCACTTAAAATGATGACAGAGGTCAGTAATTTGCACCAGAGGTACACTTCAACTGTGAGAGACAGAATGTGAAAAAAAAATCCATGAATTCACATGGTAGGATTTGTAAAGAATTTATTCGTAAATTAGGGTGGAAAATAAGTATTTGGTCACCTCAAACATGGAAAATCTCTGGCTCTCACAGACCTGTAACGTCTTCTGTAAGAAGCTTTTCTGTCCCCCACTCGTTACCTGTATGAATGGCACCTGTTTGAACTCATCATCTGTATAAAAGACACCTGTCCACAGCCTCAAACAGTCAGACTCCAAACTCCGCCATGGCCAAGACCAAAGAGCTTTCGAGGGACACCAGGAAAAGTATTGTAGACCTGCACCAGATTGGGAAGCGTGAATCTACAATAGGCAAGGAGCTTGGTGTGAAAAAATCAACTGTGGGAGCAATCATCAGAAAATGGAAGACATACAAGACCACTGATAATCTCCCACGATCTAGGGCTCCACGCAAGATCTCATCCCGTGGGGTCAAAATGATCATGAGAACGGTGAGCAAAGATCCCAGAACCACACGGGGGGACCTGGTGAATGACCTGCAGAGAGCTGGGACCAAAGTAACAAAGGTCACCATCAGTAACACACTACAACGGCAGGGAATCAAATCCCGCAGTGCCAGACGTGTTCCGCTGCTGAAGCCAGTGCATGTCCAGGCCCGTCTGAAGTTTGCCAGAGAGCACATGGATGATACAGCAGAGGATTGGGAGAATGTCATGTGGTCAGATGAAACCAAAGTAGAACTTTTTGGTATAAACTCAACTCGTCGTGTTTGGAGGAAGAAGAATACTGAGTTGCATCCCAAGAACACCATACCTACTGTGAAGCATGGGGGTGGAAACATCATGCTATGGGGCTGTTTTTCTGCCAAGGGGACAGGACGACTGATCCGTGTTAAGGACAGAATGAATGGGGCCATGTATCGTGAGATTTTGAGCCAAAACCTCCTTCCATCAGTGAGAACTTTGAAGATGAAACGAGGCTGGGTCTTCCAACATGACAATGATCCAAAACACACCGCCCGGGCAACAAAGGAGTGGCTCCGTAAGAAGCATTTGAAAGTCCTGGAGTGGCCTAGCCAGTCTCCAGACCTCAACCCCATAGAAAATCTGTGGCGGGAGTTGAAAGTCCGTGTTGCTCGGCTACAGCCCCAAAACATCACTGCTCTCGAGAAGATCTACATGGAGGAATGGGCCAAAATACCAGCTACTGTGTGTGCAAACCTGGTAAAGACCTATAGTAAACGTTTGACCTCTGTTATTGCCAACAAAGGTTATGTTACAAAGTATTGAGTTGTATTTTTGTTATTGACCAAATACTTATTTTCCACCCTGATTTATGAATAAATTCTTTACAAATCCTACCATGTGGATTCATGGATTTTTTTTTTTCACATTCTGTCTCTCACAGTTGAAGTGTACCTCTGGTGCAAATTACTGACCTCTGTCATCATTTTAGGTGAGGGAACTTGCACAATCGGTGGCTGACTAAATACTTTTTTGCCCCACTGTAAGTTCCCTAGTTTTTTTTTTTTTTTTTTTAAATTTGCTGGAAATACTTGCATTGATTTATTTAAACATGTAAAAATAATGTAAATACAGTATGCAAGGCAAAACAGAGTTTGTACACAGCAAAATCTCCAGTGTTAAATTTACACTGGAGAGTGTCTATATGGGTCAACACTTCTGAGTGTTAAATACAACACTGAGTGTTAAATTAACACTTTTGACAGTGTTATGTTTAAAAGTAACCTAGTCAGTTTTGAAGATTAACAATGGCTAACACTGAGCAGTGCTGATTTTCTAACACTGGAATATTTCTAACATTTTGAGTTATTTTCCAATGTTAGAAAATCAGCACTGCTCAGTGTTAGCCATTGTTAATCTTCAAAACTGACTAGGTTACTTTTAAACATATAACACTGTCAAAAGTGTTAATTTAACACTCAGTGTTGTATTTAACACTCAGAAGTGTTGACCCATATAGACACTCTCCAGTGTTAATTTAACACTGGAGATTTTGCTGTGTAGAATTGTTCTGACCATTTCCATGATGTGCTCACACAACTCTTGGTGGCGCTGTCACTTGGTGTTCACTCGCTCTGCGGTAGAGTATCACTTCCTGTTCCTGCTCAAACACAGTGGTGTTTCTGAGTAGCTTATTTGCTTAGCAATTTAATTAACAACTTTTAAATACATTCTTCTTTCATAGTATAATCTTCACGTGCTTCATCCGAAGCACACTTTCTCTGTACTCACTACCTAATTTATAGCCAAAGTATTCACTCACTGTCTCTGTACTGTTTCGCTAGCTTAGCTCGTAGCCGACTCATTAGCACCATGGCTACTTCACCTGTCCCTCCAGCACTTTCTTGCTCATTGTGTCAGATGTTTAGTTACTCCTCGGCCTCCTTTAGCAGTAATGATATCTGTAACAAATGTAGCATATTTGCAGCTCTGGAGGCCAGGATTACTGAATTGGAGACTCGGCTTCGCACCCTTCATTCACCCATAGCTAGCCAGGCCCCTGTAGCTGGTGCAGCCGAAGACAGCGTAGGCCCCGCTAGCTGTTCCCCGGCAGATCCCAAGCAGCTGGGGAAAGAGGGCGGCTGGGTGACGGTGAGGAGGAAGCATAGTCCTAAACAGAAGCCCCAGGTACACCACCAACCCGTTCATGTGTCTAACCGTTTTTCCCCACTCGGCGACACACCCGCCGGGGGTCAAACTCTGTTAATTGGTGATTCTGTTCTCAGACATGTGAAGCTAGAGACACCGGCAACCATAGTCAATTGTCTTCCAGGGGCCAGAGCAGGCGACATTGAAGGAATGACAGACTTTTAATTCATTTGAAAGCCTGATGCTTGAAGGATTGAAGGACATTTAAAACTGCTGGCTAAGGGTAAACGTAAATTCAGTAAGATCATAATTCATGTCGGCAGTAATGACACCCGGTTACGCCAATTGGAGGTCACTAAAATCAATATTGAATCGGTGTGCAACTTTGCCAAAACAATGTCGGACTCTGTAGTTTTCTCTGGTCCCCTCCCCAATCAGACCAGGAGTGACATGTTTAGCCGCATGTTCTCCTTAAATTGCTGGCTGTCTGAGTGGTGTCCCAGAAACGATGTGGGCTTCATAGATAATTGGCAAACCTTCTGGAGGAAACCTGGTCTTGTTAAGAGAGATGGCATCCATCCCACTTTGGATGGAGAAGCTGTCATTTCTAGAAATATGGACAAATTTAGTAAACCCCCCAAAATATGACTATCCAGAGTTGGGACCAGGAAGCAGAGTTGCAGTCTTACACGCCTCTCTGCAGCTTCTCTCCTTCTGCTACCCCCCCAAAAACCCATCTCCATAGAGACTGTGTCAGCTCCCAAAAAGACAAAAAACAAACTAAAAACCAGCAACAAACAACTTAAACATAAACAATTACAAAGAAAGAACAATACAGTATCCATATCTGAACCAAAGAGTAAAACAGTGAAATGTGGATTATTAAATATTAGGTCTCTCTCCTCCAAGTCTCTGTTAGTACATGACTTAATAATTGATCAACAAATTGATTTACTCTGCCTTACAGAAACCTGGTTGCAGCAGGATGATTATGTTAGTTTAAATGAATCAACACCCCCGAGTCATTCTAACTACCAGAAATCTCGAAGCACAGGCCGGGGGGGGGGGGGCGCGGTGTGGCAGCAATTTTTCACACCAGCCTATTAATTAATGAAAGACCAAGACAGACTTTTAATTCATTTGAAAGCCTGATGCTTAGCCTCGTCCACCCCAGCTGTAAAACTCAGAAACCAGTCTTACTTGTTATCATCTATCGTCCACCTGGGCCTTACACAGAGTTTCTGTCTGATTTCTCAGACTTTTTATCTGATTTAGTTCTCAGCTCAGATAAAATAATTATTGTGGGTGATTTTAACATCCATGTAGATGCTAAAAATGACAGCCTCAACATGGCATTTAATCTGTTATTAGACTCAATTGGTTTCTCTCAAAATGTAAAAGAACCCACCCACCACTTTAATCACACTCTAGATCTTGTTTTAACATATGGCATAGAAACTGAACATTTAACAGTGTTTCCTGAAAACCCTCTCCTGTCTGATCATTTCCTGATAACATTTACATTTACAATAATTGATTACACAGCGGTGGAGAGTAGACTTTATCACAGTAGATGTCTTTCTGAAAGCGCTGTAACTAAGTTTAAGAATATAATCCACCCACTGTTATCATCTTCAATGCCCTGTACCAACATAGAGCAGAGCAGCTATCTGAACGCTACCCCAACAGAAGTCGATTATCTTGTTAATAATTTCACCTCGTCACTACGTACGACTCTGGATACTGTAGCTCCTGTGAAAACTAAGGTCTCTAATCAGAAGTACCTGACTCCGTGGTATAATTCTCAAACACGTACCCTAAAGCAGATGACTCGTAATCTGGAGAGGAAATGGCGTGTCACAAATTTAGAGGATCATCATTTAGCCTGGAGAAATAGTTTGCTGCTTTATAAGAAAGCCCTCCGCAAAGCCAGAACATCTTACTATTCATCACTGATTGAAGTAAATAAGAACAACCCCAGGTTTCTCTTCAGCACTGTAGCCAGGCTGAAAAAAAGTCAGAGCTCTTTTGAGCCAACAATCCCTTTAACGTTAACTAGTAATGACTTCATGAACTTCTTCACAAATAAAATTTTTATCATTAGAGAAAAAATTACCAGTAATCATCCCACAGATGTAATATTATCTACAGCTACTCTTGGTACCATTGATGTTAAGTTAGACTCTTTTTCTCTAATTGATCTTTCTGAGTTAACTTCAATAATTATTTCCTCCAAACCATCAACGTGTCTTTTAGACCCCATTCCTACAAAACTGCTCAAAGAAGTCCTTTGAGCAGTTTAATTAATTCTTCGATCTTAAATATGATTAACCTATCTCTAATGATCGGCTATGTACCACAGGCCTTCAAGCTAGCTGTAGTTAAACCTTTACTCAAAAAGCCATCTCTAGACCCAGCAGTCTTAGCTAATTATAGGCCAATCTCCAACCTTCCTTTCATATCAAAAATCCTTGAAAGAGTAGTTGTCAAACAGCTAACAGATCATCTGCAGAGGAATGGGTTATTTGAAGAGTTTCAGTCAGGTTTCAGAGCTCAGCACAGCACAGAAACAGCTTTAGTGAAGGTTACAAATGATCTTCTTATGGCCTCTGACAGTGGACTCATCTCTGTGCTTGTCTTGTTAGACCTTAGTGCAGCATTTGATACTGTCGACCATAATATCCTATTAGAGCGATTAGAACATTCTGTAGGTATTACAGGTACTGCACTGCAGTGGTTTGTATCATATCTATCTAATAGACTCCAGTTTGTTCATGTAAATGGAGAGTCCTCTTCACACACTGAGGTTAATTATGGAGTTCCACAGGGTTCGGTGCTAGGACCAATTCTGTTTACATTATACATGCTTCCCTTAGGCAGCATCATTAGAAGACATAGCATACATTTTCACTGCTATGCAGATGACACCCAGCTCTATCTGTCCATGAAGCCAGACAACACACACCAATTAGTTAAACTGCAGGAATGTCTTAAAGACATAAAGACCTGGATGGCCGCTAACTTTCTGCTTCTTAATTCAGATAAAACTGAGGTTATTGTACTCGGCCCTGAAAAGCCTAGAAATATGGTATCTAACCAGATTCTTACTCTGGATGGCATTACCTTGGCCTCCAGTAACACTGTGAGGAACCTTGGAGTCATTTTTGACCAGGACATGTCCTTCAATGCACATATTAAACAAATATGTAAGACTGCGTTCTTCCATTTGCACAACATCTCTAAAATTAGAAATATCCTGTCTCAGAGTGACGCTGAAAAACTAGTTCATGCATTTATTACTTCCAGGCTGGACTACTGTAATTCATTATTATCAGTATGTCCAAAAAACTCACTGAAAAGCCTTCAGCTAATCCAAAATGCTGCAGCAAGAGTACTGACAGGGACTAGAAAGAGAGAGCATATTTCTCCTGTTTTGGCTTCCCTTCATTGGCTTCCTGTTAAATCCAGAATTGAATTCAAAATCCTGCTCCTCACATACAAGGTCTTAAATAATTAGGCCCCATCTTATCTCAATGACCTTGTAGTACCATATCACCCTATTAGAGCACTTCGCTCTCGCTCTGCAGGCCTACTTGTTGTTCCTAGAGTATTTAAAAGTAGAATGGGAGGGAGAGCCTTCAGTTTTCAGGCCCCTCTTCTGTGGAACCAGCTTCCAGTTTGGATTCAGGAGACAGACACTATCTCTACTTTTAAGATTAGGCTTAAAACTTTCCTTTTTGCTAAAGCATATAGTTAGGGCTGGACCAGGTGACCCTGAATCCTCCCTTAGTTATCAAATCAAATCAAATCACTTTTATTGTCACATCACATGTGCAGGTACATTGGTACAGCACATGTGAGTGAAATTCTTGTGTGCGAGCTTCACAAGCAACAGAGTTGTGCAAATACAATAATGTAAACAAGCAAAATACAAGAATGGCTACATCTGAAACTAATAAATATATGTACAGTATATAATAGTATATGCATTATGCTGCAATATACATAGGCTGCCGGGGGATTCCCATGATGCATTGAGTTTTTCCTTTCCAGTCACCTTTCTCACTCACTATGTATTAACAGACCTCTCTGCATTGAATCATATCTGTTATTAACCTCTGTCTCTCTTCCACAGCATGTCTTTTATCCTGTCTTCCTTCTCTCACCCCAACCGGTCGCAGCAGATGGCCGCCCCTCCGTGAGCCTAGTTCTGCCGGAGGTTTCTTTCTGTTAAAAGGGAGTTTTTCCTTCCCACTGTTGCCAAAGTGCTTGCTCATAGGGGGTCATATGATTGTTGGGTTTTTTTCTCTGTATCTATGAAGCGCCTTGAGGCGACTTTTGTTGTGATTTGGCGCTATATAAATAAAATTGAATTGAATTGAATTGAATTTCTAATGAGACTTCGGCAAAACTAGTTGTATCAACTGAAACGCCAGTGACATCTCTCTGGTTCTTACTCAGATCTATGTTGGAGTTTTTGCTATTAAGAACACGACTTTCAGATTCTGATAATTTGCTGTAGATTGTGTTTAGACCTGTTGCTTATTGGTTTGTTTTCCATTTTTCAGCTAATAGCTCTTCGAGAATCACTTCGTTGGTACATAAATGCTATTTTATGGCTGTCAAACTGTGTTATCTCTGACATTTCCATAGATTCAACTAAAGAAATGGGAACAAATGTGTTCTTACACCAGGTCACTATGTGTAAACAGAACCCATGCAAACTCCACACAGAAACTCTGCAGCCAGAATGCTACTACTGCTAATATACTCAAATCACTGCTCGATCATTATTCACAGGAAAAAACACGGAATTAAACGCAAACATCATCCTGGATCTGAACCCAGCTTAGTGTCCGTTAAGAGTGACCAGTCTAAAAAACGCTTGATTGAATTTAAGGAGCAACAACCCTCTGCTGCGGAGAGGTAAGCTGATAGTAACATGAACTCTTTGATACCTGTCAGTTTGGTGTCTGATTTAAATTAACTACTTGATGGTGTATTATGGTTACCAAAGTGCTTGCTCATAAGGGGCCATATGATTGTAAAGATTTCTCTGCATTAATGTGGGGTCTTTATCTTATAATACAAAGTGCCTTGAGGCGGCAGTTGTTGTGTTTTGGTGCTTTATAAATTAAACTGATCTCTCTTTAGAAGATCAAAGTTCTTCAAAGTTCTTTCTGGTCTGTATATGAAGTATAATTAATTTGACGTTAAGCTTAATGTTAAGCCTGCTTAATCCATTCCCAAATCATGTTTAATGTGTACTTGTTCCTGGGTTATTTCCAGACATCCTAACCAATTTCCTTCCATCTAAAGTTGACCATCTGGGACTTCTTCCAGACCTTGGCACAGGGCTGACACATCATGATAACTTGTACTTATTTACAATTGCAAGAACTGATGATTTTGGAATCTGCAGTGTTTTGAAATTGTTCCAGGAGACCATCCCAGCTTGTATAAATCTATAGTTCCTCTTAGATCTTCACTGAGTTCTTTGGACATTCCTATTGTGCAAAGTATTGATTAAAACAAATGCTTTTTATGCTGCCAAAGACAAACTATCACAATTTTTCAGTTGTCCCTGGCTGCAACAATGTGTTTCCTGTTTTAAAATCAAGGATATACTGTTCAGTTTCATACCTGTCTGTTCGGTAGTAAGTGGTTCCTTCTTGTTTGGCTAGATGCACTCTTACAGGAAAATCCAGCTGTTAGCTGTGATATTCCGGTTTGTGAAGCACTTTAAAAATTAGGCCTTGCATTCACTTTGCTTATCCTCACTTCTGATCCAACCTAATATCATGAAAAAGCCATGTAATAGCCATGCACTATGTCCATTTCATGCTTTGCCTCTCAAAACATGAAATGTACAGGCACATAGAAGTTGCAATAAATTGCAGTAATAGCAGAATGAGATATTTTATCTCAAGCCAACATGAAAATTAAATCCAGGAAAGTTTTTAAACAGATATTATTAACACATTTACATATATATACATAATAGCCCGCTAGCTTAATTGATTCTGATGATTAAGGACCCTGCAATGTACTTAATATGTTTTTTGCTGACTACCAACTTCGTGGGTTTAAATATATTATCTCACCATGCTTCTTCATGCATGTCTATTTTACATTTTGGAGAGGCAAAGCCAGAAATGGACATGTTTATAACATGTTTGATACAGTGATACTGGGTTGTCTAATATGAAGTAATCCAGTCAGTGAGATGACATGAAGAAAAAAAAAGGTCTCCAAAAAGTTTAGCACCTTTCATTCTTCTTGTCTTTAATAGTAAGTGGCTAGCTGGACTCAGTCGGAAAAATCCAGCTGTTAGCAGTAATGTTCAGGTTTGTAAAGCACTTTATAAATGAGGACAGTGTGGAGGAGAACCTATTTAAGTCAGGTAAGAGGTGTTTCACCGGAGTCAAAAAGTTGTTTGTTTCTTCCTCTAGTCGGTTGCAGTGCAGTCAGCAGCAATCAGTAGTCTCCCTTTTCCGAAGCACATCCAAACTACAAAACTAGGTTTCTTAGCAAAGCACGAATGGGAATCCCATCAGTAGTATGTCTGCGAAAAAGCTAAAACAATGCAGAGGCTCAGAGGAAGAGATGCCACACTTTTTGGAGACCTTACTTTTCTCCTGTCATCTCACTGGCTGAATTCCGTAATATTATTTCATATTATTTCCAAATGTAAGTGAAGGAGATTTTAATGTGGAGATTTTTTTTTTCTTTTTGGCTGCAGATGTGCTGATCGATGATAGAATTTCCAATTGTCTTCAGTAACAACAGTTATGTTTTTGGTGTGACATGCATGTAGTAACCTCTTATGTAGTAAACTGTTTCATTGTGCTTGGGAAAGGTGAGAATATTTTATTGCATAAAGTAGTGCTGATCGCATCGCAAACGTCTGCTTTGTCAAGTGATTGCATGGCCCAGTACAACTGGCCTGGCAGTCTGATGACTTAAACAGGCCATCCTCCACACAGTCCTCATTTATAAAGTGCTTTATTAATGAGTCAATTTAGCTAAACAACAAAGAAAGATTTACTGCTAAAGAGACAGACAGTGAAAGTGGACTGTATATCCTAGATCTCTTAACATAAAACTCTTGGGAAAGACTGTTGCAGCCAGGAACAGGTCAAAATTGATCTCTTTAAATGTTCTTAAAAATTAAACTTTACTTATCATTTGTTTCTTAAATTGAAAAAAAAAAAATCAAATAGATGTAACAATGTTACATCTATTTGATTTTTTTTTTTAAAGCTGTGCTCCATCATGTAAATGAGCTTTTGTATGTGCATTGTTTTACATCCTCTTTAATTACTAAGCTAATATATTTCAACAAAGTTACCTTGGCACATTTTGCTCAGTGGTTATTAATCCAGCATGGCAGACAGAGAAAAGGAGGGAGAGGCAGGATTTGATCTTCTGCTTTCTGATTGGTTGAGCTCTACCCCTAGTCCCTCCATGCCTCCTCCAACTCTCCTGTCTCACATCATAGCTACAAGTGTACACGTTTTAGTTTTGTAACACATTTGCAACAAGCAAAGCATACAAATTCACAAACTTGTGATTAGAGTGGCTGTAATTGAGCAGTTGTATTAACTGACTTGAGAGTTTGTAATCACAGAATTGTGGTTGTACGAAGTACCAAAATAAAGTAAAATTTGACTTACTAGGTTTTTCTATGTATTCTAATCCTTATTCTATAAGTTCTCACTTATCTAAAAGCTGTCACATTTTGCAACATGTGAATTTGAAGATTCCCAAATGGATTCTAACATCGTGTTCTTACAGTGACAGAGATCATTATAAGGCTCTGGTGGATCTTGAGAATTTGGCTGATAATTCATTCATTTTAATTGTCTCACAGAAACCACTTCAATTGTTCTCAATATGTGAGACATATACACAGGAATGAGCCTATCAAATCATGCTTTAAAAATCAGCAAAATTATTTTAACATTCAAAAAGACCAGTAAAGGGACTGTAAAACGGGCATAATGTATTCTTTCCTTCTGCTCCTAGTTAGCACTCTGAATGCACAGTTATGGATCAGTTGTTGATTCATCACATACTGTAGGCCACATAGCAAAACATTGCTGCAGTCAAGTCTGTACATTAGTTTCTCAGAGAGAAAAGATTTAAGGTGATTACAAATCATATGTAATGACAGACAACAAATTAACCCTGGGCTTAAAATATGAGTCAAGGACCACTCTCAGGTTTGTTGCTTGATGACTTGGGTTCAAAATAGCTGAGCAATGTGATGATATCTCTCTTGTCTGAACAGCTTTTTTTGTCCAGATTTTAATATCTAAACTTGCACTGTGCACCGATTGTTTAGCTGTGCACACATTTTTATTTATAGTATGTTGTTAAAGGTATTTTCATAGACAACAAAAACCTGGCCAAAATGTTTTGTCTATATTATTTTTACTCTTCTTCATGATTCCTCCACAGAGTGGACAAGAGCTCAGAGGTTCCCAGCGGTCAGTCTGCCCAGCAGCAACAAACACATCTGGACTCCATATTTATGGTCTGTACACATACAATATTAGTTTTATATTCATTCTGTTCACAGTCATGTTCATGATGGGTATGGGGGTATGGGAATTGGTTGTCTCTCATGTAGAAGGTTGATGGTCACATCTCCACCTCCTTCCATCTACATGCCATAGTGTGATACATGTAGTTATTCTTATATCCCTTTCTCCCAGTGACAAGGAGGGAGTTCATGCAAGACGTTTACCTAAATAAAACGTAACCTAAACAAGATGCAAAGACCACCAATAAGTTGATGTTCTATTCGATTGCATGAAAGACCTGGGCCACCTTTAATGAGGCTATACTCCAACTCAGTTCAACTTAGATAAGCATTTAGCAAACCACAAGCCAACTTGTAAATCATTAGTGACTTAAAGTTTAATCTTACCAGTGGATCTAAAGATCTCAAACAAGCACCTAAACTCCCTCCTTGTCACCTCAAAGTAGGTGACAAGGAGGGAGTTTACACAAAAAGTTTACATAAATATAAAATCATTTATTAAACATAACCTAACCAAGACACAAAGGTCACCAATAATTTGATGCCAGGTGCAGTGGAAGACCTAGGCCAGCTTTTATAGGCCATTGCTTTCATGAGTGTGAGAAGGTCACAACAGAGAGGAGCTGTTATATAGAAATATATCTCAATTCTTTTAAATAAGCGATGCTTTGAATTTCAAGGAGGGACCTAGTTCTTACTGCAAACAGTTAGAGTGATTTAATAATATTCAACCCAGTGTTGAACATGAACATGGTTGTAGTAAAGAAATACTGCAGTGATGAACCAACATACAAGCTCAACAAAACCTGGATTTTCTGTCATATTTTAAAGAGATTGCGGTATCTTATTTCTTCTTATCTCAAAAAAAGCATGCTTCTCTCAGACTGCAGGCTTACTTCTGGTTCTTAGAGCTTTTAAAAGTGGAATGGCAGGAAGAACCTTCAACTGCAAAGCCCATCTTGGGTAGAACCAGCTCCCAGTTTGGTTTCAGAAAACAGAGATGCTCTCTGGTTTTAGGATTAGACATTTAGTGTTACTTTGTGGTTAAAGTTTTGAGTTAGGGCTTGATTATGTGAGCCTGAACCATCCCATAGTTATTTTGCTATAAGCTCAGGTTTCTGGGGGAATTTCATGATGACTGAGTACTTTTCGACTCCCTGTTTTTACTGCCTTGGTATACATTACTGTATGTCATTAAACGTTGTCTTGTCTCACCTTGGGGTATTGTTCTGTTTGTTGCTTCTGGGTGTGTCTTTTCCTTCTGCTTTCCTCTTTACCCAGCACCCTATAGAGATTGAGGGGTGGTTAGATCATTAATGCAGTAATGTTTTCCAGATGCTGGAAGACGACATCATTATTTTTGTGAAGAATGAATTGAAGACGATCCACAAGGTTTTGCGTCAAGATTACCCAGAATGGGCAGAGAGACAAATGGAAGATGAGGAAGTATTAGCAGGTGAGGATGAAGAGCGGAGGAGAAGCAGCAGAAATGCAGTTTTGAAGATCACATTAGACTTCCTCAGGGGAATGAAGCAGGAGGAGCTGGCTGACCGACTGCAGAGCAGTAAGAGGATTTTTCTAAAGATTTATGCTAGATGAAAAAAAAACATTTACTAATGTGTCAAGAGATCTACAAAAATGCATTCAAAAACCTGTTTGTTGTAGAAATAAGTGGCATCTCTAGTTTATAAATACTTAATTGATATTTTTGCCCTTTTGTGCCTTTAGGAACTCCCATTGTAGTTTGTCAGAAACAAAAATCTGCTTTAAAAAAGAAGTTCCAGTGTGTGTTTGAGGGGATTGCTAAAGCAGGAAATCCAGCACTTCTGAATCAGATCTACACAGAGCTCTACATCACAGAGGGAGGGACTGCAGAGGTCAATGATGAACATGAGGTCAGACAGATTGAAACAGCATCCAGGAAATCAGACAGACCAGAAAAAACAATCAGACAAGAAGACATCTTTAAAGCATCACCTGGAAGAGAACAACCAATCAGAACAGTGCTGACAAAGGGAGTGGCTGGCATTGGGAAAACAGTCTTAACACAGAAATACACGCTCGACTGGGCTGAAGACAAAGCCAACCAGGACATCCAGTTCATATTTCCATTCACTTTCAGAGAGCTGAATGTGCTGAAAGAGGAAAAGTTCAGCTTGGTGGAACTTGTTCATCACTTCTTTACTGAAACCAAAGAAGCAGGAATCGGCAGCTTTGATGACTTCGAGGTTGTGTTCATCTTTGATGGTCTAGATGAGTGTCGACTTCTTCTGGACTTCAACAAAACTGAGAAACTGACTGATGTTACGGTGTCCGCATCAGTGGATGTGCTGCTGATAAACCTCATCAGAGGGAAACTGCTTCCCTCTGCTCACCTCTGGATAACCACACGACCTGCAGCTGCCAATCAGATCCCTGCGGAATGCATTGACAGGGTAACAGAAATTAGAGGGTTCCCTGATACACAGAAGGAGGAGTACTTCAGAAAGAGATTCAGAAGTTGGTGGAAGGCACACAATATCATATCCCACATCAGGACATCACCTAGCCTCCACATCATGTGCCACATCCCAGTCTTCTGCTGGATCACTGCTACAGTTCTGGAGCATGTGCTGAAAACAAGAAAGTGGAATACGATGCCCAAGACCCTGACTGAGATGTACATCCACTTCCTGGTGGTTCAGGCCAAAGTCAAGAAGGTCAAGTATGATGGAGGAGCTGAGACAGATCCACACTGGTGTCCAGAGAGCAGGACGATGATTGAGTCACTGGGAAAACTGGCTTTTGATCAGCTGCAGAAAGGAAACCTGATCTTCTATGAATCAGACCTGACAGAGTGTGGCATCGATATCAAAACAGCCTCAGTCTACTCAGGAGTGCTCACACAGATCTTTAAAGAGGAGAGAGGACTGTACCAGGACAAGGTGTTCTGCTTCATCCATCTGAGTGTTCAGGAGTTTCTGGCTGCTCTTCATGTCCACCTGACCTTCATCGACTCTGGAGTCAATCTGCTGGAAGAAAACCACACAACCTCCAGGAAGTTTGAAAGAAGAGAATCTAACGAGAAATACTTCTATCAGACTGCTGTGGACAAGGCCTTAAATAGTCCAAACGGACACCTGGACTTGTTCCTCCGCTTCCTCGTGGGTCTTTCACTGCAGACCAATCAGAATCTACTACAAGGTCTGCTGACACAGACAGGAAGTAGCTCACAGACCAACCAAGAAACAGTCCAGTACATTAAAGTGAAAATTAGCGAGAGTCTGTCTGCAGAGAAAAGCATCAACCTGTTCCACTGTCTGAATGAACTGAATGATCGTTCTCTAGTGGAGGAGATCCAACAGTTCCTGAGTTCAGGAAGTCTCTTGACAAATAATCTGTCTCCTGCACAGTGGTCAGCTCTGGTCTTCATCTTATTGGCATCGGAAGAAGATCTGGATGTGTTTGACTTGAAGAAATTCTCAGCTTCAGAGGAGGCTCTTCTGAGACTGCTACCAGTGATCAAAGCCTCCAACAAAGCTCTGTATGTAAATGTGTGCTTGCTTCTTTAATTTTAAAATGCTGATTATAGTTAACAAAATAGCAAATGCTCAATTGAAAGAACCCCCCCCCCCCCCACACAATATTTTAATAGGTTCTAGCCTCTAATAGAAACTCTTATAGAAACTCTAAAGCTATTGAATATAATTTTCATCAGCATTCAGCATCCACGGTTAAGTATAATATACTTTCAATATATCACAGCATTAGAAAGTGTCAGAGTCTCTGAAACATTTGTGGTTGTAACCCTTATCAGATGGAAGAAAAATGTCAGAATCAATATAAATTCTTGGCTGTTGTGATTTTCAGTGGTCTTCCCCCTGGTTTACTAGTCTCGGTGGTCTGTGCTCTCCATTTCTAATTCATGTTTTTTTGTCACCAGACTTTAACTACATCATTTTCTTTTGTCAGTAATCATAGCTGAGTTTTTACCTCACCTTCAGTACAGAAACTGTAGCAGAGAAGTATAAATCAAGTCTTATCGGACAAGAGCTCCTATAAATTACATTTTACTCATACCTTTGCATCCAGAGCCCAAAAAATTTCATTTGAAGCCAGCATTTCAGTTCATTTCCATGGCAACGTTTTAACAGGGATACGGTTTTATACTGCACTCTCTGAAAGATAAAATCCAGCGTTATGTTCCACAGGTAAAAGCATATAATAAGAAACCTTCCCCTTCTGTAATCTTTGTGCAGTATGTGATAAAGGTCATTTTAAACTGAAACACAGACTTAAAATGCTATATATTTATTTCTGATATAACTTTTTTAGTTATCCATAAATTTTTGTCAAACACCTAGATATTTCCTTTGTTTTTTGTCTGTTCCAACAAGTAAAATAATTTCTTGTGTGAACTCCATCCTAGTCACTGGGAGAAAGGGATATAAGAATAACTACATGTATCACACTATGGCATGTAGATGGAAGGAGGTGGAGATGTGTCCATCAACCTTCTACATGAGAGACAACCAATTCCCATACCCCCATACCCATCATGAACATGACTGTGAACAGAATGAATATAAAACTAATATTGTATGTGTACAGACCATAAATATGGAGTCCAGATGTGTTTGTTGCTGCTGGGCAGACTGACCGCTGGGAACCTCTGAGCTCTTGTCCACTCTGTGGAGGAATCATGAAAAAGAGTAAAAATAATATAGACAAAACATTTTGGCCAGGTTTTTGTTGTCTGTCATTACATATGATTTGTAATCACTTTAAATCTTTTCTCTCTGAGAAACTAATGTACAGACTTGACTGCAGCAATGTTTTGCTATGTGGACTACAGTATGTGATGAATCAACAACTGATCCATAACTGTGCATTCAGAGTGCTAACTAGGAGCAGAAGGAAAGAACACATTATGCTTCTCCAAAAGTTGATTCTGTTCATCTGGATGTAGAGTTTTCAGTGGGAGAAACGTTTCATCACTCATCCAAGTAACTTCTTCAGTCTCAGCTGACTGCAGGTTTCCCCAATCTTATAAACAGTACACTTGCATAATGACTGAAACCAGCCCACTGAAGGAACAATGGGCTGGGAGATTTACTTACTTGGATGATTGAGCATGCATCAACACATTATGCTTCTTATACAGTCCCTGTACTGGTGTTTTGAATGTTAAAATAATTTTGATGATTTTTAAAGCATGATTTGATCATTCTGGTTCTTTTTCAGTAGAACCAACCACAAAGCAAATAAACAAAAACCTAGCTCTAAGCTGGAAAATCTAAACACAAAACACTACATGAAACAAGAAACTTAAAACATGGGAAAAGAAACCTGAAACCTGGAAACAACAGGAAGAGAAGCAGACAAACTGAAAATAGACACATGTTAATGGGAGGAAGCAAAGCAGAATAGACTAACACAGGACACAGAGATATCAAAGTAAAACAAGAAATAGACAAACATGGAAAAAATGATGACTAGATGTAACACAAGGAACACATGGGAAGCACAGCAACAAAACCTAAAGGCTAGAAACTATCAAATATATAACCAGAAATGAACTACATCAAAGGATATTAATAATCAAAAACATAAACACTGAGTCACTAGACCTGGGACCTTGACAAATAGAACTTGTTTTTTCTTTCCTAGACTAAGTGTCTGTAACCTTTCGGAGAGAAGCTGTCAAGCTCTGTCGTCAGTTCTCACATCGCAGGCCTCTAGTTTGAAAGAGTTGGACCTAAGTAACAACAACCTGGGGGATTCAGGAGTGATACTTCTGTCTGCTGCACTGAAGAGTCCACAATGTGAACTGGATGCTCTCAGGTCAGCTCAAACAATATTGAGTTTCTCTTAAGTGACAGAATAAATTGGTTTAAAATTTTAAGAATAAAAGTCAACTTTTTCCATATGTTACTGTATAATAATGTTTTTCAGTATTTGAGAGTCACATTAAACATTAAGGATTTATTCAAGGCTAAATATTGCTAAATCTAGTATATCTAGTAATTCCATAATGACACATTAATATCAGTATTGTTATTGTCTGTGTTTGTTTCTAATTTTTCAGACTGAGTGTCTGTAACCTCTCAGAGGCGAGCTGTGAAGCTTTATCCTCAGTTCTTGGCTCACAGTCCTCTAGTTTGAAAGAGCTGGACCTGAGTGACAATGATCTAAAGGATTCAGGAGTGAAGCATTTGTCTGTTTGCGTGAAGAGTTCCTATTGTAAACTGGAAACACTCAGGTCAGGATTAAGACTTTTCGCTGACTGCTATTTAAATGTGTAATTATAGTATTGCAGAAACACTTAATCCCAACATTTACCCTTTATTTACATTTGTCCAAAAAAGTATTCAAATCATAATTTATATATAAAATTTATTTTATATTTTTATATGTTTGTTTGTTGTTGTTTTTTTAACACACTGGTCAGTTTAGAGTTTTACAATTTCAACAATAATAATTTCCTGCTGAAAAGAAAATGCCCAAAACACAAGTTTAATATAATTTAATGTATTTAATTAGGTATGGTATCAAGTTATGGTATGGTATCACTTCCATTAAAACCCTTGCAAAACATCTTATTTCATCATGTAATCTGCAGCTCTCTTTTGGATCACCTGCTGATAGTGTTTATTCATTTGTCTTTAGGGATTTGCTAGCTTAGCTTAGCTCATAGCCTACTATCTAGCAAACTAGCATGGACTTCACCTATCTCTCCTGAACTTTCCTGCTCAGTATGTCAGATGTTTAGTTATACCTCAGCCTCCTGGCTAATACAATTATTAGTAATAATTGTAGTTATAATAAATGTAGCCCCTTTGCAGCTATAGAAGCTGTGTGTAAGGAGAAGGATTTTAAATTCAATTCTAAATTTTTTCTAGAGCATGTGCACCAAAAAAAAAACAACCTATTTCTGACAGTGCAATTTAAGTTCCCATGAACTACACAGAAAGTCATAAAGTCAAACCTGACTTTTAATAGCACCAGCAAACCTTTGCAAGTGCCTGTAGGAAAAAAGATCTACATTTCCCACTTCTGATTCTCGGAGGTAATGGTAGACATGTGGTAGTTCTTGCTGACAACATGATGACTTGTATTCCAACGTAGGAAGTGCTATGAACAGCTATGATCAGATTGGCAAAGTATGTTCCTGGATTATAATGTTTTGTTGTTGTGTGCACTTTTTTATGCAGTTTTTGCAAAGTCATTAGTGGAAGGAAACTGCAGCATAGAACAGGCTGAATGCATGATGTATGCAAGTATGAATCCTCCAGTTTCATAGTCAGAAAAAAAAATATTGCTGTAGTTTATTTGGTTGCAATTATTCTGGGATTTAAAAAATAATTACGTAAATGGGATAGCAGACACTCCCGTGGGTTTAGAAGGGAGAAAGCCCACACTGACCTTTGGATTCCAGTCAAAAACCTACAATTTCAAGAGAACGTGCAGCTAAACGTATCACTCTTGGTCCAGAGAAAACTACAGGGAGTGCAGAATTATTAGGCAAGTTGTATTTTTGAGGAATAATTTTATTATCGAACAACAACCATGTTCTCAATGAACCCAAAATACTCATTAATATCAAAGCTGAATGTTTTTGGAAGTAGTTTTTAGTTTGTTTTTAGTTTTAGCTATTTTAGGGGGATATCTGTGTGTGCAGGTGACTATTACTGTGCATAATTATTAGGCAACTTAACAAAAAACAAATATATACCCATTTCAATTATTTATTTTTACCAGTGAAACCAATATAACATCTCCACATTCACAAATATACATTTCTGACATTCAAAAACAAAACAAAAACAAATCAGCGACCAATATAGCCACCTTTCTTTGCAAGGACACTCAAAAGCCTGCCATCCATGGATTCTGTCAGTGTTTTGATCTGTTCACCATCAACATTGCGTGCAGCAGCAACCACAGCCTCCCAGACACTGTTCAGAGAGGTGTACTGTTTTCCCTCCTTGTAAATCTCACATTTGATGATGGACCACAGGTTCTCAATGGGGTTCAGATCAGGTGAACAAGGTGGCCATGTCATTAGTTTTTCTTCTTTTATACCCTTTCTTGCAAGCCACGCTGTGGAGTACTTGGACGCGTGTGATGGAGCATTGTCCTGCATGAAAATCATGTTTTTCTTGAAGGATGCAGACTTCTTCCTGTACCACTGCTTGAAGAAGGTGTCTTCCAGAAACTGGCAGTAGGACTGGGAGTTGAGCTTGATGATACCAACCCAAACCAGTACTCCACCTCCACCTTGCTGGCATCTGAGTCGGACTAGAGCTCTCTGCCCTTTACCAATCCAGCCACGGGCCCATCCATCTGGCCCATCAAGACTCACTCTCATTTCATCAGTCCATAAAACCTTAGAAAAACCAGTCTTGAGATATTTCTTGGCCCAGTCTTGACGTTTCAGCTTGTGTGTCTTGTTTAGTGGTGGTCGTCTTTCAGCCTTTCTTACCTTGGCCATGTCTCTGAGTATTGCACACCTTTTCTTTTGGGCACTCCAGTGATGTTGCAGCTCTGAAACATGGCCAAACTGGTGGCAAGTGGCATCTTGGCAGCTGCACGCTTGACTTTTCTCAGTTCATGGTCAGTTATTTTGCGCCTCGGTTTTTCCACACACTTCTTGCGACCCTGTTGACTATTTTGGATGAAACGCTTGATTGTTCGATGATCACGCTTCAGAAGCTTTGCAATTTTGAGACTGCTGCATCCCTCTGCAAGATATCTCACTATTTTTGACTTTTCTGTGCCTGTCAAGTCCTTCTTTTGACCCATTTTGCCAAAGGAAAGGACGTTGCCTAATAATTATGCACACCTGATATAGGGTGTTGATGTCATTAGACCACACCCCTTCTCATTACAGAGATGCACATCACCTAATATGCTTATTTGGTAGTAGGCTTTCGAGCCTATACAGCTTGGAGTAGGACAACATGCATGAAGAGGATGATGTGGACAAAATACTCATTTGCCTTATAATTCTGCACTCTCTGTATAGAATCTGACATTGTTTTGGGAAATGTAAAGACTGATTCGATATTAATTTTAGCCATCTCCAATCTACATAACCTGTTGTCTTTACTGATGATATGAATTATAATTTTACCAAATCTAAATGTATCCTTAGCCGGTAGTTTCAGGTTTCCTTCAATATTGCCTGCTCTGACAATAAAAGACAATTGACGATGGATGCTGGTGTGTCTACCTGAAAATGTTTAAAAACATAATCATCAGTAACCAGAGTTGGTTCCTTGACAGTTGTTGTTTGAGTAGGGAGAATGTTCTTTTCCTTCCGTGCATCCCCCAATCAGCTGTCTTGGATGGCCCTGCTTTAAGCAGTTTCCATTGGAAGTATCTTTTTGGGATAAAGTAATTGTTCGTAGGACATAATCTGATTTCTGGGGTATTTGAGGAGGTCTTGTGTTACTGGAGGTCCTTTTGTCTGTTTGAAATAATCTCTTTATGAATAAAAAGGAAACTGAATTTAATAGATGAAAAGTATAGATGTAATTGTATCTGAAATAAGAAAAAGAAAGAAAGAAAGAAAGAAAGAAAGAGACCTCCAGTAACGTATGAATTGTTGTTTTGTGTGTCTGCAGTCTGTCAGGCTGTCTGATCACACAGGAAGGCTGTACTTCTCTTGCCTCAGCTCTGAGTTTCAACTCCTCCCATCTGAGAGAGCTGGACATCAGCTACAACCATCCAGGAGACTCAGGAATAAAGCTGCTTTCAGCTGGAGTGAAGGATGAAGGTTGGAAATTGGACACTCTCAGGTATGGAGAAAATGTCTTATAGAAAATATATTAAAAGTGGACCAAATATCCATTTCACCTTAATCAAAATAGATGTGTCATTAACAGACTAAAAGCACCAAATAATCTACATATTAAAATTTGCTATAAATTAGATGTAAAACTATATCTTTAGTACTGTTACATCTGGGATAATAAAATCCAGCTCTAGTTGGGTTGTAAAACATTTAAAGTTCCAGAATAAGGATTTCTGATTTTGTTAAACACTTTAGAACAAAAATAATTTTATAAAACTAAAAACAGAATTTAATTATGTGCAAATCTCATAATCCCACATTTTATTCACAGTGGAACATAGAAAACAGAGGTGAGAGAAGTAACAAAGAACAAATACTTTGTTGTACCTAAGTAGAATTTTCAGGTATCTGTACTTTACTTCGAATCTTTTACTTTTACTCCCTACATTTTTAAGCAAATATTGCACTTTCTACTCCTCGCATTTTTAAAACTGACTTGTTACTTTTGGTTTAACTTTTTTTTTGAGGAATTATTGTTTCGTCATTGCAAGACTCCAAACATCAAATGGGTTTGAGCCTAAACAGAAACACATGAAAGGCAATCCTGTCCTATTAATCACCAGCAGATGTCACATGTGGCAGAGTCTGGGGTTAAAGTGGGTGGGTGGTTTTTTGGCACAACACCAGAATTGTATTGAGGTGCATAAACAATCTGAAACTCATCTCCAAAGTGACATCTGCTGGCCAATTTGGCTATCACCGCATCTTGATAATTCTTTTCTTTGAAACAATGATGGAGACAAGCCCTGCACAATTCCAAATAAAACTACTTATTATACCAGACCGTTTGTAATAGGGATCAGCACATCTTTTAGCGAAATCTCTATTCAAACAAGAAAAGAAAGTATTGAGACTGTACTGTAATAACTACACAGGTTTATTGCTCTTTTGGGGCTTAGTCAACTTTTTTTTTTTGAGGTTTGGATGTGTTTGGTTGTTTTTTGGGAGCTTCTGTAATCAGGTTTGCTTTATGCACTGTTCAGCAATGCTAGAAGCTGGTATAGCATTAGCTTTGATTTTTAATCAGTTTAAAAATATATATTCAAATGAAAAAAAAGACTAAAGGTGTTTTCCTTGTTTATTAAAAAAAAAGGGTAACATTTATTATATTTATATGGACTAATTTTGACCAATCGTAACAGTCAGTTTCACGCACTTTGACCTGTACACTTTATAATCATCATCTGAACCATAAAGAAACTTTCCTGAACTTTAAACTGCTGTAAATGGTTTATCATGTAACATGTTGTTTTACTGAGTTTGGAGTTTTGGTTTTGAACTTTCAGATATTTTAATGAGTTTGAAACAAGAGAGTGAGGATAGACAGGACAACCTTTTACCTCAAAAAGAAATGGGAAGCTGAACTGGCCATAACTATAACAGAAGGAATGGGTCAGTATGTGTGAAATACAACACAGCACAACAAATTCGCTGTTGTGGAGGGAATTTTGATGGAAAAAATTGACACGTTTTTTTCATTACACCCAATATTAAAAGTAAACAGATCTCAAGTCCACAGGAATGTTGGAGACTATGTGGAGAAACAGAAGCAGACCATTCACATGTATTCTGGAAGTGCATAAAAATTAAAAAGTATTGGGAAGACCTTAAAATGACCATGGATAATATTCTGGGATATGCACTCCCAAACACCTGCCAAGTGATGTATCTTGGAAACATAAAGGAACAGATACAAAAGGAGGACTTATATTTAGTAAAAATTATTCTAGCCGCAACTAAAAAAGCAATTACAAAGAAGTGGTTACATCCAGACCCTCCCACTCAACGAGATTGGATTAGTATTGTAGAGGATATCTCAGAGATGGAAAAAATAACATTCAATATCAGATTGATGGGATGTAAATACAATGGACAATGGAGGAAGTGGAAAGCATTCCGAAGTGGCACCAAGAAAACAACACAAGAAATGCGAATGGAATAGATGGAAAATAAATGTAAACTCCAGCCTGTTTGTATGTTTGTTGGTTTGTAATTTTCTTTACTGTGTTTTTTTTTTTCTTTTAATGTTACCTAAAATTAATTTTAAAAAAATTAAAGTTGAAAAAGAAACAAGAGAGTGAATGGAGCTCACAGAGCAGTATCTCTCTTATCTATATGGCAGTAATCATTCGAATACGATATTTATACATTTATACAATATTGATTTGATTACACTTTTGAGTCCAGTTTTAAGTGGTTGCATAGTCTATGTTGGTTACACATGCACATGTAATTATCTCAGTAGTGTTTGATAAACACCACCTTTTTATTGTGGTACCACTTACTTTTTGAGGTCATTTTTATTCCTAACCCAGCTTTTTTGAGGTATGTTGCTATCAAAGTAAAAATGAGCTAAATTTATTTTTCCTAAATTAGAGCACTTTTTTAGACTATAAATTTGATATGTTTTCTATGTTCCATTGTGATTAAAATATAGATCTATGAAAGTTAATAATTATTGCATCACTTTATGTTTTAAAAAATTTTAAAACTTTTTGGACAATCCAGTGTTTACTGCCAATTTACCATATAATTTCACACTGGCCTGTTATAAGCACACATCTATCCCACGTGAATGTTTACATTTTCTATCGGTAAGCTTTTTTTTTTTTTTAGAGGAACCCAGTAAATATGTTTACTATTTGCCATTTCCATTGTAAATCCCAGTTAAAATAAGGGGGGGGGGGGGGGGCAGGTAGTAATGTGCAGATTGGAATTAAGTCGTAACATCATCAAGTACTTTTTCTTCCTCATTTTGTGTTGTCCAGTCAGGGGAAAGAATCATGATGATGACACAATATTTTCCCAATTTAAAGTGTTCTTCTATGAATGCACCAGTTATTACAACGGTGGACCAATGATTTGACTTTACAGATTTATCCAACAGCTGCTTCAAAAGACTGACAGATCCAGGATCAGTCCAAATCATCACCACTTTGATCCACATATGGATTGAAGTGTATTTGAGAAAATGTTGGACTGTTCCTTTATCAGTGTTTAACAGTATGTGCATGAGGGGGATGTAATGTCCATGTGTACATGCTGAAAGAGACTGTGCTGGTCTGACCCCCTCTTCTTTTCAGGGTGGAGCCTGCTGGAGTCCAATGGTTGACACCAGGTCTGAGGAAGTGTAAGTGTGTTTTTAATGTGATTCAAGTAAAAAAAGCCGTACACATTCAACTATCTTCAAATTGTCAAATCATTCATTCACATCTCTCATGTCAGGAGTCATCATCAAAGTGTCAATCAATGAACAGATGATGGATCAATAACTGCAGCTGGATTGTGTTTGTTCTCTCCATCAGATTCCTGTCAACTCACAATCGACACGAACACCGTAAACAGAAAACTCCAACTGTCTGACAACAACAGGAAGGTGACACATGTGGAGCAGGTTCAGTCATATCCTGATCATCCAGACAGATTTGATGTTTGGTTTCAGCTGCTGTGTAGAGATGGTCTGACTGGTCGCTGTTACTGGGAGGTCGAGTGGAGTGGAGAGGTTTGGGTAACAGTGAGTTACAGACAAATCAGCAGGAAAGGAGGCAGTTATGACTCTGCATTTGGACACAACACTCAGTCCTGGAGTCTGCAGTGCACTAACAACGGTCCTCATTTTGCCTGGCACAATGACAAAACAATATCCTCCTACTCAACCTCCTCTGTCTCTAACAGAGTAGCAGTGTATGTGGACTGTCCTGCTGGCACTCTGTCCTTCTACAGAGTCTCCTCTGATACTCTGATCCACCTCCACACCTTCAACACCACATTCACTGACCGTCTCTATCCTGGATTTGGAATCTGTGCTGCTTCCTCAGTCTCCCTGTGTTGATTTTAGCATTGAGGTTTTACAGACACAACATTAACCAAAAGATCTAAGGAAAAGGTCGATAAGGCCCCAGTCACAAGGCTTAGAAATTGGTTTGTGACCATCTGGCAGCTACCAATCAAGAACAAATTATTATTTGAGTTAGGAGTAGTTTCTGGAGGTTTACAGTTGCTGGGAAAATTATTGCTTGTGCCCCAGTCACACGAGCTTAGAGACCAGTCTTTGATCCCCCTGTCAGTAGGCAAAAACGTGTATTGCCTAACCGGTTGCTTTAATAACACATTGCTGTGGTTGTGGTTTTGAATGTGTCAGGTGTGGTGAATCTGTACACAATTATTTTCTGAGTTATACTTAGAGTACTAATGTGGGAACTTCAACATTTTGTGCTATTTGGATTAGACTGCCTACTGACATTTTTGTTTTTGTGGTGCATCCTGTCATATTTGTGCATTCCAACGTGAAAGTTGAATGAAAATGGCATTTTAATAATTTTTGTGACTAAAACTGTTTGTTAAAAAGCATTCTATGTAACAGGAGTGCTCTGCTTTTTTAAAATTCTTTTTAAATTGTATTTTTAACTAGCTGATATTTAGACCATTTTTGATGCGTTTGTTCCAAATTTCAGATTCAGATTCATCTTGATTGTAAGAAAAAAAAAAAAAACAGGTTGTTTTTTTTAAATATATATATTAATGTTCAAACATTGCTTCATGTTTCAATGTGTGGGAAAAAAGGCCTTACTATGGCTAGTTGACCATTTTAAAAATATGTATAAATCTTCAAAGAAATCTTCAAAAGTACTTGATATATGTAGCTGAAAATGTAAGCAATGACTGTAAATGTTAAAACCCTGCAGAATAAAATTTGTATACAAATAAGATAGTTGAGCAGGATATGTTGTAAAAATTGGCTGATTTCAGATGAAGTTACACTAAAAGATTCTACAACAGGACACCTAAACTGCTGACGTGTCAAATCTGCATATAGACTAAGCCTTTAAATTCGTTTTGTACATTTAATAGTTACTAACAGTCACCGCTGTGGCTGTAGCTAAGAGAAGAAGAGATAAAACCTGCACTTTATGCATTAACGAAGTACTCAATTGTAATCCATAGATTATCTCTTGTTGCAATGATAGTTATGTCTAACTGACTAAAGACCTTAAATCACACACTTCTAACACTATATTACTCTACAGTGCTTTACCTTTCACACACACTCATACCTCTGCTTCACCTGTAGGAGATGTGTTGATGAAGCTTGCATGTAAGTTCAGTGAGGAAGCTCTGTACTCACACATCTGGTCCCCTTGTGTTTGGTGGCTAATCTAAGATTTATATAATTTCCCCTTTCCCATGCTAGTGACTAGCCTCGAGGGCCGATGTCCTGCAGGTTTTAGATCTCACCTTGGATCAACACACCTGAATCACATGATTAGTTCGTTACCAGGCCTCTGGAGAACTTCAGGACATGTTGAGGAGCTAATTTAGCCATTTAAATCAGCTGTGTTGGTTCAAGGACACATCTAAAACCTGCAGGGACACCGGCCCTCAAGGCCTGGAGTTGCCCACCCCCTGGGCTAGTCCAATCATCTTTATGCCGGCTTTCTTCAGTTAACCTAAATTGCTCTCTGATGCATCCATCAGAATATGAATATGTGTGAATGTTAGTAAGTACTTAAAAATCACTTAAAGCACTTAACTGATTGGATCAGTTAAGTGCTTTAAGTTCTCTGGGAGAATAGAAAAGCACTATAAAAGAATCAGTCCATTTAGTTGGTGCTCCCTTCCTTGGCCTAAGAAAAAGCATGGGATTAGTATGAATTATATTTATCTGGCAGTTTCCAATTTGGTTAAAAGCCTTCAGGTATCAGGCTGTTCTCCTTTGTCACCACTTCCCAGTTAATGAGGCGAGCCTGAACCATCCCTTAGATAGGCTGCCATTGATTTGGGCTTTCTCATGCCCTGAGCATTTTTTTTACTTCACTTACTTCTTCTCACTTTCCATGCATTTACACACTACTACTGCATATCACTCCTGATCTTCATTCATCTTTCTCTGTATTCGTCTCACTTTTCTCCCATTTGTTGTTCCTGCACAGCAAATTCAAAAGTGTTAAATGTTTTGGTGTTAATAGTCTTCTTGCAAAAGTAGAGTTAATTTTACTCTAAGTAGAGTCACATTCTTTTAATGTAACTCTGAGGTGTAAAGTGATAGTAGTTAAAATCAAGTGTTAAAAATGAGTGTTTCTATGTCAAATCTGGAGGTGTTACAATGGAAACATTAACTCTTGACCTCTTAACTCTGAACTCCTAGAGGGGCTATGACACCAACAGAGTAAATTCACAGACTCCGCCCCCAGCACCATAGGCTCCAATCGAAGCTGAAGTGAAGCCGTTTCAGAACATTTTGCTCTACATATTTGAGTTGTTTGCCATGCTTGGTAAGTCATTTTTTTCAAAGATTGTTTCAATTATTATTAATAGCTTTTACTTCTGTGGCTCTTTGGAGTTGAGACAAAGCTGTGTGAAAGGCATTAGCCATGCTGCTCGGCGATAGCATAATATTCTGTTTTAGCTAGCTGAAAGGTATTGTTTGCAGCCTTGAAAAAAAGCTTGCATGTGAATTTTCAGTCAAACTTTTGGTCAAATACACCTAAAACAATGTCTAGAATGTGAAATGTTGGTATAATGGTTCTACTTGAAGCCTGAAAATGATCTCCTATAAAACAAAACGAGCAAACAGCAGTAGCAGGCGTACTGACTGGATTCGACGTTAGCATAGATCCCTCCAGAGTTTTGTGCACACGGTTTAGGTAAAAATTAAAAAGGTTGAGGTTTTACATTTAGTTCAGTATTACCTGTTGCCTGTGTTCTTGTCTTTTGGGAAAATACTTTACACAAGTAATGGCTCAAAGAGGATTCCTTTTTTTTTTCTGTGCTGCAATTGTTTACTGGATTATTTGTGCCATTAATTAGTGTCAACTAAGTTGTTTTCAATCTCCACATAGGATATGCTTGTGAAGATGGAATATGGGGGAGAGCAGAAGTGCGTTGAAGTTCCACAAAGTGATGAATAAAGGACATGCATATTGTATTGAAGAAATAAGTGATGAGAATGCTGTTATTTGCATTTACCAGCTCACCTATGTCAGACCTTTTGATAAACAAAATTCTAATGAAAGTGAGAACATGTACACTGTTACATCTTTCAGAAAATGTTTTGAAATTGTGCTGCACAGTTCAGAATAAATGTTTTTCAAAAACCATTGCGTCTTTTTAGTAAATGTTTATTTCCAAAAGAAATTTCTAGAAGTTCAGAACAGTAAAATTCCCGCTTTTTAGAATGAATTAGAAGATAACTCTTACGCAGTTAAACTAAAATACTCTTTGAGAGTTAATATATAAACTCTTAACACCAAGTGTTAAATTATCAACTCCAGACAGATTTGGTGTTTAACACTAAATCAGAGTTAACGTACCAACTCTCCAACAAGAGTTAAATTAACACTCTCTGGTGTGGACCCATATAGACACTTTAATAGTGTTGAAATCAAATCCGACAGTGTTAATTTGGACGTGCTGGATTTGCTGTGTGGTCTCTCCACTTTTGTCTCTTCTTTTTTCTCACCCTTTAACCATTCAAGGCAGATGTCTGCCCTTCCTTTAGCTTCTTTCTGTTGGAGATGTCTTGCTGTTCATAGTATAGTGCTTTGTCTTAAGAACTTTAAAAAAGAAGGGGACGTCTGCCGGAGCTCACAGTGAGCATTCACTGTGAGTAACAGGGTAAAGATGGCGCCAATGTGTATGGCTTGCCGTCTGTTCCGCCACGTTTCTGTTTTAATGTTTTTATTTTGTTATGATGTCGACTCCCTGCTGGTCTATGATCGCCAAGTTTTACTTGATCTCCAACTATCTCCCAATACGCCGGTGTGTAGACTGGGAAATGCACACAAAATACCGCCTCCACTCCTGTCGTTGCTTCCTACTCACCTGCTCCGTGTACCTGTGCCGTCTCCGCGGAAGCGGGGCCGCCGTCGCGGCAAAAGGAGTGGGAGATTGGTGAAACTGAAGGCCTGTCTGGCGTTTGGTTGTGCTGTGCCTGGCGTTGCCTGTCGCGCCCCTTTTCCCTGGCATCTTCGTAGGCCATCCTATGCGTGTCTGGTGCCGCTCGCTGGCTCTGGGCTGTTCCCGCCCGGCCGCTCCCTGCCTCCCTGTCCACGGCGGCGCGGAGTGAGTATGCAAAACCTGCGTTACGTTGCGCGAGCTTCAAAGTCTAGTGACTATTCAACTCCGGCCAAATTTGGCCTGGTAAACGCCAGATCGGTATCAAATAAGACTTTTATCCTTAAGGAATATTTTTTGTCACACTACTTGGACTTTCTCTGCTTAACTGAGACGTGGATAACTGCTGGTGATTCCAGCGCCTTTGCAGAACTTTTGCCTTCGGACTGCTGCTATTTTAATGTCCCACGCAGATCTGGTCGAGGTGGAGGAGTAGCTACTATCTTCAGAGATTGCTACAAGTGCAAGCAGGTTTCATTGGAATTTTATTTTTCCAGTTTTGAACTGTTACTGTTTGAAATAGCCTGTTCTCCCCCTGTACTGTGCACAATGATATACAGGGCCCCAAAATACAGTAAAGACTTTATAAAGGAATTTGCTGCATTTCTAACTGAAGTCACGATAAAATAGGACTCCTTTCTTATTGTTGGGGATTTTAATATTCATGTGTGCTGTCCAGATAAGCCCATGGTTAAAGACTTTTTGAATCTTACTGATTCTTTTAATTTAGTTCGATGTGTGTCTGCACCCACGCAACAGTGTGGCCACACTCTCGATCTGGTTTTAGCCCACTTATTGCCTGTTTTTAATCTGAAAGTCTCCGATCCTGTTTTCTCCGATCATATGCCGGTTCTGTTTGACATCTCTTTATCTAGAAATGAATTCAGAGGGCTTGGCCCTGCAAAGACATCTCGTTTGTTAAATTCTTCCACGGCAGCACGGTTCTCCACCTACTATAATCAGTTCTCCATTCCTGAGACACTCCAATACGTAGAGGAACTCAGTTTTTGGTTTCATACCACTTGTCAGACTGTCTTGGATATTGTTGCCCCTCTAAAAATTAAGCATCCTAAGACAAAGCTTGAACCCTGGTTGAACGATGAAACCCGTGCTGCGAGGCGTGAATGTCGTAGGGCTGAGCGGAGATGGAAAAAAGATAACTTACAGGTCTCTTTACAAAGTTTAAGAGAGTGCTGGGCCTTATATCAGCTTACAATAAAAGAAGCAAAGCGGAAACACTTTGCAAACATTATTATGGTGAATTATCAGAAACCACACATATTGTTTAAGTCAATTGAGACTATTTTAAGCCCTCCCTCTGCTCTTAGTTTTGAGCCTTCACTTGAAATGTGTGAAAGGTTTCTGCACTTCTTTATAAACAAGGTAGCCTCGGCTAGGGCGCAGATTATTTTGCCCACATTTGACCCCTCTGATCTTCCAATTTGCTCAGCTGTCTTTCAACAGTTTGAGTCGGTTACTCTTGCTCAGCTACAGGAGGTGGTGGATCATTTAAAGCCTTTAGGCTCACCATATGATCCTATCCCTCCCCTTTTTCTGAAAGAAGTTTTTTCTACCATATGTCCAACTATTTTAACCATTTTAAATAGCAGCCTTACTTCAGGTGTGGTTCCAAAGAATTTCAAAGATGCAATTGTGCAACCACTTCTTAAGAAACCTGGGCTAGATACAAACGCTGTTGAGAACTTTAGACCAATATCTAAGCTGCCCTTTTTATCTAAAGTCTTGGAAAAAATTGTACATGACCAATTGATCTCATACTTGAATGCACAAGATGTTCAGGAAATTTTTCAATCTGGTTTTAAAGCAATGCATAGCACTGAATCAGCACTTTTAAGAATTTTTAATGATATATTTTTATCATGTGATTCTGGTGAAAGTGTCATTCTTATTTTACTCGATTTAACTGCTGTATTTGACACTGTAAACCATGAAATTTTAATCTCACGTTTGGAGCAGTGTGTCGGTATAACAGGTGTGGCTCTGAAATGGTTCAGGTCTTACTTAACAAACCGAACCTTTTCAGTTCGCTTAGGAAACTGTGAGTCCTCCTGTGCTCCGTTGTCTCATGGAGTACCACAGGGTTCCATTCTGGGCCCTATCCTGTTTTCACTTTATTTACTTCCATTGGGCTCAATTTTTAGAAAACACAGACTCTCGTTTCACTGTTATGCAGATGACTGCCAGATTTATGTTCCTCTTAAAAAGAAAGATGGGTCGTCTGTAAATCGTTTACAAACATGTCTGGAGGACGTCAAGTCGTGGTTGGCGCTAAACTTTCTTTGTTTTAATGATTCTAAAACTGAAGTAATGGTGTTCAGACTTGCCTCCACTGCTGTTCCGTGTGTTGATTTGCAATCCCTGAAATCATTCTGTAAACCAGAGATTGTTAATCTGGGTTTTAAAATGGATCCTGAGCTTAAGCTTGAAAGCCAGATCGGGTTGGTTGTAAGGTCTAGTTTCTTTCATCTGAGGCAACTGGCCAAAATTAAGCACTTTCTTACGAGACAGCAATTTGAAACAGTAATCCACGCTTTTGTAACCGTTCGGCTGGATTACTGTAATTCTCTTTATTTTGGGGTGAGTCGATCTTCTGTTTTTCGACTGCAGTTAGTCCAGAATGCTACTGCACACCTTTTAACTGGCACTCATAGATACGAGCATATCACCCCAGTTTTATATTCACTTCATTGGCTGTCCATGCATTTTAGGATCCATTTTAAGCTGCTTTTATTTGTTTTTAAATGTTTGTCCAATGCTGCCCCTGTGTACCTCTCTGAGCTTCTTCATCCATACATACCTTCCCGGTCCCTCGGGTCGGCAGACCAGCTCCTCCTGAGCGTGCCCAGGACTAATCATAAGCTCAGAGGGGATCGGGCGTTTGCTTTGGCAGCACCAAAATTGTGGAATGAGTTGCCTTTACATGTTAGACAGGCACCTTCCTTATCTGTTTTTAAATCACGTCTTAAAACATATTTATTTACCTTGGCTTTTAGCACAGCAGGACTTGTTGATGTCTCTTAATACGTTTATTATTAATTATATTATTTTTAATTTTAAGATTTTATATGTAATTTAAACTGTTTCCTCTCTGTTTTATATTTGTAGCACTTTGGTCAACATTGTTGGATGTAAAGTGCATTATAAATAAAGATGCTATGCTATGCCTTGTGGATGAGAGGTGAAACGTCATTACAAACTTAAAGTCCAGCTCTTAAGATTGTTATGACCTTTATAATTGAGAACCTGAACAGATCTAATGCTACATATTTAAATTTGTATTGCACCAAGCATGCCTGTTTACATGCACTAGGCTATTTGCATCAAGGTGCAAGAGTTTTCTGTTATATTAGGGGTTTATTTAAAATCAATCTAAAGGTAAAACATCAAAGAAATTAAAATTAAAACTTGGTGAACAAAGGCAGAACAGAATCTCAGCAGTGACAGGATTTAGGACAGGACCCTCCGGAGTCTGGACACTGGTGGTGGTGAACATGAAGACTGAACCTTGAATATAGCTCTGGCTGAGTTGGAGATGGGGAGGAGGTGGGATGCATAAAGAAGAGTCTTTGTGATGGCATGCCACACATGGTAAGCTCCACACCTCACCACCTGTTGATTCACTTTAGTTTAATTTACAGTCACTACTTTAAAATATTCTATTTATTGTTCAATATCGTTTCTTTATTAAATGTATTCATTTTTCCATCACACCTTCCAATGTTTATATGGCGTGCACACATATTAACCTTGCAAGGTCAAAGTTCTGTTTTATATTAATACATCTTTCTTTGTTTGAGTTACCTGGGGGTTGGTGTCTCCTCCTGTCTGGCAAAAGGTGTGGCAAAGGGCTGGGAGACCTGAAGTACTACTGACAGCCTAATTGGATTGCACCACATGCTTCATTGCCTGGGGGGTGTTTCATGTTTGTTTAAATGTTTTGGATTAGTTGGTTATATGGCAGCCATCTTGTTTTCCCCCGTGTGTGTCATTTGGTTTAGCTAAACCAGTATTTAAGTCCCCCTGTGTGTCATTTCAGGAGGTCAGTTTACCATATGTTTGTTTGAGGTTTTGTTAATTATTATCTTGAGTTTAGTCTATTGAGTTGACCTCTTTTATTGGTCTGCCTGTTTAAGTTTGGCTTTGTTAAATATATTTTCATATTTTTGGGTCAATAAAACCCTTTTTTTGAATTAAAACCACCTGTGTCCTTTATGCTTTACTGCTTGGTCCCTGACAATTGGTGGCAGCAGTGGGATTCGAACCCACGCCTCCGAAGAGACTGGAGGAGCTTTATGGGAAATGGATCCAGCCAAAGGGTAAAACTATTCATGACATTGGTGAAACTATAATCTTGGAGCAGTTTCTCAGAATGTTATCTCCTGAGCTTCAGGTTTGGATCAAAGAACACAACCCTGGTTCAGCAATGGAAGCGGCTCGGTTAGCTGATGTTTTTGTTGCTGCCAGAAAGAAGGGGCAAGCATGGAGCCATAATGCATGGAACGCATCGAGGGACACCCGGAAGATACCTCAGCAAAACCATCTGGATTCAGCAAATACAAGCACCAGTAAGACCTCTCAGTCTACCACTAGACCACCAAAGGTCTCTGGTAAGAAGCTCATTTGTTATCTTTGTGGATTAGAGGGCCATACAAAACCCATGTGCCCAAGAAATTCTGCTAAAATGGTGCAAATGTGCTTTGCCCCTCGTTCTAATGCTGATCCTGAGCAGGAGAGTGACAAATCCATCAAAATGAGTCAGATTGAAGTGAATGGGGTTCTACTCAATGCCCTTCTTGACTCTGGCAGTTCTCAGTCTCTTATTCACTCAGATTTTGCCCCACCTAATATTGTTCGCACCAGTGATACAATTTCAATCTGTTGTGTCCATGGAGATGAGAAAAGATATCCGACAGCTGACATCTACATTAAAGTTCAGGACCAGATGTATCTGCTGAATGTGGGTGTCGTGAACAGTTTGCCTTACTCTGCCGTGTTAGTGCGTGACCTTCCTGTGCTTTTTGATTTGTTGGAGTCTGAGCAGACTGAGGAGTGCAATGTAGCTGTTACCAGAGCTCAGGCTAAGCAAGTCCCACTCTGAGACCCTGAGTGCCCTGCCTTTTTTTTTAATGAGGAGTTTGAGACAACTGTGGCGAAGCCACGGAAGACCCGCAGACAAAGAAGGCAGGAGAAATTCAAATTTTCACCTGTGGATACACTAACAGACGCTGAGCCAACACCGTCACCCCTAGGGTTTAATATTCCAACTGAAATTGCTGAACTCCAAAAATCTGATCAATCTTTAATATTTCTTTTTCGGAAGGCCAAAGAAAAGGAACCTGGAGTAGAGCAGGTTCTTAACAGTGAGTACATCTTGCAAAATGACATTCTCTATCGTCAGCAGGGGTCGGTGCTGCAGCTGGTGGTTCCCCAGAAGGTTAGAAACGCCATTCTCACCTTAGGGCATTCTATTCCGTGGGCTGGCCACCTTGGTAAACACAAGACCACAGCTCGCATCAAACATCATTTCTACTGGCCCGGTCTTAGCAAAGATGTGGCTCAGTTTTGTAAAAGTTGCCCACAGTGTCAGATAACATCTGCTAAAATCCCCCATAGAGCTCCACTCCAACCTCTCCCTGTCATCGGCACTCCTTTTGAGCGTCTTGGAATGGATATTGTAGGGCCTGTTGAGAGGAGCAAAGCAGGAAATCGTTACATGCTTGTTGTAACAGATTATGCCACAAAATATCCTGAGGTGTTCCCTTTAAAATCTATAAAGGCCAAGCCCATTGCGTTTTGTTTAGTGCAGTTCTTTGCAAGAGTTGGGTTTCCACGAGAAATACTAACTGATCAAGGCACTAACTTCATGTCTACTCTGTTAAAGCAAGTTTATCAGTTGTTGGGTATCCGGAGTCTGAGAACTTCACCATACCACCCTCAAACTGATGGGCTGACAGAACGGTTTAATCAGACATTGAAACAGATGCTCAGGAAGTTTGTCAACGACAGTGGTAACGATTGGGATCAATGGCTGCCATATCTACTCTTTGCTTATAGGGAAGTCCCCCAAGCCTCCACAGGTTTTTCCCCTTTTGAGCTGTTGTATGGTTATGAGGTTCGTGGCCCTCTAACTCTGTTAAAGGAGATCTGGGAGGGAGACAAGGCGGAGGAGGAATCCAAGAACATTTTGTCTTATGTCATTCAGATGAGAGAACGGTTGGAGAAAATGAGTGAACTTGCTCAATCACATATGGTGGAGGCCCAGCAGCAGCAGAAGTCTTGGTATGATAAATCTGCTCGTCAGCATGCGTTTGAGCCAGGACAAAAGGTGCTCGTGCTCCTCCCCAGTGACAACAACAAATTGTTGGCAAAGTGGCAGGGGCCATTTGAAGTCATGAGGAAGCTGGGACCCACCACATATGAGGTGTCCACCCCAGGACAGTTGCGCTCCAGCAAGGTCTTGCATATAAACCTTCTGAAGGAGTGGGTGGAGCGTATTGAACACAAGGCGGATGCAATGCTCATACGGCGAGTGCCTGAAGAAGATGAGCAATATCTACCACCTGCTGGCTCTCTAGATTATGATCTCAGCCATCTCCCAGAGGACAAGCAGCAGCAGGTGAGAGAAATCTGTAAATCAGCAGTCTTTCAAGAGAATCCAGGGAGAACTGACATTGTCGAACATGATATTGTGGTACGAGAAGGTGCCTCTGTGAGATGATTAAGTTACAGGATCCCGGAACGTCTGCTGCCTTCATTGAAGAAGGAAATTGATTTGATGTTATCCCTAGGGATCATCGAAAGATCTAAGAGTGAATGGTGCAACCCTGTGGTCTTGGTACCCAAAAAGGATGAGAGTATGAGGTTCTGCATTGATTTCAGGTACCTGAACTCCATATCCATGTTTGACTCCTACCCGACACCAAGAATTGATGATCTACTTGAACGTCTGGGAAAAGCAAGGTACCTGACCACAATAGATCTGTGTAAGGGTTACTGGCAGGTCCCACTCACTCAACGGTCCAGAGAGTTCACAGCATTCAGAACACCATGGGGGCTTTTCCAATTTACAGTCTTGCCATTTGGACTACATGGAGCTCCAGCAACTTTCCAACGGCTGATGGATCAGGTATTACATGACTGCTCTGACTTTGCTGCTCCTTACTTGGATGATATTGTTATCCACAGCAACACCTGGGAGGAGCATGTGGAACACCTGCGAACTGTTCTGGACCACCTGCACTCAGCTGGGTTGACAGTGAATCCGTCAAAGTGTGTTTTCGCCACTGCTGAGACAGAATACCTGGGCCATGTCATCGGCAAGGGGGTTATCAGGCCACAAGTCAGCAAAATCGAGGCCATGGAATCATCCCCCCTGCCCCAAACAAGGAAGCAGCTGAGATCCTTTCTGGGCATGGCAGGTTTCTACCGTCGTTTCATCCCTCAGTTCTCCAACAGGGCAGCTCTGCTCACAGACCTGACGGGATCACGTTCCCCCAATTACATCCAGTGGACAGAGGAGGCAGTGGCAGCATTTCATGACATACAACAGTCACTAAGTAAGCAACCGGTTTTGTACAGTCCCAACTTTGATGAACCGTTCATATTACAGACTGATGCTTCAGATCGGGGCCTGGGAGCTGTCCTCCTTCAGGAAACCATGGAAGGCCGCCATCCAGTGGCTTACATCAGCCGGAAACTGTTTCCACGGGAAGTTCGGTATTCCACAGTAGAGAAGGAGACCTTAGCGATCAAGTGGGCCCTGGACTCCTTCCGCTACTATCTACTGGGAAGAGACTTCACCTTGGAAACTGATCACAAAGCACTACAGTGGCTTGAGCAGATGAAGGACACAAATGGGCGAATTACCCGCTGGTACCTGGCCTTACAGCCATTCCGATTCACTGTCCACCACGTACCAGGCAAGGAGAACCTTACTGCTGACTATCTCTCTCATCACACACCTCCCCTCTGAAGAGGGGAGGTGTGTGATGGCATGCCACACATGGTAAGCTCCACACCTCACCATCTGTTGATTCACTTTAGTTTAATTTACAGTCACTACTTTAAAATATTCTATTTATTGTTCAATATCGTTTCTTTATTAAATGTATTCATTTTTCCATCACACCTTCCAATGTTTATATGGCGTGCACACTAGTGATGGGACGTTCTGTATCGAGGCTTCGGAGCGTGTGTCGAGTAATGGAGGGGGCGTTTCCGCGAAGCGCGTATCGAGGCTTGCTTCATTTATGGGAGGAGCTGAAAATGATGACGTCCGAAGCCTCGCTGCCCGGCTGTACCACGTGACTGGTTCATGAAGTGGTTCGAACTTTGCCGCGAGATATGACAGCGATATAAACCCCTCAGACTTCATTCAAAAATGTGGGTGTTTGATGGAGAGTTGCGGTTAGTGAGAGTTTGGAGACCGTATGGAGGTTTATGAGAGTGAGGAAAGTCAGGAGAGAATGGAGCCAGCTAAGAAGAGGAGGATGTCCTCCCCTGTGTGGGAACATTTTGATCTTATTCCTCCCAACAAGGTATGTAAATTTCTACAGAAGATGTATTTTCATGATACTGATGGTGCAATACAATTTATGTTGAGCTGTCTTGACTTTTGTACAAGGTGAAGTGTTTGCTATGTGCCAGGGAGCTGGGATATAACAGCAACACCTCATCCATGCTTAGGCACTACAGAGCTTTGCATGAGAATAAGGGGGACACCGATCGTGGAGCAAGACCAGGTGAGCCATCAAATGCAATGATAATATAGGATGCAGTAATGTTACTAAATGATATAACAATATTATACAACTGTTATAAGTTACGTGTGTGATATTTATATTTGTGCTTTATCTTTATTGTCTTTCCTCAGGAGAACAATCTCAAATAGATGAAGACCTGGTCAGCATGGTGATTGAGGACTCCCAGCCATTTAGCATTGTGGAGGACAAAGGATTCAAAAGATTTGTTAAATCATTAAATCCTAGCTATGTTCTCCCCACTAAAAAGGTCATAAAAGCAGTGAAAATTTAGTTTTTACAGAATAAAATGTGAACAGGCAGGACTGAGGCTCAAAGCCTCAGTGTGTAGCTGTCCATACCTCAACGTTACAAAAGCACAACCACTGTCCACACCCCAACCACACCTCACCTCACAGTAAATGATCATTTCCATTTCAAGCATTTCCAAATAATCATTTCCCATACTGCCACTATAAATATACACAGTATACTGCCATCACTACAATATACATGTTTTACACACTCCTTTTGTTGTTGACATTTACAGGCTGTGTGCAAAATGCCACACTCTTCAAATTCATGCCAGCTATTATTTTTACGTCCAGTAGGTGTCCTGCTAGAGCAAATGAAGCTTCATGAAGCTTCGCGTTGGGGTGAACCAATTGGATGAAAAGCTTCAGTGCTTCATGGGGCTTCATCTGCCCATCACTAGTGCACACATATTAACCTTGCAAGGTCAAAGTTCTGTTTTATATTAATACATCTTTCTTTGTTTGAGTTACCTGGGGGTTGGTGTCTCCTCCTGTCTGGCAAAAGGTGTGGCAAAGGGCTGGGAGACCTGAAGTACTACTGACAGCCTAATTGGATTGCACCACATGCTTCATTGCCTGGGGGGTGTTTCATGTTTGTTTAAATGTTTTGGATTAGTTGGTTATATGGCAGCCATCTTGTTTTCCCCCGTGTGTGTCATTTGGTTTAGCTAAACCAGTATTTAAGTCCCCCTGTGTGTCATTTCAGGAGGTCAGTTTACCATATGTTTGTTTGAGGTTTTGTTAATTATTATCTTGAGTTTAGTCTATTGAGTTGACCTCTTTTATTGGTCTGCCTGTTTAAGTTTGGCTTTGTTAAATATATTTTCATATTTTTGGGTCAATAAAACCCTTTTTTTGAATTAAAACCACCTGTGTCCTTTATGCTTTACTGCTTGGTCCCTGACAGTCTTAAAGGAAGAATGATGGAAAGCACAGATTTAAACCATGCAAAGTGAAGGCTAATTGGTTCAAAGAAGGCAGGCGAGAAGATGATTGGACTACAGTAATGATGTCAGTATTGAGAATGAGAATGTGGGAAAGCAGTGGTCATGAAAAGAACAGAAAAGGAGAACTGTCTAGTGAGTGGAGCTTCTGGACCAGAACATAGGAGGAGCTCTGCTTCTTAAAGACTACTTTGTGCTTCTGTTCAGCTCACTACAGCAATCTGTGAGGCTCATCTACCCGTCTGCTCCTACTCCCACCTGTGACCACAGACACTGACAACTTCAACATCTTCTGGGAACACACACAATTATTTTAAGATAAAAGTGTAAATCAACTGATTTTATTTTGAAATTCGGAGTTTCTTGAAGCTGTTTCCACAGTTTAAACTGGCATCATGCAGTTTTTCTTCTCACCAGCAGAGGGCCACAAATCGCCATCAATGAAGTTCAAGGAGATGTTAGCGACATCAGAGCTGTGCTGAACATTTTGGGGGGGGTCAAGATCTCTAAATAAATAAACAAATATAAATAAATCTGGGTAAATTCCCAGATGCTTAAGCATGCAACTATTTTGTTGCTAATGCCTGAAATGAGTAAAGAAAGTCAAAAGCCTATTTATGCAAGATAATTCATAATTTTATTGTGGGGGCTATATTGGTTGGGTCTGATTATTGGGGGGTACGTATTGTTCTTATCAATATGGAAGTTCATGTCTCTTTAATTGGATCAGTTTTCAAAAGCAGCTGTGTTTGATAGAAACATGAGAAATGCTTAATGTCTTTAATATTTTATACATTGAGTACTGTTGGAGTGTGGAGCATGGAGCATCCAAACAGCCTGTCTGTTCTCAGAATTTGACAACAAATTAAAGGAAAAACCATTCAAATGTGCTCTTAATATGAAAATCTGTTCCCATTGAGAGCTTCTTTCCTGTCCTGCTTAAGTGAAACAGTAAGAGCATGTGGTGAGGTTGGAAAAATCGGTGTGGAAAAATGACAGTCTCAGATGTGTTTACACTGTGAGGTCTGAGCTCAACACTTCCTGTTTGTTAAACCCGATTTAAATACATTCGGCTCAGTTATCAATAGGAACATTTATAGAATCAGTCACCTGTCAACGCTGCTTCCTGGAGTCCCTTTCTTTCATTTTTCCATGGTTTCCCTCAGTAACCAGACTCTCCCTGCCTCCCCAAACCCCAACTGAGGTCGGACTTTAAAGTCGTCATGAGACAGCTAAAGGTTTAGTCCATGAGCACTGTCACCATGGAAACGTCACTTCTGAACACACATAAAGCTGACTGATCGTTCATCAGCTTTTGTTTTCTAGCGTCTCTTCCGGCGGTGCATGTTTGATTCCTCCACAATAAAAGCCCCCTCCCTGTCACACTGCGGCGTGTCGTGATGCGTTCACTGTTAGGGAACGGCCCACCTGCGGCTCACCTGCCAGCCCGTCTCGTGTGTACATCAGGGTCCGGGAGTTAGCAGCGCCTTCTCCTCCTCGGGAGCTCCGATAAGATGGCGGATTAACGAGCTGACGTTTATTTCACCGACGCTGCTGTGACGGTTAGTCCCTGCGGAGGGGTGCGGGATCAGATGCGGGATATTTACGGTTTTCCGGCTGAGGTTTTCCGGTGGTGACGCCGGCAGACGGCTAACTTCAGCTCTCTGCTGCGGCATCTCGGCCGAAGCCGCTCCGCACGTCCTCTGACCGCAAAACCGCAGGGGCAGGATCCCGGTTTTGACACAAACCCGGGTTTATCAGGGGTTTTATTGGTTCCAACTGTCAGGTTAGTGCACCGAGGACTAAAGGGGCCCTTTGTGGATAATTCGGGCGCAGGTACACCTCTGAGTGATGCGAACTGCGGGACTCTGATCCCGGAGAGTCTAACTGCAGAATCACATTACAATCGCCTTTTTTCTTTGAAGATAGCCCGGTTTATTTTGGATAATCTCATTCTAAACTTGAAGTGGGTAGGTTCAGGACTGACGGGGGCCTTTGTGGATAATTTGGCTCCAGGTAAAATCCTCCTGGGCTATGGAGACATGAGATACGGGCCGGACCAGGAACCCGACCGGAGAGAAGCGGAGCCTGCAGCGGAGCCTAGCATCAAGAAAACCAGTTTTTAGTCTCCATCCGGCTTATTCAGGATTTTTTATTTTTATTTTGAGCCGCATGTCCCGGACCACGGGGGGTCTCTGAGGATCATCCGGAACCATGGGGACTCAGGGACCGGGCCGGAAGAGGATCCCAAACCGGGAGAAACTGACCGGAGAAGACGATGCACTGAACCAGATCGCCCGGGAGGTGAGGATGTTTATTAATAGACCCGCTGGTGTCGATTTGATCGATCAGGGGGAGAAATTGACATCAGAGAAACGTTTCTGTGAATCACAGCTGGTCCCAGCTGTTTAGGGCCCAGGGCCGCACACTGCTTAGGGGCCCCTCTGGACCCCGGCCAAGACTTTATTTCACAGCAGAAGATCAGAAGCATTAAATTATTACAGTAAAATATTAATATATCTGAGTAACGTCTAAAAAATTAACATTTTAAAATGTGTTTACATAAAAATAATAGGAACAAATCATGAAATTTTTACTCAATTTGAAAGTGAAATGATAAAATTACAGTATAATTTGTGTTCCAATAGTTTGATACTTCAGAGTATTGTACAGTTTTACTTTCAGTATGTCACAGATCTGTAGATCTTTGGTTCCTCATATTTTCCATCTGACTGTGACATCAGTGGATGGTGTATGGAGTCTAAATCGAGATTAAATCAGGAGATCTGCTGCAGGTCACGTTTGGTGTCACATCTGAGCGGTTTGTAGTAAAGACCTGATGATTGTGATGATGATGATAATTGGGAGGAAAAAATGTGAGAACAAAAGTGTGTCGCCCTGGGTGCTCAAGCTGGAAACTCAGACTGATGTTGCAGATTGACTGCTTTCTAACTCTGAGCCCTGACTATAATCTGTTTTTAGTAAACTGTCTGTTTCAGGTGATAGAACTTGGTATCAGACACTTTTAGTACTTGACCTGGGTTTATAGTGACCAGAGGTGATCTGGAAATAACAGACTGCATATCACCAATTGGCTGCACAGTAACGTCACTTGATGAGTTACGAGAGCACCTCCTTAACAAAAATCAAAACTGCCATTTTTGAAACAAAGGACTTCACTGGAAGTCATTTGATGTAACAACTCCACACACGTTAGGTACTACTCGACTATAATGGAGCAACGCCTATGGTATAGTTCAGGGGTATCAAATGTAAGGCCTGGGGACCAGAATTGGCCCAGCAAGGACTCTAATCTGGCCAGTTTGATGGATTTGGAAGATGTGAAGGACAAAATGTTGGATTGGTAACTTGTTAAAATGACGTTGGACGGCGGTAACACATTAACTAGCTAACCGCGCTAACATGTTGATAATGTGCAGCCCCACATACAGGGTGATCCACGATAACTCACTAACGGAGATTTGCCGCGTTAACGTTAACGTCATTTTCACGAGATTAACACTGACAGCACTAGGTTTTCTTTTATGATAAATTTGAAGTGTGGCAGCTTCAGCTGTAATTGAAAAGCTACATAGTCTCGTCCATGTGCATTAGTTTGTTTCGTTATGTTAGTAATTCTGTTAATATTCCCTGTGTATGTACTGCCAACTTTAAAACGCAGTGCAGGGTGTGTAGTTACAAAGGTAACACATTTTTGGTTTTAGAAAAGAGAAGATGAATGGAAATGAAGACAACTAAAAACTGTGTGCCACTGATCACCATCATGATTGGTGATCTCACTAGTCTGTTGCAGCACTTGGGTCCCATCACATTACAGGAAAACAGCATCTCTGCATATCTGCAGTACAAACCAGTTTAACTATGAGGGCAAGAACTCGTAAGTCATGATGCAGGCGAGATGCTGATTTGCTCTCGTTGCCCGGTTCTGGTCAGAAGCTTTCGTGGATGTGGAGTAAACATCCTTTCATCCAACCCAACACTTATCAGATTCAATGAAAACTCCCAGCATGTGTCACACCTCACTGTGGAGCTTGTTTTTGTTGTTGTTGCTGTTGCTCGGTGATGTTGCTGTTGCTCGGTTGTGGTTCTTCTCTCAGCGGGTGGTGGCGCTAGCTGTGGAGCCTCACCCTGAAACTGGTTTGGCCACATTCAGTGAGCCTGAAGCACGTACACACACACACAGCCTTTAAGCTGTGTGGGTGTGTGTGTTTCTAATCAGCAGTGTGGACACTGTTAAATCAGGCTTTTTTTTTTTTCACTGGAGTCTGGTGTGACACAAATACCAACGTTTTCCCTCCCACTGACCTACTGGGAGAACAAACACACACTCTGTACGTGTGTGTATATGTGCAACCTCTCTTAATCCCCTGCTGAAGCACAAACATTAATCTGCATTTCAGCAGTCACAACATGACGAGCCCACTCATCTTCATCACCAGCAGACTCATCATCACTGCAGTGTAAAGACAAGGACTCTTGTACATGTTTAAATATACCATCAAATTCATGTTTGATAAAGTAAAATGTTTTTAAAACCAGTAAAAGTATAATATTCAGGAGTTTATAAGTACAAAATAAACTGGTGGTACTTTTTATTATTTAAACACTAAACTAGTATTTTTATCATTTAAAAAAAAAAAAAAAAAGATTAATTCAAATTGTGAAAAATCTTTCCAAAAAATTAGGTACTTTTATGCTTACAATAATGAATGTATAATATAATAAAGTAATTGCATTAAAATATAAATATTTTGTAGGCTGTAGCCGCGTTTGTAGGCTGATTACGTTACAGTGACACGTCAAAGGCTGTCCAAACTCGAAGACTTCTCCAAATGCATCCGACAAATGCATCCTTAATTTCCCCAGATTTGAAGGCTGGGTTGGGCGTAGGGCTGCCATGATTAGTCGACTAGTCACGATTATGTCGACTATCAAAATCATCGACTAATTTAGTCTTCGACGCATCATTTGAAGCTTTGTAAGATCCCAAAAGACACAGGAATAAGTAAGTAGCAGGATTTAAGAGTGTAATAACGGACTGAAACAGAAGATGGCAGCACTGCGTGTATAAGGATGCCAGCTGCCGCTAAACCCCAAAGAAGAAGAAGCAGTGTCGGGTATCGTAGCTGTGTCCAAATTCAAGAATCGCATCCTCCTGTTCCCGCATTTTTAGGCCGATTACGTTACAGCGACACGACGAAGACTGTCCAAATTTGAAGACTCTGACAAATGCAGCCGACAAATGTGTCCTTCATTTCCCCAGATTTGAAGGATGGGTTGCTTCGTGGCCCAACCTATCCCAGAATTCATAGCGCAGCTCTGCTCAGTTTCCAACAATGGCGGCAGCTAGTTAGTTTTAATATTACTCTAAAATGTTATTGTTTGGCTTTTTTCAGTATTTTATTTGTTCCTAAGTAAATCGGTTTGGCTGAGATTAAAGTTATAGTTGTTACACAACTGAATAAACATCAAGCAGACAGCTGATTATCAGAAGTGTGAGAAGCTCAAGAACATACTCCAGTGTCCTGTTATATTTTAGATAGCAAAGAGCAGACGGCTGGGTTTACTAAACTCCACCGAGACAATCTGCAAATTTCATTAAAAGTTTAATAAACTATCATCTTGTCTTTATTTTTGGTTAGCACATACCTTAAACACTTCAAGCTGTAAGCTAATGATAGTTATATAAGAGCAGATGCATGCTGGTGCAATAAGCTGTATGTTTTACGTCCAATGGATGCATGATCTGATTAGTCGACTAATCGCAAAAATAATCGGTGACTAGTCGACTATCAAAATAATCGTTTGTGGCAGGCCTAGAGTTGAGTGTTCTCAGGTATCTCTCAGGTGTGTGCTGACAGTTAGATGGAGGGAGTGTCTCAGGTATGAAGAGAGGTGGATGGACCACATTCCTTCTGCAGTGACAGAACACACAGCTTAAATGTTGACAGGTGTTTGCACACTCGGGTGTACTGTCCTTTTAAGTGGTGTCCTGGAAACAGCAGCTTTTCTTCTCTGGTAATTTAAAGTCATTTCTGATGTTGTCACAAGTCTGGACACCTTTTCTTTTTAGACATGCCTGAGCTGAGGCATGTGTTATCAGGTGATTTGTGGCAGCCAATCACATGACACCTATAGATTGATTCAGTAATTAAGACGATGTCTCCTGTGGAGTAATTGATCAGCTGGTGTCTGACTGTGATCACCTGTACTTTATAATAACACTGTTGTTGTGCTGATAAATCTTTTTGAATGAACCTGAGAGACACACTGATGCCCCCTGCTGGACTCACCTGAGACTCACCTGAAGAATCAGACCTCAAACATTTACATCAGTTTCACATAAATATATTTACTGTTTAACATTTTCACAGTATTTTAGGTTATTTTTGCAAGTAAGATGTTGTTTTTAATTTTATTTTTTTCAGATAAAATATTTTTAGGTTACAAACTTTTTTTTAAACTTGTATTTACATAATTATTTAATGCTTAAAATAAAAATGAAAGATTGTAAATAAGAAGTGTTTAAAAAAAAAAAAAGAACAGAAAATGTTTCAAAATAAGCAACAAACTGTTTATTAAAATGTAATTTTCAGGACATTTTTATTTTATTTTATTTTTATTTGTTTTGGTGTGAATTTTTTTTTTTTTTTTAATTTTAAGCTTTAATGTCATTACTTTTTAGCAGCTTTAGTTTTACATTTAGAATTTAATTTAATAAAAGCAGGAAGTGGTTCAGGTTTATGGTCTCTAACAGTGACTGATGACATCACTGAGTGTATTGATTAAAGCTGAGAGGAATTTGATCGAGTTATTGATCAATGACGAACAGACAGCTGAATGAGGCTTTTATTTATTTATTTTATTTTAACTTACATTCTTATTAAAGTTACATAACATTCATGTTTTATTATCAATCACAGTTTTGGGGTTTTTTTTTTTTTTTTGGTGTTTATTATAATTTTTTTTATTGCTGACTCATAGCATTTGAAACCTGTGACCCGGTAATTGGTTATTGATCACAAAATTTTGGCTGATGTATTGCTTTCCATGTGTGTTCAGGCGGAGGCACGGCTGGCAGCTAAGCGGGCCGCGAGAGCCGAGGCCCGAGAAATCCGCATGAAGGAGCTGGAGCGACAGAAAGAGGTTAGCAGGCTTTTATTTTTTAAGAAACAATGATTATAATTGTGGTGATCAATTACTGATCAGAAAGAGAAGAGCTCACAATTTCACATGGAAACAGTTTATTTTACAAGCTTGTGAAAACAGTTTGATGCAAGGAGGAAAAACTGACTTCTTCAGGTATGTTTTAAAACCACGTAAATAAGAACAGTTAAAAAAAAAAAATTGAAAATGTAAAAAGCAGGTCATCTTCTCTTTGTTGATTCATTCATTCTAATGACCTTTGACCTCAGTAAACACTGTTCCTGTTCTCAAGTCTTATCTTATAAAATTTCAGGCTGTGCAGCAGGGCTGCATGCCGTAAAAAAAACTCAGTTTACTAAAGAGTAAGAATAAACAAAGACAGGAAGTCATCAAATTGTGTTTATGTGAGGTCAAAGGCCAGTCTGACTGAGCCTTTAGTCACCGCTCGGTCTGAAGTGTGGAGGTAACCCGGCCTTGTCCTGCTGTGGTGAGTCTCAGAACAACTTTATTAACAATAAATTATTACAGTGTGTCTGTTTACTGATTGTTTGTAATGATTAGTTTGTTTTCATCAGCTCTTCTGATTTTGCTTCTTATACCAAAGATATAAAAAATAAGAAAGGGCTTTGAATGACGGGTCATTGATCAGTGAGTGACTGATGAATGAGATTCAGAAAAGAGCTGAGCGTCATCAGCCTCTGACAAAGTAAAAAAAACTGCTTTTGCTGTGAAAGTCGGACAAGAAGTTAAATAGTTACATTTCTATAAATGTGTAGTTACTTTGAAATTGTTGGAGACACAGACTCTCGGTTTAAAGTCTCAGCCGTTATCTCCCACTGAGCTGCAGTCTGTTTGTGTCCTCTGTCTTCATTATCCTGGACGCCCCTTTGACCTTTGACCTCTGGCTTCTCTGACCTGTTTTTTCTCTCCTCTCGTTCTTCCTTTAGCTGTTTCACAGTCATAAGGTATGAATAAGTCCTCCATTCAGCCTTAACTCATTCTTTCTTTTAGTTTTATCTTTTTGGGGGAACCAGCTGGGTAGGGCTTTGCACTAACTCCACCCAGCTGGTGTCCCCAGAAGGACAAAGCAAACAGATTTCATATTTTGTCTTTGAATAGTTGAAACTTTGTCCTTTCCCCCATTTGATCTTCTCCTCTTCCACCTCTTCGTCCTCCTCTACAGAAGTATTACGGTGTGGATAATAAGTGGGGTCACATTGAGCAGTGGATGGTAGGACTGTGCGAGTGTCAGGCTGACACATGAAAGTTCCAGTGGAGATAAAGGGCCGTTTCATCATATTACCTGTGCAACAGCTCATAGTCAATCATATGACTCTAAAACAAGACTTGAGTTATAATAAAACACGGTCTAATAAAAAATACCCGTCGTGTAAGTACATAATAATTACATTTAGATAACAGTGTAGCATATTACATGAGCTGTAAATGCAAAATGCAATCAATGCAATGCATCATTAGAAATGAAACAACATATTAAATGTGTATCCACAAATAAAACAGAAATGAATTTAAATAGGCGTTGTATTAGAAGTCATTAAAAAATAGAAAGTAAAAAGTATCCGATTTTAGAGTTTTATAATTATAATCAATATTTTAAACAATGTAACAGAACCTGTTTTCTGTGTAACATAAAATAAACCAGCCCTTTGAAGCCTCCCATGTGACTCTGGGCTGTACACGTTAACATGAGTTACATTTAAGAGTGTCACAGTTTGAAATAAAATACTAATAATGTAATTTGTTTGATATAAATATAAAAGAAAGGAAAAATAAAATTGTATTGAAAATGCCGTAATTTTATATTAAATGTTGAGTTCATATTACAGGACAGAGATCATGACAATAATTCATCAAATATTGAATTTAATTTTGTTAACACAGTGTGATTCAGCAAAAAGTTGAATAAAAGTTTAAACTTTAATGCGATTTAATGGAACGTGATGTAAGTAAAAGCAACACTAAGGTGTCTTTTATATCACGTAACACAGCATATTAAAATGTAATGAATATAAAAAAGAATAAAACAGTATTACCTTAATGTAAGCTACATGTACATGAGCACAGTTTAACGTTATGTTAAAAGTCAAATAAAACTGAGCCTGAATCCAGATGTTTGAGTGAAACCAGCTGATTTTTTTTGTCTCAATCCTAAAGCCTGACCCCATTTACCCAGCTCTTTTTTTTTTTTTTTTTTTTAAGTGCGTAACAGCAGGAGTTTTCATGTGTCAGCAGGATGCCACTGTCTGTTGTTGTTGTTGTTGTCTGTTCTGCACGTGCTCAGACAGGCTCAGATTAATGGCCTGTTTAATCCTGTCTGATAGATTATCAGTTATCATCCTCCCAGTAACCGTTCCTGCTCGCACGTCTCTGCAGCTGCTGCTGTTTCACACCTGCGTCTGATTTCTGTTTAATTCTAATTAATATTAACTTTTATATTTGTGTCAATTTGCATTTATTTTTAAATTAATAGAGCATTACTTTTAACTGCTTTTTGTGTATCTTCATTTTTTATTCTTGTATTTATACTTTTACACTGTGTTCGACTTATCCCCTAAGCAGACCTCTTTTATTACTTTTATTTTCTTTCTTTTTTTAAAATAAGAACTACAAAATTTTTGTAGTATTTTGACAGGCTATGGTCTGTCATTTCTCCCCCCATGCTTCTTGTCTGCATGCAGCAGCCTTCATGTGTTTGTGCTTTATTAGACCATGCCAATGATGCAATAACCTGCTGTTTAACGTGTTCAGAGGACACCTGCCGCCTTCTTCTTTGGTTTCAATCTTTTAACCTGCTTTCTACTTCGTGGCCTTTCAGGAGGATAGTGAGCGGTATTCTCGCCACTCTCGGAGGCACGCGTCGGTCTGTATCTCTTTCCTGTTTTTCTGTTTCTTTATTTCTTTAACAAATTAAAAATCATGTGTGTTACCTGTCCACGCTGACTATCACACCTCCAGTTACGACTTGTGTGGAAAGGTGTATTTGGGACACTATGACATCATTGTAGGCATGGTTAGTTTCCACTAACTCACCAGGAGGTCTGAGTGTTTGGTCCCCTAAAATCTAAACACAAAGCAACATCCTAAGGCTGGATCAACTTCTAAAGAACATTAGATCATCCAATAAGCTCTGGATAGTTTACACTCAGGTCTAACTCAGGTCTAGTAAAGCTTTTTTTTTAAAGTTTTTATTTATATAGCACCAAACCACAGCAGCAGTCACCTCACGACGCTTTATGCTGTAAGGTAAAGCCTGTGCAATGACAGAATCAATGACGTGAAGAACTGTGCTGTCTGTTGATGCTCTGCTTGTTTAATTGCAGATCTCTGACGATGAGGAGAGGATGTCAGTTGGGAGTCGAGGCAGCCTCAGGGTGAGTTCACATCTCAGCATTTTAACCACAGAAGAAGAGTTTACTACATAAAAAACTAGTTTTTATGGACACTGCTCAGGTTCTGCTAATGGACTGCGGCTCGTTAAGCTGCTGTATGAAGCATTTTGGTGGTAAATGACAGAGGTTGAACGTGAAGACTAGATATGAGCAGCTCGTTCAGAGCTGCAGAGCTTCATGCTGATTACTGCAGGTTATGTACAGACGGGGACGCTGCTGCGGCAGCTGTAAGCAGGAAAGAGACAGGAGGCCGATTAATAATCAATAACATCAAGAGGTTGAGTCACATCATGAGCTTGCTCATTGTGAGGTCACTTCTTGTGAAAATAAAGAGTCTGGTCGTCTCTACCTGTCTGCAGCCTTCAGCGTTTTTCTCTGATGCTCCTCGCTGCCACGGCTATAGGGTCTGACTCTCTGACATCACTTCCTGTGGTTGTGTGTAGCTCAGTAGAAGATCAAACTGAGTAGCAGTGAAGTTAGAGCAAACCTGTCTTATGATCAAACTCATTATTGACCCACATGCTGATTTCATCCTGATTAATCAAAACATTTAAGTTCCATTGATCATTAATGAGTTTGATCAGTTTTCTAAAGATTTATTTTTACATCTTGATAAAGTGATAAACAACTGATGACACCAACTCTTTTCTTTCTTCTTTCCTTCCCTCTCTACCTCCTTCCTGTGTCACCTTCACATTTAATTTTTGATCCTCTTTTTCTCTCATCTCCTTTCTTCCTTCCTTCCTTCAATCCTAATTTTTCTCCCTCCGTCCTTTTTTTCTCCTTTCTCTTATTTCCCTTTCACCTGCATTCATTCCTTTTCACCCTTCCTCTTTTCCTACATCCTCTGTACCCTCCTCCTCCTATGTCCAGCCTTCGGACTACAGCGGGTTTCTGGGTTCGGGTTCTCGGGCCTCTTCCAGGGCCAGTTCAGCTCGGGCAAGCCCAGTGGTGAGCTCTCATCTCTGGATGTCTCAGTCTGACTCTGTGGCCCCCCCTGCTGGCTGCTCGCAGCCTCACTCATTGAAGTTTACAGTAAAACTCAATCAGTCATATCAATAATCAGTGTTTCTGTGTTCAGGTGGAAGAGAGGACAGACAGAGAGTTCCCAGATAAAGTGAGCCCACTCTTGATTTTATTTTATCTTTTTAAAAACATCATATGTTTTTTAAACTTGTATAAAATTTATGTTTAATATTTATTTTTTAAAAACTAAAATACTGTAATTTTACCAAGTAAATACATTTTTTGTTATTGATTTATTTTAAATGATCTGATATAAATTTGGTAATCATTTTTGTGTCAGGGCTCTAGGACGGCCTCGACGCTCTCAGCAGCCACTCTAGCCTCGCTGGGCGGAGCCTCATCTCGCAGAGGAAGCTGTGACACGTCATTCTCCGTAGAAACCGAAGCGTCCATTAGAGAGATGAAGGTCACGTTTAAAAAAACCATGAGACAGTTTCTTTAGTGTTTGAAACAAGTTGAATTCAAGATTTAAATAAATGTGTCTCAAGCACTCACCAGTTTTAGTGCTCATGTTGAATAATGAATTAATGAATAATAAATAATAAATAAATAAATAAATAAATGTACAAAGTTTGTTTCAAGGGCTTTACTGTGATAAATATGAAAAAAATAAAAACCTATTTTGTGACTGTAGGACTCTCTGGCGGAGACTGAGGAGAAGTACCGTAAAGCGATGGTTTCTAACGCTCAACTGCACAACGAGAAGTCGACTCTGATGTATCAGGTGGAGACGCTGAGGGAGGAGCTCAACGAAATGGAGGAGCTGCTGTGGGAGACGCGGCGCCGCTGCGACGATGCACACAAGGTCACATATTTGTATACATTTATATTTGCAACCATGTTTGATATGAATAGAGTCAAAGAAAAAGAAAGTCCATGTATCATCATTATATATCATCACTGTGTCTCATTTATTTGAAAAAAACTGAACCCAAATATAGAACCACAAGTGTCTCAGTCGGACTGAGGTCTGGACGTTTGTGGCATCTAACGTTTCTAACGGAGATTTGCTGCCGTGCTTTGGATCATCATGCTGTTACCCAGTTTCAGCTGTGACACTAACGGCCTCAGATTTAACTCGAAAACTTTCAGTTCACTTTCTTGTCACAAGAAGGGAAAGTTGTTCAGTGCAGCAGCTTATATGATTTTGATTACAGCAGTGAAAAACATAAACATGCAATAAATACAAAAAACAAATTATTACAAAAATAAATTAAATATACCTAAAATCTCATCTGTGAAGGTTCTCAGTCATCCAGGTCATTGTAGTTATGGATCTTCGAAAGAAAAACGTCTGGGCTTCTTTAAGTTTCTTGAATTGAAGACGTTTTTGTTTTTTGTTTTTGTTTTTCTTTGAGAGCTTTAACCTTAAATGTAAAGGCTGAAATTCTGCTTACAGGCTGTGATACATTCAGCTTTCTGAAGCACCAACACCTCTGAGATTACAGCGTTCTCAGAGTATCTTACTTCCTTGTTTCATAGCATTCTGTAACCCAGGACTGCTCTGCACATTTCACAACATGTGATCAGTAAAAAAGATTCAATAAAAAAACATTATCTTTTCTCTGAGACTTGCACGGTGTGATCTCGGGGTGAGTTTGCTGGGACGTCCTCTCCTGCCTTGAATGTTTTCCACTTGTGAATAATCTTTCTCACCGTAGAATGATGGACCTCAGATTGTTTGAAATGACCTCATAACCTTTCCCAGATTGACAGGAAGCAGCAGTTGCTTCTCTAATATCATTGATTATGTCTTCCTTACCTTCATGTTAACACACCTGAAACATCAGAACTGCTCAAAATGCACCTTGGTGTTACCGACCCTCATAGTTCCTTTGGAAGCAGTGAGGCTGGAGTTTGTTCTTCATGAACAGTTAAATATTGTGAAATAAAGACACGGCATAATATTAGATGTGTATTACGTTTGGTACATAAAGCCTAAGCAATTTAAAGAGGGTCTTCTTTTTTTTACCATGTCTGTAATTATCTTAACTGCAGATTTGAGGATTTTTTTTTTTTTCTCGTCTACTGTTGTTGTTTATCAGTGTGTGTTTGTGTGTGTTTTCAGGAGTGGGAGCGTGAGCGTCATGCTCACAGCTTACTGCAGTTTCACTTCAAAGACATGAAAGAAACTCTGAGAAAGACTGAGGAGCTGCTCACGGTTGGTTAACACACACACTATGTTACTTTTAATTACAGCGAAGACATGTAGCAGAAACAGTTGAGCACACAAAGTCCAAAAAGCTCAAACTAAAGCAAAATACAGAGATAAATATGACACCAAACGAACAAATCGCTGTTTGTAATTCATTTGACATCTTTGTAACAGTATATAAGGAAACTATCTGATAACTTTGTACACCAGTGAATTCATACACTGCATTTAAAAAATAAATAAATATATATATATATATATATATATATATATATATATATATATATATATATATATATATTATATTTATTAGGGGTGCAACGATACACAAAATTCACGGTTCGGTTCGATACTTTGGTGTCACGGTTCGATGTTTTTTCGATACAAAAAAAAATGTTCATGCCTTTTTAATTTGTCATTTATTAAAATTATAAATATATATTTTAACTCAAAAGTACAGTTTTTAAATTTAACCCTAACCCTTGTGCGTGTTTTTTATTTTGACAGCGAATGCGCACCTGCGGACCACTTATGTGCAGCCCTGGTTATTTAGCTCATCATATTGCAGCCACAGAAATTCGTTTGTCCATGAAACCATAAAGCTGCACTTTCTTTTTGCCTTATAGTCTGATTTGTCATAACTTCTCCGTTTTGTGGTAAGCTTTTCTTTGGCTGTCACTTCTTCACCCTGACCTGTCTTATTTGGCTCAGCAGAACTGAAATGCTTTTACACACGCACTCACATAAGCTCAGCGATTCTCTGCGCGATCAACCTCTCACATGTTTAAGCTGCGGGAGATTTCACTTGTCATGTTTGCATAGTAAGCTAACGATTAATAAGACGATGTCAGAGGAATTGGTGCACAAATTATCATCACTCACAGATCAGTGCTGTCATTGCAAAGTGAAAGCAAAAAAAACAAGCGCAAATTCAAACGCGATTTCAATATGTCACATATTGACAGTGGCTCACAGATGCCAATGACATAATTACCCAGCTACATTTCTGAAAGAATGCAAAAGCATTGACATATATTTTTCCTTCCTACAATAGCCCGACGGGCAGGGCAGAGATAGATTTTGGTAGCCCGACTGAAAAAAAATCGCTAGCTCCAGGACGTCGGGCTAGCGATATATATATATATATATATATATATATATATATATATATATATATATATATATATATATATATATATATATATATATATATATATATATATATATATATATATATATATATGAGCGCTCAGTGAATCTGCGTTCGACTACTCCGCCTAGGCTGCACTGTCGAGCGCAGATCCACTGAGCGCTCAACACAGACAGCATAGTCAGAAGGAAGAGCGCAGGGCACCTCCCCCACCCTCATTCAGATCTGGCGTTTTCATGTGACGTATGACCCTGAAGGTAAGCGAGTCATGGACTAAAGTAAAACAGTATGTTGGATGTGCCATGCAATGCTCAATTACATGGGTGGGAACTAGTGTGTTAGCGCAGTTAGCTCGTTAACGTGTTGGCCATCTAGCCCCATGCACGGGGCGATCGGCGGTAGCTCGTTAACGGAGATTTGCCGTGTTGTGGCGTTAAGGTCATTTCAACGAGATTAACCTGAAAGCACTAGTGGGAACACAACGAATATGACTGCACATTTACGCCGACATCATCCTAGTGCAAAGACAAAAACAACAAGCACGCTACTAACTTTAGCCGAGTCATTTAGACAGCTGTTAGCACATGATTCTCCTTATGCTGCTGAGAATATAGCCCAGAAGAAGCGAATAGTATAGCTTTTATTTTGGAAAGAGACATTTCTCTGTAATAAACTCTCTTTTCCAAAGATGAGTGATTCCTCAATCAGATACAGGGCTCGCAATATCGCTAGCCCGACGTCCTGGAGCTAGCGATTTTTTTCAGTCGGGCTACCAAAATCTGTCTCTTCCCTGCCCGTCGGGCTATTGTAGGAAGGAAAAATATATGTCAATGCTTTTGCATTCTTTCAGAAATGTAGCTGGGTAATTATGTCATTGGCATCGGTGAGCCACTGTCAATATGTGACATATTGAAATCGCGTTTGAATTTGCGCTTGTTTTTTTGCTTTCACTTTGCAATCGTGCGAACTGTGTATAGAGAGCGACAGCACTGATCTGTGAGTGATGATAATTTGCGCACCAATTCCTCTGACATCGTCTTATTAATCGTTAGCTTACTATGCAAACATGACAAGTGAAATCTCCCGCAGCAAGCTTAAACATGTGAGAGGTTGATCGCGCAGAGAATCGCTGAGCTTATGTGAGTGCGTGTGTAAAAGCATTTCAGTTCTGCTGAGCCAAATAAGACAGGTCAGGGCGAAGAAGTGACAGCCAAAGAAAAGCTTACCACAAAACGGAGCAGCTTTATGGTTTCATGGACAAAAGAATTTCTGTGGCTGCAATATGACGAGCTAAATAACCAGGGCTGCACATAAGTGGTCCGCAGGTGCGCATTCGCTGTCAAAATAAAAAACACGCACAAGGCTTAGGGTTAAATTTAAAAACTGTACTTTTGAGTTTAAAATATATATTTATAATTTTAATAAATGACAAATTAAAAAGGCATGAACATTTTTTTTGTATCGAAAAAATATCGAACCGTGACACCAAAGTATCGAACCGAACCGTGAATTTTGTGTATCGTTGCACCCCATATATATATATATATATATACATACATACATACATACATACATACACACACACACACACACACACACACACACACACACACACACACACACACACACACACACACACACACACACACACACACATACGCCTGCTCATTAGAAAACTCGTATGACGGTTTGTGTTGACGGTTGACTGGGCCGTCTAGGTGCTTGTCTGGGCTGTGTGGCCGTCCTATTCCTCCTCTTTTTCTTTCTTTCCTTCCGCCTTCTTCTGCTCTTTACTCATTTTTACTGCTTTCTGCTGCCCTCATCTGGGTCTATGGTGAACAGGAAGTGGCTGACCTGCGTTTGAAGAGCAGCAGTTACTGTCAGGAAGTTTCTGACCTGCAGGAGGCGCTGCAGTGGAAAGACAAAAAAATCGGGGTATGGTTTCATTCAGTGCTTTACGATTTTCAAACTTAAGTCTGAAGCTTCACTTCTTCTTTCTTAGGGTTTTACTTTTCTTTCCTTCACTAACTCTTTTCTTTCTTCCTTACTTGCTTACTTCTTTCCTCTCCTCCCCGCTCGTTGTCGCTCAGGCGTTGGAACGGCACAGAGAAATCTCGGACATTGTTTGCATTGAGCGTGACCGGCTCAGAGACGAGGTGGTTCGACTGCGAGATTTACTAAAGGTATCAAACTCTGAAGAGCAGCAGCAAGAGCTCAGAGTTGAGAATACATCTGATTTCATCAGTTTAGCATTTTAAAACTGAGCATTAGTTCCATAAACTAACATGTAAAAACCTTCTTTTAAAAAAACAATCTGAAAAACCTTTGAGTTTCATTTCACCTAAAATCTCATGCATTGCACTTACAAAAGATAAATTGTTAAATTTTGTTCTTATTGTAATGAACCTTGTGTCAATTAAAAAAAAAAAAAAATTTAGGTATCTAAATCTGTTAAAGACTTGTTAATCTGATAAACCTTTATAAATTTGCCCTTTTTTGTCAAGTTACAGCTTTATTATACAAATTAACTTTTTAGATCCCTCATGTTTTATATTTTTATTACTGTTATTTCTCTGTTCTGTGGTAAATAAATGGGACATATAGAGTTCCAATGAACTAATGAAACTTTTAATTTTCAGTGGGGGGGGTTTTCTGCAAAATTGCTTCTTTACTCCTTTAAAACTAATTTTTAATTGATAAAATTGTTTAATGTTTCTAATTTTTTTTTTATCTAAATAAATTCAAATGAATACATATATTTACATGAAAGTGAAAAGCTTTGATGCCATGGTCCATTTTAGCATAAATTATATTGTTAAAATTAAACCTATTCTATCATACTTTTATAACTAACATTTCAACTTTATTGATATTAAGGTCAAATTATTTAATTTTATATAAAGTTTATAACTTTCTTAACAGTTCAATTTGTGCCTCTAAATGTGAAAGTTTATTTTGAAACATGTTTTGCTAAATTACAGATTATTCTCTCTGCACTTTAACCACTTAAATTTATACTTGCAAAAAAGTTTTTTTTAGGGTTTTTTGTTTGTTTGTTTGTTTGCTTTTCTTGGAGGGAAAGTCGGCGCTCATTCCTTTTGAAACTGTGTCAGTATCTACACTCTTTTCTACATTTATCAGAATCTTTAAACTAACTTTTTGAAAAATTTAACTAATTTAGAATTTATTCTCTAAAATTTTCATTATTTTCTTTATTAAAATTACGGTATTCCTTTTAAAGCATTTAAAAAAGGGGTTTATGTTATTAGAATATTTATTTTAGTTTGCTGTGTTTTTAAATTTTATAGCAAGTTTCTAAATCTTACGCAAATACATCGTGACATCTGTTAACTGTCACAGGACAGTTAATGTGAAGCTGTTTAAGATTTTTAAAATTGAACTGTAGGCTTTCTGACTAAATACAAGAACCAACGTTCACACACAGAGGGCGACTGGTATTGATTATGTTGTTGACTGATTACTGATTTTATGAATTTCTGCTGGACAGAAAAACGGGGTAACCATCTCTCCTGACATTACCACCAATGGGGATGCGGAACTCTGTGGGAACGAGGACGATATAAGTGCAGAATCTGCCTCTCGACTGGCTCAGGAGTCTCCTCAAGGTGGCAGAGAGAACATGCTTGGTAAGACCCAAATAAACCTTTCATAAGAATATATAAGTGTTTGGGTGGGGGGTGGGGGTTTGTTTATTTATTTTTTTGACTTTTTTATTCCTTTAATTATTTATACATTTATTATAAATATTAATTATTTTATTGTTATTGTTTTTAATCTTTTATCTTTTTTGACGTATGTCCAACTTATATTTTATGATTATGTAAGTGTACATGTAGAAGAATAGGTGCTAACTTTACAGTAGTTAATGTGAATGCAAATAAAGCATTAACTTATCAACATCATATTATAGTTTTAATACCACAACATTTATGTTTAATGTTAACATTTTGAAATTATAATTGTCAGAATTGCTACAATGTTTTAAAAGGTGTAATTCAGTGTGTTCAGTTTTTTAAAATCAAGAGTACATATTTTTATTTAGGATATTAGATTGTAAATTACAATTCTGACTTTAAAAAATTTGTTATATTTTAAGTCATTATTATTAGTTACACAAGTTTGTAGCAGGAATATGACATATGGAATTTTGAGATATGTTAGCATAAAACTGGAGTAGTTTATTTTCACTTGGCATTGGTAATTTTATTTTTGTAATGTTTCATCTCCTTTTACTTTACTGAACCATTTTCTTTTTTTGTTTGTTTTTGTTTCCCTTTTTTTAATATCGCATGATGTGCATGTCTGAATGAGTCTCTAACAAACACATGCTTGCGTAATCTTTCTTTAATTTTGATAAAAATCTCAAATGATTTCAATCGCTTCAGCATCGTATCTGGATTTTTAAAATCAGCTCTTCGAGTTCGTGCTACAGAAGATTAATTCAAGAATTGACGTTTAATCCCTCTGATCGCCTTCTTCCTTCATCACCACAAGCCAGTTAATTCTCTTCTAGACAGTTAATTTATGTTTTACTTCTCTAAGAGTCAGCTGTGTTTGGTCCTCCAATGTTTCTTCCTGGTCTTTCAGGAAAAACTAAAGAGTGGGAGACAAAAGAAGGCAACAGACCACCTGAGAACAACAAGAAAAACTACCTCTGGAAAGTTCTTAAACGGTCAAAGTCATTGAATGACATTTCCACCATCAGCAAAAGCAAGTTGATCAAACAGCCTATAGAAAGACAAAACACAGCTGACAAACATCTAGGAGGAAACGAGGCTGCAAGAACCAAGCAACCAAGACCCAAGAGAATCAAGAAAATCCAGAGCAGGCAACATGGACGTCTTCTACATAGAAAGAAAGGAGCCAAACTACGTATGAATAAAGAAAGGCCAGGGGCTGCTTGTAAGATATATGAACCAAAAATGGCAACCAAACCTAAAAATAAATTTGGGCTGGTTTCAACGGCACCAGCAAACCAGGATCCAACAGAAGAGACACACTCCTTTAGTGAACAGATCGGCAAAACTCAGGAAAATTCAGAAAAATGCCCTGAGGTTGTTTCACCTGTTCTCAAATCAAAACTTTTTCATCATCCTACTGAACATGTCATTCAGGATAGCAAAGTGGTACTGCTTAGTGTATCAAGTCACAATTGTGATGTTTCTGGTAGTGTGGAAAAGGTTCAGGTGGACAAAGACACATTTCATGAAACAGCTCAATCACCCGAAGAACTTAAAGACCAGAGGATTCATGAACCAGCTAGACATAGTTCCTCCAAATGTGCAGAACGTAACATTCAAACATCAACATCATTTGCCCCACTGGACATCTGTGCTGGTTTGGAAAAGATGACTCAAAATATCCACCAAGGATTTGCTGGAAATCAAGTTTTTGTAGTTGAAATCTCGCAAATCTTCTCAGAAATCCTGGGATCTCTTCAAAAGTGGACTTCAGATGTGGAAAATATATTAAAGAACAAGCCTAGTCAGCATAACAAAGAGCAAACTGGCCACATGATGGATCCTACACTTAATAAACATGTGGAAAAATGTCTGACCAGACCTTTAGGCCTACTGAGAGACCATTCAGCTTCAAGGATGTTGGAAGTAGCCTCCACAAGTAAACTGTATGCAGATAATCTGGATCGTCCTATGAATGCTGACCAAAAGGCACAAAGGATCATGTCTAAAACCCATGAAATGGAAGTGGTAGAATTGTTTGGAGGAAATCCTGCTGATATAGATGAAACAACTGTAACAAGTTGCTCAGAGCCTTTTGTTTTTATCGACTCCTACTTCACTAAACCTGAAGAGGCCACAGCAAAGGTGTCTGGGTCAAATCTGGGTTCGTCAACAAGTTCAAAGAGATTCAAGAGTCAAAGCTGTCATGTAGTAGCTGCCAAAAATTCAAAGGAGTTGGTCGGAGAAACTGACAGTTGTGAGGAGATCAACGAGGATGGCCAGCAGATGGAAATGGAGGCTCTTGCTGAAGTTGGAAGCATGAAATGCCACAGAAGACAGAGAGAGTCATGTTCAGACTGCAGGAAAAATAAAAAATCTGAGTGCAGCATTTCCTAAAATCACAAGAATGAAGGAAATAATGATTTGGTAGTCACGGTGTTGGAGCTTTAGATTCTAAATTATTAGACTTTGAAATATCAATGAAGCATCAGTACTGTTATCAGTACTTAAGTATTTGAACTGATCAAATAAATAAAGTGAATATTTAAACCATTCACCTATAAATATGTTCTTTACTGACATGTTTTAATAAGCTGACTGCTTGGAAATTGTTTTCTTGACAGTTAATTGCAACACTGTACAAGGGTAAGCAGCTGTAAACTTTAACTGCCATGAATTTGGCATCAAAACAATTACATGAAATCAATAGTTTATTTCTGTTTAAATGGGTTGATGGTATTTTTAAAAAAAAAAATTCAGATTAATAAAATGCACTTGTTTGAAAAGAATATTTGTCTGTATTTTACATTTGAAATTTTCTATCATGAATAAATGTAAAGTTTTATTAAGTAATTTTTGGCTTGAGGAAGCAGAAAGGCTTCAAATTGGTGCCCAGTACACTTAAAGAACTTAAAGAACTGATAACTTCAGAGTCAGAGTTTTAGATTAGCTTTTCAAGGATCTACATTGGGTCCTTTTATATTTTCTATCATGTTTCAGCTGCTCAGACACAACACATGCAAAGTGTGTTTGAAAAACCACAACTAGTCAAAGGACTTTACTTAATGGAGCTTTTAATTTCCATTTACAGGATTTATTATTATTCTCACATAATGCGTCACTCATAATGTTCTCGGGAAGGATTGGCACAGATCTTTTCCAACACAATTAAAGGGGCACTCTGCTCACAATCAATAAAGCTATAATGAAAGGCAGATGTGCCGAATCAGTGTTTGATGTTTAATTCAAGGTTAAACCATAAGAGAATTCAGGCTAGAATAATATGACTGTTTCCTGGACTAATTTTTTTCTGCTGTTTCAGAGTTTCGGCTGAAAAAACTTTTTGAAGAAAGAGAGAGTTTACAGGATCAGGTGAGTTGCCTGTATTATAAAGTTGGAAAGCACCTCCACTGCAGATTTGTTTAATCCGATGTTAGCCAAGTATATGAAATGTGCTTCTGAATGTGTGAACAGGTGAGGCTACTGCAGTCTCAGCTGGATCAGAGACAGAAGATCATCACAGAAGGAGTTCAGAATACAGAAAACGATGGTCTGGAGAACGGGATGGACTCTCATCTGCTAGAACTGCAGAGTGAGTCTTCATCATTTTCATCCTTTTTAATCTTTCATCCTGTTTAATCTTCCTCATCTACCCCTTGCCATTCTTCAGTTTCATGTTTTCTGTTTAGTTTTGTCGTTGTTGTAGTATTCACAAAATGTACATTGGATTTGTGAAATTTCTGTGGATTCGTTGTCAGTAAAATTACATAATAATTAAAATGATCATTAAGTTTCTTTGTTCGTTTGATTTTCTTTTTCTGTAGGAGATGCCAACAGACAAATCAGTGACCTTAAATTCAAATTAGTGAAATCTGAACAGGAAGTCACCACGCTTGAACAAAATGTAAGTACTGACATGCTTAAGTGTTTCCTTCCCAAATGGGTTCAATCTCAGAAATATTCAAACAAGATAAATCTTTGGAGCACCTTTATCATAGGTGCACTGCATGGACAGAAGTGTTTGACCACACCAACTGTAAATCCCTGTTTATCTAGGCCTCTCAGTTCCACTGAAGGAAAATGTTCATGCTTCGGCTTACTGTCACATTTTGGAAAATTCTCTACTTCCAGCTTTGCGTGAACCGTTTTGGGGAAGGTCCTTTTCTCTTCTAGCACTCTGTGCCACTGTGCACAAAGTGAGGTACATAAAAGCTAGAATGAATGAGTTTGCTGTGGAAGAAATTAACCGCCCTGCACACAGCCCTAATATCTGCTCCATCACATACCTTTGATATGAAGTAAAATGGAGACTGCAAATGTCAAAACATCATTGTCTGACCATAAGCCTTCCCAGAAGAGCAGGAGCTGTTATAGCTGCGATGAGGGGATCAGTCAAGATGTGTGGGATGTCATAAAAGCTCCTGTAGGTCTTTCTTGTAGCTTGGCCAGGAAACACAACAAAACTTTCAATCTGTTTAGTTGTACTCACTCCCTCCCTAAAAGTCCACTTTCATCTGACTTCATCAAGAAGTTTGAAACTTTATCTGCCTTAAATAAGACGGTTCATGTTGCTGTTGATGTCCTCAGGTAATCCGTCTGGAGGGTCAGGTGAGTCGCTATAAAGGGGCATCGGAGAATGCAGAGAAGATCGAAGATGAGCTAAAGGTAGAGAAACGAAAGCTGCAGAGAGAGGTGAGAGCACCACCTTCTGTCTGGGAGTTGACTTTCCTTGCTTTGTGTTTTCTGGTTTCTTGGGCATGTATTCTGTCTTCACTGTTTTCTATGTGAGCACTAAGGAACATTTATTGTTTCTATGTCTCTCGCAGCTCCGCTCAGCTCTGGATCGGATTGATGAGCTGGAGGCCAGTAACAGCCACCTCTCCAAGCGCCTGGAGAAGATGAAGGCCAACCGTAATGCCCTGCTAGCCCAGCAGTGATTGCTCTTCCCATCTTCATCTCCAGAGACAATCAGACCTGAACAGAATGTCTTTGCGAGTGCTTGATTTTACTCTAAATAAGCACCAGATATGTGGAGTTTGCTGAGGCAGTGAAAACAAACCAAAACCCGAATCTGAGAAAATGAAATGTGATCTTTAATGTAGCTCTGTGAACACATGCCATCCATAGTCATGGCAGGATTTACCAGACTGTAGCATTGTCCATCCATCAAGCCTCAGAGGACAAAAAAACAGAGCAGATCGAGCCAGGAGACACAAAAACCTCCACTGCATTAAAGCAATGTATTCTAGTTCAACATCCACGTATTTTAGTTCCAGAGGTTAGAGCAAAGATCATCATGTTGGCTCAACACTCCTTACGCCCCAGCAGAAGCTAAGAAATTCTGGTTCCGCTCAGTATGTCTTTACTGGAGCCATTTGTAGAAGCTTCATAGTACATCCATGGTTATCTTGCTTAAACAATCCCATATCGAGCATTATCTGTGGACATGGAAGTCCATATCCAGGCCATCTTGTAGAAGCTTTACAGTCTTTCATCAAATAGTTTACACATGATAGGTGATGAAAAAGGAGTGATCACTTTTCAATGCTTGTGGACAGTTTAGTCAGTGACTGGAAGTGAATTATTTAGTCACCAGCCTCACTGTGCTTTTATCAATCCCTAAAGGCTGAGCAATGCTACCTGTACTCAGTATTTTATTGTTTTTCCTTTTCTTTTTAGGAAAGCCTCAACCTTAAGCAGCCTCAAATGGATATACATGAATAGTTGTGGCTTTTGAAAAATGTTCTTGTTCATGTTAGTGAGGTCTGTTGGAACAAAACCAAACCAAATATATTTATGCGGCATGACTGCAGCACATCTTCTCACAATATATAGGTTGCCTTGAACAAAATATGTTTCAGTAGTCCATATATTATAGGGTAAAGTTTTCATGAGCATTTTTAAACAGGAGCTGAAGCAGGAAAGTGCCTATGAAATTGCCCCAAATTCAGTGTTTTATCATCATATCCAACCTCTCCCCTGATTTTGTATTTATTTAGCTATTATCCAATATCTAAAGGTCACATTACAGAATGTGCAGACTTAAAAACAACACTAAGCAAACAGAATGTGACCATTTATCTGTGTTTTTACCCTCTGACGCTCCTAATGCACATTAAAAACCATCAGAGCTGCAGTCGTGGTGTCCCAGTGTGGGTAAACATCGACCACCTGGCCCTCCAGGTGTGTTAAAACAAACTCTGCATCTGCCTCATCAGCATCCATCTGTGTGCAGTGTGGCACTACCTCTTCTCCAATACTTGGGGGCGCAGTTTCCCTCAGAGACTGGACAGGAACCTAACCCAGATAGCAGTGCCCAGCCCCACCCAGTATATTTTATTGATGGAACCAGGCAACAGAAGGAGGTGTGGCCACAGTGGAGGAGGTCATCTTGTGTCTCTGTGTTGGATTTTGGGACTTTTCTTGGCACATGGGATGTTAAATCACCAGCTTGTAAATGTAATGAATGAATGAATGAAGAGTTTGAATTGCTGTTTTGATCCAGTGAGAGGGATTTTCTACGGCAGCACCTATGTTTGTCTCTCTGGGTGTTGAAGGATGTTTGGATCAAACTCTTCAAGTGTTAATCTGATAATCAATAATCTCTGATGTTTTTGTGAATGTACGGGTCGCTGCCTGCTGAGCAGAAATCATCAATACAAGCTGATCCTGATCATTCAGTGTGCAATATTTTATCTCATGTTTGGGGAAACTTTCATCTATTTTATTGTATCGGCTGTCCTATTGATTAGGATGCGGGGTGTCAATATATCAGTCAGTGGGGTTTTATTGATTTTATTGATCAGTGTGATGGAGTATTCAATTAAACTCATGCAATATCTCATTGTGTTTGTGGTTTCTGTGAATGAACAAGCCTTCTCAGTTAAAATCCACCATCCACTTGCCTGTAGTACTAAACTGGATTGGCTTGAGGGACGTGACCTTCTGCTGTTTGTCATCTCACTGTAAGGTGACTCATAACACTAATGGACAGGCTGCTGACTGGACTTCTTTGCCGGCGCGGGTGGCCTCCGGACCGGTTTTGTCGACGCCGCTGCCCTCCCCACGGCTGGCCTCCGGACCTGTTCCGTCTCTGTTGTCTGCCTCCGGGTCGGCCACCTGAACTATCTCAGTGGACTCTGTTTTGGGTATGCTTCGATAAAATTCAGTTAAAATGACAAACAGTCTAATTGGAACAGTTGCATGTTATGGACTTGCGCATCAGAAGCACATGAGCAATCATGTTTACATTCTTATTTCTAAAGCTGCGTCCACGAAAAGTGATTTGGTCATTGCACATCACTTTGCTGCTGACAACTGGTTACTTTCAGACATGACAGGTGACTCTCTAAAATATTTACCAGAGCCATTGAATGGAGAGTCGCACCATGTAAATGGACTTGTTCTTATATAGCGCTTTTCTACTCTGTTTGAGCACTCAAAGCGCTTTATACAACTAATTCATTCACACCAGCACCTCTTCTAAGCTCTTAAGTGCTTAGTATCTAACATTCATACACATTCACACTCCGATGATTAGTATCTTGCCCAAGGATACTTGGCATGCAGACTGGAGCAGCCTGGGATACACTGAAAAAAATAATCAGTGGGATAAACATAAAAAAAATTATTGTAATCGGTTGCACGCAATTAAGTTATGTTTTGTCAACCTTATTTTTTTCATGTTATAACTGCACACAAATTTTTTGTAACATGAACATGATTTTTTCATGTTTGTATCCTTTTCATTCATGTCAAATATTTATAGACGCTACTTGTTTATCAGACATTAACTGGTTATGTAAAATGTAAAGAGTTCTTTTATGTTAATTGTATTTGACTACCATGTGTTAGATTGACAAGATCATTTTATGCTACACACACACACACACACACACACACACACACACACAGATTATGTACTGTATATTTTGCTTTCAATCAAACCAACAAGCAAAACATTTTTTAACAATGACCTGTATTTTTCAAAACAGTATACAATTGGAAGTTGTAACAGCAGTTCAGATTATACATGAGTCATCTGAATGCATCTCTTCCAAAATGTACCAAACACAAACAACTGCTGGATCCTGAATTCAACTTTCTAGGGCCTATGAAAATGTTAACGCTGAATTTTCTAGGAATACTGGCCCAAAGGTAAAAGGTGAGAATTCCTCAGGTATTTTTTTTTTTTAAATGTAAGAGCCTTAAGGCAATATGGCAACAGGAATGCAAATATTAAAATGTGACGAAAATAACATTTTCAAACACAAAACCAAGAGCCCTAAAATATGATTTGTTTTGGCTTCCTTCTATAAATGGTAAATGGCCTGTATTTGTATAGCGCTTTTCTAGTCCCTAAGGACCCCAAAGCACTTTACACAACCTGTCATCCACCCATTCACACACACATTCACACACTGGTGATGGCAAGCTACAATGTAGCCACAGCCACCCTGGGGCGCACTGACAGAGGCGAGGCTGCCGGACACTGGCGCCACCGGGCCCTCTGTCCACCACCAGTAGGCAACGGGTGAAGTGTCTTGCCCAAGGACACAACGACCAAGACTGTCCAAGCCGGGGCTCGAACCAGCAACCTTCCGATTACAAGGCGAACTCCCAACTCTTGAGCCACGATCCCAATGTCCTCAGGGCTGTCACTGGCATCTCTTGACTTTATGATGTAGATTCCCATGGTTGTTTCCTCAATAGATTGTTGGATAACTCCTTCATCTGTGGCCTGGAAAATACACATTCCCAAAATTAAATTCAACAGAACACTGGTCATTGCAAAGAAGCAGAATACTGTCAGAGAATGAAGAGGTGTTCAACTATGAACACCTCTTCATTCTCTGAAGAGGTGTTCAGAGAACACGTGGTCCTAATGCATGTAGAAGGGAAAAAAAAGAAAAACACCTAAACATAATATCTTCTCTAACCCATATAGACAATTCTCTGTATCTCTTTCTCCCTTGGCTAAGGTGACGTTCAACCCATTTATTAGTAGATAACTACATTTTGCCATAGTTTAGAAAGGACGCTGAATAAAGCAGTATTTTTACAAAGTGACTGACACAAAACAAGCTTGTCGATTTAGTCTGGTTTTTGGTTATTATGTTAATTTTGTCAAAAGCAATAACTGTAGAGATACTAGCATCTGAACTGTACTAAACTATGATCCAAAACAAAGACATTAGCTGGATCCAAGTATTTCATAAATTTTTTTTTTTATAAACACTTCCAGGCCATACAGTATTTTGTCTAATAAATAAGGTGGTCCCAATATTTATTAAATATCCATCCATCATCCATCCATTCGCTTGGGCTTATCTTTTTCAGGGTCGCGGGGGGTGCTGGAGCCAATCCCAGCTGTCATAGGGCGAGAGGCGGGGTACACCCTGGACAGGTCGCCAGTCTGTCGCAGGGCTAACACACAAGGACAGACAACCATTCATACTCACATTCACACCTAGTGGCAATTTGGATTATCCAATTAACCTATCCCCACAAACTACATGTCTTTGGATGGTGGGAGGACATATTTATTAAATATGTCCATTAAAAAGTGAAATTGTGGCATGTCAGCATGTAGATAAAACAAGATGTCATAGCTAAATATAGTCTAATCATTTTCAGATATGTCTATTCATTTTAGAATTAAAAAAGACATACAAACTAGGGGCCGCCAGTGGTATCCCACAGTCACCAGCAGATACACCTGTGGCACAATTTTGAAAATCTTAGATCATTTTCAAAATCCGAGAGGTCAAGGTCACTGAGATTCAAAATCTTTTTAGTAGCTGCACCAATGGGATGAATTTGACAGTCCTACATGACTTTGTTGTTCAGTTGTCCACGCGTCATTGTGGCAATAAAAGCCTTTTTCAGCCAAGGGGTAAGAGATTTTAGATTTTTAAGTTTTGGGAGGGGGGGGGTTTAGTTCATGAAGCAACCACATTTATTTTCAATAAAATGACCTTCTATAATAACACTTACCACATGTTCTGTCATTAAATTGCTGGGGTCTTCGTTGAGGTACACGCAGAGCCCCTTGATAATACATTCACGCACAAGATCAACATCATCCTGGCAAAGGGTGACAAGCAGCATTTTGTTAAAATTATTATTTTCTCTAAACTGTAGACACAAATTAAAATTCTTTCTTACCTGGGCCATGGGTTCCAGAATATTCTGCAGTCTTCTTCCTATCTGTCCTCCTCGCTTTTTGAACACCTTTATAAATTTGTCAGATAGCACATCTATCTGCGAGAGAAATCGGGACTGCAGTGGCATGGTAGTAATTAGAGCTGGGCGATAGAACGATAACGATATGTATCGCGATATAACTTTTACTCGATAGAGAAATTAAGCTATCGCGATAGACCTCGCCGCTCTTGTCCTCTTAAAAAAAAAATAAAAAAAAAAAAAGGTCAGCCAATCCAAATTAAGTAGCGCAGAGCCAAACCAATCACAGCCGCAGCGTCACGTCGCGTGACTTGTTAAGTACAGCACAAGTGCCAAGCCGCACGTGTGTTTGTTTGGGAAGCAGCCAGCGGGCAATGGAGCCAGCGCATAATGGAGGAAATGAGTGTGCCGACTAGAAAAATCAACCGAGCGTGACCGAAGAGAAAACAGATGATGGTTCCAATGCCGGAGAGATTGTCGAACGGAAGAGCCATAGAAGTTCCGTAGTGTGAAGGTATTTCGGCTATTTCAAGTCTGACAAAAAACAGAGTAGCGTGCACTGTAAATTGTACCGAAAGCAAGTCTGGAAATACAATAAACTGGTGCATGCGTCACACTGTGCGCCACGTTATTGTTTCGGTGAAATGAATTTCTACAATACTGTTACTGTTAATTCTATTCTCTGCAGTGTTTAAATGCTTACATATACACACAGTTACTGTCCCTCCACACATACGCTTCTATGCCCCAGCTTTGTTTACTTTTTCCCACCGAGGCTTCTAGACTTCTGATTGGCCAACATTTCTGCACGGTTAGGAATCTAGCGCCACCTGCTGCTTTGGCATGTTCATAGCAGCGTTTTCCTTCATTTCTGCCTTTATGTGTGGACGGGATTATTTTTTAAAACGAAAACGGAAAATCTCCGTTTTCAAAAATACCCGTGTACGTGTGGACGTAGCCTCAGTCTCTGACTGGAAGCGCTAATTCGTCATTCGGCTTTTGTCAGACTAAAGTAACTGTTAAAACTGTTTGAAAAGCTAAGCTATACAACAAGGAGAGATTGAGAATTTCCTTTTAGTTCTCAGTTTATTTGATATTGACAAAAGTTAGTCAGTTTTGTCTGTTCTTCTGTAAAACAAATTAAGAGTTATTTTTAGAATTAATATTTTGTTTCTAAGTGGAATTGACAATTTAGTCTGTTTCGTTTGTTCTATTTTGAAACTTAAACGCTTTAGCGGCTGCCTTTTGTGTAGTTTGCAATATTTGCCTTTATTTATCTGAAAAAGTCTCATGTTCCTCAAGTACATTTACCCTGTTGAACTTATTATGGGAAATAAATATTTAAATACAAACAAGCTGCTGATTATTTCACATTTTACTTGTGAGCAACGGCACATTTAAATCTTACAAATATAGTTATTTGGCTTATATCGTGATAGATATCGTTATCGCCTGAAATGAAAAAAACATATCGTGATATGAAAAAATCTCATATCGCCCAGCTCTAGTGGTAATGCACTTAAACTCTGCATTTATCTAAAAAGAGAAGTTGACACATAAAAATAACAGTCACAAACTCAAATGTAACAAGCTCACATTTACAAAAAGTTATATTTTTTCTCATATTACTAATTTTCAGCTATGCATCCCACTCACTTTTGTGGTGAAATGGACTGATTTTTATTTCGACAGACTTCCAGAGGAAAAAAGTTACACAACTGCTCGAGTTAGAAGTGGCTTATAACCACTGATTGTATATAAAAAGAGAATGATGTCACCACTTGTTAATTTCTATTTTGAAGTCTTAAGCTGTGCGTTTCCACAGTTGCCCTTCCAGCTTTCTTTTTAAATAGCACGTCATTAGCACAGTGTAGATCTGCCTATGGAACCAAGAGACACTGTACCCTCATTAGTTAATCAAAAATCGTTAGCCAATGAGCATACACTAGTCCACTGTCCTTTTCCATATTAATGGGTACAATGAACACCCTGTCATAATGAATATGAAACTAGCAACTTAGACCACAAACACTCAGGAACCATAAACCATGTTTACTGAGGTCAAAGATAAAGTCAGTAGACCTAGAAACCATTTCTATCTTTTATATACAGTGTATGCTTCAGGTGCTACAATCAATAACAAAAAATCTTTACAGTTCAAAATGATTTCTGACAGTTTCCACAAACCTGGCAGACAACGTAAATGTTGTCAATGTTCTATTACAGGATACCATTAAAACACAATGATCTTCACAAAAGAATTCACAAATTACATACCTCGCTCACTTCAAAGAGTGCTGGCCATCTTGCCTGGAAGTCGCTGATCATGGGTGTGTCACAAACTACTTCATGTCTCCTATATGCAAATGTTTTCTCCATTTTCATTCTCACCACCTCCCGGTTGTTTGTCTTCTTCACATCTAAAAGAAGCTCCACTCTCACAGTCTCAAGGCTATCTTCAGATTCTCCAACCGGATAGGGGGGACAATAGTTTACTTCAGACCGCCGTGGTCTTTTAATGGCAAAAGCAGCACTTGATTTGCCCCCTGGTTTCTGTGTCACAGAGTTCACAACCACCTCAGGGCATCCTAACTTTCTTAAATGAGTGATAAGCACCAAATGTCTGTAAAGAAAAAGTCAATATATTTCAAATAATTATATTGTCACAATGACCCAGAAAATACAATAAACTTACAATTTCTCTGGCACTAATGACTACTGCAGGCCCTTCATACCTGTCTTTTTTGTAAAACATTTTTACTAACACCAGTTAACTAAAAGCACACAAGTTTGTTGGAAAAGATGTTAACACGCATAATACTATCCTGCAGCTTAAGCTAGCATTATCGTCAGTTAATTTGAGGAATAATTCTTATTTTCCATTATGTTGCTCAACAGCAGTATATACGAAAAACTACCTCGGTAAAAATTCACACATCTGATAGATTTTATCTTCATTTCCCCTCGAAAATTTAGTTTTAAGTTTAATTTACCTCGACAAAGTAGAGCTCTGCGCCAAACGTACACCTCCCACGAAGTGAAGAAATGGCGGACACCACGGTCAATCTTCCCTCGCAGAACACACCCTATAGGGGCGGGGTTTCAACAGAAAACATAACTATTTTCGATTATTTTAATTGACTTATTTTAAAAGACTGAACAGTCTTTTAAAAACAAGTGAAAAGCGTGAGATTGAATTATGTTTAGATCAAAAATATAAATGATTCATGTCGAATATGTGAAGCGCATATTTGCAAATTTAACAACCTCACAATAGCATGAAGCTTACTTTAGCTTGAAGCTAGAGGTTGCCATTTTATTTAATTTTATTTTCTGGGCTTACAAACAGGACACGCAACATTTAGATAACTGTTACACTGAATCTTAAGTCTGTATTGAGTGTTCTCGCTGCTGGCTGCAGAAGCTACATCATCCTATCAGCATGTTTATAGCGGCTGTGGCTATGTGCTGGTAATGTCACCGCTGACAGACTATCAACAGAGCAGCCATATTAATAATAATAAAAACAGATTTTAGAAGAATAAATTGAACTAAAGCTACAGAAAAGCAAACATCCCATAAATATGACCTTACATGAGCACAAATTTACTTTATTTTGTGGCAGAAGACAGTCGTATCCCTGCCCTATTAGCTTGTTTAATGGTTAAGCCACTGCATTTAACACCACTTAGTACAGACACTGATGCAACTTTGTAATACTCAGTAAATTTAGGCTGAAAAAAAAATATAAACAATCTTATTTCCCATTATATTTGATTATTACTAATTTATTTATCACATAATTTCGTTTAACATTAGCTAACTGGAGCCTTACGTTGGCCTTTCATGGTTTTTGATAAACTACAGAGCCCCTCTGATGACATGGTCCAAAAAATAAATAAATTGTGGCCACAAAATACTACTTCGAGGGCACGAAATAGGTATAACGTGCCCACGAAATACTTATTTGTGGCCACGAAATACTATTTCGAGGGCACGAATTGGGTATAACGTGGCAACGAATTACGCATTTATGGCCACGAAATAGATAACGTGCGCACATCTTATTGATAGAATTCCTGGACAGCTGCGTAGAGACACAAGCATAAAAGTAGGCTAAACCTATACACCATGGACAGAGACAGTCTGATTGAGTTTTATTTTAGGCTGGGAATGAGCTACAAATGCATTTTGAAAAGCCTGGCAATGCAAGGAACCATCATTATGGAGAGACATTTAAACCGGATATTGAGAGCCAAGTCGCTTTACAGACGTAAGTACGACCTGGACGCCGGGATAGATTTTATTGTGAACCAACTGCAAGGGCCTGGGAAGGATCACGGTTATCGGTGGATGTTTACAAAGTGCAAACAACACGGCATTGCGATCAGGAAAAAAGACGTCAGGATCCTCATCTCTTTACTGGACCCAGTAGGTTCCCAGGTTCGCCAGACCAGACGTCTCAGAAGGAGGCAATATTTTGCTCAGGGACCTAACTTTGTGTGGCACATAGACTCTTATGACAAACTAAAGCCATATGGGATATGTATTAATGGATGCATCGACGGTTTCTCACGCAACATCATTTGGCTGCGGGCCGCACACACTAACAGTGACCCAAAGGTTATCGGAGTGTCACGATTTGAGGAGGCAGACCGTGCGGTGGTGTGTGTGGTGGACCCAGGTGCGAACACACGAGAGTAGACTGGAGTAACCTTAACTGAAAGCGAGCCTTTATTGTGGCTGGTGACAAGGAGTGCAGACAAAGCAGAAACGCAGTGACAAACTAAACTATGACTAAACTGGGAAAGTAAAACTAGGAAAAACTATGAAGACTCAGGAAACCATAACTATGAATACTAAGACTGGCTGTGACAACATGGAGGGTGGGACCACAGACGACGCGACACAGACTACATGAAACACAGAGACTAAATACACGTGAGGGATGATCAGGGGAAGTGGCCACACATGGGAGCACAGCTGACACACATGAACTTAACGACAGGACAGGAGGAGTGAAACTGAATACACTGACAGTAAATACAGGCTTTCAAAGTAAAACAGGAAACATGGAGATTAGACATGACACATGAACCGGGGAGACGTAGTACAGGGGAGATGATATAACTGACAGCATGAACTTGACAATACAAGACACACAGACATAAACACATGAAGGGCAAGGGAGACTTAATACAAGGGTAATATATACAACTGGCTGGACTACCTAGTGAAACTAAACAAACAATAAACGATAATCATCAAAAATAGGTTAAACACAAAACACTGGGTCGCACGACCCAGGACCATGACATCGGAGGTTACTTTGTGGAAGCAGTGGAGAGTCGTGGGGGTTTCCCCAGGCTCGTACGAACTGACATGGGCACTGAGAACGTGTTGGTCAGAGACCTCCAGCGTTATTTATGGAGAAATGACGGGGATGATAGAGCAGGAGACAGAAGCTACGCAGGAGCAAGTACCGCAAACCAGAGAATTGAGAGCTGGTGGGGAGTGATGAGAAAAGAAGGAGTCGAGTCATGGATCACGCTTCTAGGAGAACTGAAGGACGAAGGATTCTTCTTTGGGGATTTCATTGACAAAGCTCTGTCACAGTTCTGCTTCATGCCAATCATTCAGGTAAATGGCCCATATTATGATAACCAGTGGTGGTAATTAATTACATTAAATTACGCTGTTTTAGCAGTAAGGGTAACAAAATAATCTTTTACATAGTTAAAACGACGTTACCTTTACCGAACGGTAAATGCAATGTATTCCTAACGTTGTTGAAGTAGGTCAACTGCGCTCTGTATGTGCGTAATGGCGGCTGAAGCATCGACCCAGCCAAAGTTTTTAAATCAGGGAACATTTTGCCAATTGAACTGATCAGAAGCCAGCACGACTTAAATGTTGTTTTTTTCTGATCGGAGGACATTATCCTTGTCTGCGCTCATTCTGCATCAGCAGTTATGCTGCAGCTACCGATCTGTCACTGCCAGTCTGTCAAAAGCAGTCAGAGGCTTCACGCATCAGTAACTCTTCAGCGCTCTATCATGGTACATTCATGGTACATTCAGGTCTGAGATGATATTGGATCCCCTCATGGGATTGAAAAATATTGATTTTGACACCTGTATTATGCGCATAAAGTTGAAAAGCTTTGCGCATCCGCACCAAGATTAGTATTAGTATAAAGCCCAGATCCCACAACTCAGTGGTTTGCCTGGTGTGGTTCTTTCTTTTCTTTTTTTGCCATCACTCCCTCTTCCTTTGGTTTTCATTAAACTGCATCCAAACATTGCTGCTTTTCAATTCATTTAAGGATGCACCACACTTATTTTCGACCATTTTAAAAATGCCTTGTATTACAGCTCTGACCTAATTCTTGTTTCTTCATCAGGAGGTATTGAATGACATCCGGAGTGTTTGGAATGCTCACCGTATAAGGCCCTCAAAGAATAACAACGTGCCCTGTGGGATACCTGATGTCATGTACATGGCCCCTCACCTTTGGGGTGCAGAAGACTGTCTTGTTCCACTAACAGAAGATTTGACCTTGTGTAAAAATAGCTGCACTTTTGTTAGTTCAGTCCCATGTGATGTGCAAGTGTTTGATTTGTGCACAATAATAATGGAGAAATCAAGCTTGGAATTCCCATCTACCATGTCCCAGGCCCTTGATTTATATTTTCATCTCAGGGATACAGTTCGTTCACAGTTATTTGAGGCTACTTAAATGGACACAAACATACAAATGTAGTACATTTTGTACTTCAGTACGTATTCCTACAGCTTAATGTACTTATTAAGTAATTATTTTTCTCCAGTGTGTAGTTATCTTGTCTTTGTATCAAAATTATCAGAAAAGACTGTATAACATAATTTTCATTTTATCCATGTCAGTAAATTAACTCATCATGAAGTGTTGCTTGCTCTTGGTAGCTACAAAGCGTGGAGTATTAAACTAAAATATGATACAGGTTAGAAAAAAATAAATCCTTTTGGGATTGAGTTAAACTTACCACACTGTTAAAGCATCAAAAGTTGTTCATAATAGTTTTTGGTAGCAAAAATGTGTTCATTTCTAACAAAAACAAGAGCACCTTGGATAAGGCAAGGCAAGGCAAGGCAAATTTATTTGTATAGCACAATTCAACAACAAGGTGATTCAAAGTGCTTTACAGAGACATTAGAAACAAAAACAAATAAAAAGCATGATTTAAAATTGATTAAAACAAGCAAACAAACAAACTAACTAAACACACACATTTCACTCCTGTTCGCGCGATCTGAACCCTTATCGTAAGGGGAGCTACCAGTCCTTCTGTGGACGAGCTACTTTCTATTTTAAATTCCCTGAATTTAAAATACTCTCTAGACCCAGTCTAGACCCAGTTGGGGAGCTACCCAGAGCTCTAATCCCACACCTGTTCGCGAGGATAACAACCACATAGACTGGCAATATATCTAATGTTGTGATCAATTAGACAAGAAGACCAAGTAGGCTAAAGTGTAGAATCATAGTTGTGTCACCAATGCTCCAAATGTTTCTTGAGCCTATAATTTTGTTATTGTGGAATAGATTAAAGCAATCCCATGTTTGATAAAGAACGGCTTCTTTTCTTAAAAATCACAGCACGTGTATGACATTATAGAGTGAGTAGTTAAATAACTTTCAGCGGTGTCATTAGACATGTTCATGTTTAAAGATGTATAGAATGTAACAGAGAGGACAATGTTTTGTACAAATGAGAATGGTTTACTGGTGTCTTTCAAAGTACACCATACTCAAAAACAGGTTGTATTTTGCATATAATAACAGGATAAAATAACAGTTATTTCTAAAATGTTATACAAACCTCTTTACAATGTAACCAATCTCTGTAATTGACAACTTTTCTTCTAAACCCATTAGGAACATAAAGGTTCACATTCTTGTTTCTATTAAGATTTCTGCAAACATCTGAAATACTTTAATATAGAACATGCTTAATCAGTTGGAATATGGCATTTGTAATGGTGTTGTACTTATGTTTGTATATACAGTAGACAGCACTCAGCAATCTTCCAGTTTGTAGAACTGTTACTGTATGCTATATTGGAAATATTTGTTACTCTTCCTGTAGTAAAAAAGTATTAGAATGTTAAAATTAGTAATTTATTTTGGCACTAGCCAAAAACACAGCAACAATGTGTGCAGCAGGAACAGATGCTCTTCTATGTTTAGTGTACGGATTCCTACCAGGTGAAGCACTGAAAATGTTATTTAAATATGTATATGTATTTTCAACTGGTGTTGTTTTGTGGTCTCATTCCCCAAGCAATTTGTTGCCTTATTTTGTCCCCAACACTCACTGCTGCTTCTGCAAAGTCAGAGTGCTAAATGCTGTCTACTACAGGTAACTCCACTTCAAAAAACCTGAACATTCCCTTTAGCTTACTATTTTAATTGGGGGGAGAAACTAAGAAAGCACTTACTGACCAGATGAAAAAAAGGCTGCACATGAAAAAGGCACAATGGCCTACACTGTTAAGAGAACTTAACCACCCAGTCTATTGAACATTCACATTCATTCCTTCATGTTAGTGTTAACTACACCCGTGTTTCTATGAACTGTTAGGGTGGAAAACCTAAAACGTGTAGGGCAGAGTGCCTTGAGGACCAAGGTTGGGTAACACTGACCTACACCACATCCATCACCCACATAGAGCTTGCGAGAATGCTGTTAAATTCACTGCGAAAGTCTGGATAGCTGTGATAACCAAGGGGCAGCTTTAGTACACATCCACATGTGTGGGATTGTGGTCTGCGGAGGAAATCTGTAGTTTCTATGAACTCAATTAGTATGGCTTTATCCAACAGATTGGATCCTGTACATAACTGCAGGAAAAGCTGAATATAATTGAAATCAATTTCTCCAATGTACCTTTTCAGGTAACGAGAAACTGTTGACTGGGCAGCTGTCATCTCCTCTGGAAAGATTAGAAGCTCCTTCACTGTTTTTACAGTTGTTGTTTTTTTCTGCAATGAAATGATGCAGTCCTTCTGGTGGGAGTAAACCAGCTACAGAACCCACAACGGGACGCCAGCACTTGATTACAAACATTGGGGCCTGAATAAGTACTTTGTGTCCTATCTGTGCCAAAACAGGGAGCAGTGTGTCCTTGGTAGGAACCTGCTTGCACTCATATGCATCAAGTACTTCCAGCAATTCATCTGTATCCACTGAATTGAAGTCATCCAAAGCCTTCAGGAGAACAGATCACTCTTCTTGTGAGACATACAAAAGAAAGGACTCTTTTAAACTACTGGTTGTCGAGCCATACAATATCTCCTCCAGAAAGGGTATTGCAAGCTTCACTGGGAAGTAACCAGCTTGTTTCCACCCTACAACAAACACTCTAGCTATAGCCTGCCATTCTTCACACTGAAAGTCATGGCGGATGAATGGGACTTTCACCTCAACTCCCAATGTGCAGCTGTCATAGAAATCCATCCAAAATTCTGTCAGGCAGTCCCGCAAAACACCACTTCCTTCCCCCTGTTCAAGCTCTCCATTTGGTAGCAACATTTTGATATTGACCTCAGATGAAATAATGTTTGAGTCCTTAAAGGCACTGATCAAATCAGTAAGACAATGACCTCTTCTAACAGTTAGCATTACAGGACAAGATCGTGATTCAGGGGGTGCTTGGTCAGGAATATTGGCTCTCCTGTCAGCCCCGGTGAGAGAGACAATGTGTGATGAGGTGGATCAGACTCTTTTTCTGTAAACAGTGTTTCAGGGTTTAGTTCAACCACACTAATATCCACCCTGTTATCCCCACTAATAATAACAACTGCATCAGAATCTTCACTTTCACCTACATTTGGCAGACCATCCCATGGTAATGTGTCATTCAGTTCCAAATATCCACTTATGGAAGCTCCATCATTAATTACAAAGTGGTTTGATGGTTCTGAATTTATGTTTTCCACCAACAGATCATCAGCGGCCTGATTAGGTTCATTGTCAGTGAGATCTACCAGAGGGCTGGGTTATTGCGTGATCGGCCTCTATGTCTTGAGGCTGCTGTTGTGTTTTCTTTCTGGTACACAGATAAAGTCGCAGAATTTTGACCTTACTTTGCTTATACAACTCATCAACTGTACTGGAAGCATCCACATGCATCTGTGAGCTCTCAATATGAGTTGAATAGTGTGAAAGACTTTTTTTTTTTTTTTGAGGTGCCATTGGGGAAAAACAGATTTTCAGCCATAAGTTTGATATTTGACACTGTTTCATTTTTATCTACAGATAAATGCCTTGTTCCACCACCACTTACAGACTTCACCTGTTTGAACCCACCCTTCTCCTCATCAAAATCCATCCAGCCAACCTAAATTCGTCGCACTGTTCGTTTTGCATTTGTATTTTCTGCCCACTGAGACAATTTCTTTTTAGGAGGCATTCCCTCAGCTCCTGTCAGTCTTTGTCGTAGCCTTGAGAGTATAGATTCTTTCCTGGATGGTGACGTCCGTGACAGTGTTGCTTGTCTGCAGAAGGCCACAGTGGAGACTCTATCATCAACTTTGGGGATGTACTTTGCCAGGTCACTGTCTGTCATTAAGGGAATGACAGTTTCATCAATCTGAAAAATATAAATAACAAATTAATAAAATTGTCAATATTAAAAAAAACAATGAATACATACAGCTGCATATTTTAGAGTTGTTTTTTGCTATCTACTTTTGATAACAGATACTTTTGGTAATGTGGTACACATTTGTCCAACATAAGATGAACAAAAATTACTTTTTAAATTACTCTTTAAACATATCATGTCATTAATTAATGTCATTGATTAACCAACATATGAAATTCAATAATTTTTTTTAGAATGTGCATAGTTCAATTTTTTTTCAATTCAATTTTATTTATATAGCGCCAAATCACAACAAAAGTCGCCTCAAGGCGCTTCATAGATACAGAGAAAAACCCAACAATCATATGACCCCCTATGAGCAAGCACTTTGGCAACAGTAGGAAGGAAAAACTCCCTTTTAACAGGAAGAAACCTCCGGCAGAACCAGGCTCAGGGAGGGGCGGCCATCTGCTGCGACCGGTTGGGGTGAGAGAAGGAAGACAGGATAAAAGACATGCTGTGGAAGAGAGACAGAGGTTAATAACAGATATGATTCAATGCAGAGAGGTCTATTAATACACTGAACAAAAATATAAACGCAACACTTTTGTTTTTGCTCCCATTTTTCATGAGCTGAACTTAAAGATCTGAAACATTTTCTACAAACACAAAGGACCCATTACTATCAAATACCGTTCACAAATCTGTCTAAATCTGTGTTAGTGAGAACTTCAGGTTTGCCGAGATAATCCGTCCCACCTCACAGGTGTGGCATGTCGAGGTGCTGATTAGACAGCATGAACATTGCACAGGTGTGCCTTAGACTGCCCACAATAAAAGGCCACTCTGAAATATGCAGTTTGATCACACAGCACAATGCTACAGATGCCGCAGCTTTTGAGGGAGCATGCAATTGGCATGCTGACTGCAGGAATGTCTACCAGAACAGTTGTTGTGAAATGAATGTTCATTTCTCTGCCATAAGCCATCTTCAAAGGCGTTTAAGAGAATTTGGCTGTACATCCAACCAGCCTCACAATTGCAGACCACATGTAACCACACCAGCCCAGGACCTCCACATCCAGCATGTTCACCTCCAGGATGGTCGACCAGGTGGAGGCCAGCCACCCAGACAGCTGCAGCAACAATCGGTTTGCATAAAAGAATTTTTGCAAAAACTGTCAGAAACCGAGTCAGGGAAGCTCATCTGCATGCTTGTGGTCCTCATCGGGGTCTAGACCTGACTGCAGTTCATCACTTTAACCAACTTGAGGGGACAAATGCTCACATTCAATGGCATCTGGCACGTTGGAGAGGTGTTCTGTTGACAGATGTTTTTACTGTTCAGGGCAGATGGCAGACAGCTTGTGTTGCATCATGTGGATGAGCAGTTTGCTGACGTCAATGTTGTGGACTGAGTGGCCCATGGTGGCAGTGGGGTTATGGACAATGAACACGAGTGCATTTTATTGTTGAGATCCTGAGGACCATGGTTGTGCCATTTATTCATGACCATAACCTCCTGTTACAGCATGATAATGCACGGCCTCATATTGCAAGGATCTGTACACAATTCCTTGGAAGCTGAAAACATCCCAGTTCTTGCATGGCCAGCATACTCACCAGACATGTCACCCATTGAGCATGTTTGGGACGCTCGGCTCGGGTAATATGACAGCGTGTTCCACTTCCTGCCAATATTCAGCAACTTTGCACAAGTATTGAAGAGGAGTGGACCAACATTCCACTGCCCACAATCAACAACCTGATCAACTCTATGTCCATTGCACACCATTTGCCTCACCTTCTGAGGCAAATGGTGGCCACACCAGATACTGACTGGTTTTGCGGCATCTGTAGCATTGTGCTGTGTGACCAAACTGCATATTTCAGAGTGGCCTTTTATTGTGGGCAGTCTAAGGCACACCTGTGCAATGTTCATGCTGTCTAATCAGCACCTCGACATGCCACACCTGTGAGGTGGGACGGATTATAAGATAAGATAAGATAAGATAGAACTTTATTAATCCCTCGGGTGGGTTCCTCTGGGAAATTCGACTTCCAAAAAAAGCACAGCAACGACCAAAGTTACAGTTACAGAACTGTTATATATATATATACACACACACACACACACACACACACACACACACACACATATATAAATACAGAGACAAATATAAATAAAATATACAAAGGGGATAAATAGAATAAATAGGAATAAAAAATAAAAATACAAGTGAATTGCACATTTCAAGTATTGAGTCTATTGCACTGTTGACTATTTACAAAAAGTATTGCACAAGGTATTGTACAGTGAGGTGCAGAGGCACTACAGCTTAGTTGTTCCCCCCTCCTTTGTCCTCCTGTTTCCCCTCCCTCTCCCCTCCAGAGAGGAGTTAAACAGTCTGATGGCGTGTGGGACAAAGGAGTTTTTAAGTCTGTTAGTTCTTGTCTTGGGGAGAAGCAACCTGTCACTGAACAGACTCTTCTGGTTGTTTATGGCCGTGTGCAGAGGATGCCCAGCATTGTCCATAATGTCCATCAGTTTCTTTAATGTCCTTTTCTCTGCCACTGTCACCAGAGTGTCCAGCTTCATGCCGACCACAGAGCCAGCCTTCCTGATCAGTTTCTCCAGCCTGCATCTCTCGGCAAACCTGAAGTTCTCACTAACACAGATTTAGACAGATTTGTGAACAGTATTTGATAGTAATGGGTCCTTTGTGTTTGTAGAAAATGTTTCAGATCTTTAAGTTCAGCTCATGAAAAATGGGAGCAAAAACAAAAGTGTTGCGTTTATATTTTTGTTCAGTGTACATAGTGAGTGAGAAAGGTGACTGGAAAGGAAAAACTCAATGCATCATGGGAATCCCCCGGCAGCCTATGTCTATTGCAGCATAACTAAGGGAGGATTCAGGGTCACCTGGTCCAGCCCCAACTATATGCTTTAGCAAAAAAGAAAGTTTTAAGCCTAATCTTAAAAGTAGAGATAGTGTCTGTCTCCCAAATCCAAACTGGAAGCTGGTTCCACAGAAGAGGGGCCTGAAAACTGAAGGCTCTCCCTCCCATTCTACTTTTAAATACTCTAAGAACAACAAGTAGGCCTGCAGAGCGAGAGCGAAGTGCTCTAATAGGGTGATATGGTACTACAAGGTCATTAAGACAAGATGGGGCCTGATTATTTAAGACCTTGTATGTGAGGAGCAAGATTTTGAATTCAACTCTGGATTTAACAGGAAGCCAATGAAGGGAAGCCAAAACAGGAGAAATATGCTCTCTCTTTCTAGTCCCTGTCAGGACTCTTGCTGCAGCATTTTGGATTAGCTGAAGGCTTTTCAGGGAGTTTTTTGGACATACAGTAGTCCAGCCTGGAAGTAATAAATGCATGAACTAGTTTTTCAGCGTCACTCTGAGACAGGATATTTCTAATTTTAGAGATGTTGCGCAAATGGAAGAACGAAGTCTTACATATTTGTTTAATATGTGCGTTGAAGGACATATCCTGGTCAAAAATGACTCCAACGTTCCTCACAGCGTTACTGGAGGCCAAGGTAATGCCATCCAGAGTAAGAATCTGGTTAGATACCATATTTCTAAGATTTTCAGGGCCGAGTACAACAACCTCAGTTTGATCTGAATTAAGAAGCAGAAAGTTAGCGGCCATCCAGGTCTTTATGTCTTTAAGACATTCCTGCAGTTTAACTAATTGGTGTGTGTTATCTGGCTTCATGGACAGATAGAGCTGGGTGTCATCTAGGGCTGGGTATCGTCACTGATTTCTAGAATCGATTCAATTCCGATTCACAAAGTCCCGAATCAATTCGATCCACGATTCGATTTAATTTGATTTAAATCTGGGAAATTTTGACAGTCAGAAATATTATAATTCAGATCAGTACATTTACATATTTTTGTATCAATAAAAAGGAAGCTGACACACGCAAGACTTTATCACAGGTGTGAGCGTCACAGCAGAGGCCTTTGTGTCAAAGTAGCTGAAGATAAAGCACAGAAAAACATGAAGGTGATTTTCCTGGCCTGGGATTTTATAAAAATATTCTGCAGTACATCAAAAACGAAAGAAAACCATTAATCGACATATGAACATTACCTCTGAAGTTACAGCGGTTTTATTAGAGACACGGTTAAGTGTTTTGCATTTTGAATAATTTTAAAAAGTTTAAATTTGTTCAGTATTAAACAGCAGAAATGAGGTTTTCTTTTCGGAAAATGTAAAAGGGAAAAAAACAGCGGCTGACAGCACTGTAAACAACAGTAGACTGGTGCGTAACAAGCAAGCGAATAATGAAGAAAGGGAAATTGTTCTTGAAGTACAGAGAGAGAGAGAGAGGGAGGGAGGGAGAGAGAGAGAGAGAGAGAGCTGTGCATCGCGGTGGAAGCAAAACAGTAAAAGAGTGAATTCATGACGATGTTTATGTGAAGCGTTTGGATCTTCTTTTGCTGCTGGTTCGGTCAATATTGTTTGGAGAGAGATCAAACTAACAGCTTTAGAATCGGCTCATAAAGGGCGTGAACACAAAGCGCGATTCAAAGAATCAGCGCGCTGTCGGCTTTCAGCCCCGACCGTGAGAAAGGCGACATCTAACTGATTCTGATCCGCGGGTCGCGCTGTGTGTTTAAGTCTATGTGCAGAATCCGTGTACCTGCTCTCATTTACTGTCTTAACTGTTTGGTGGTTCTTGAAATTTTGTGAGATGTCACCAGAGATTCTGGCATTTCGGGCAAAATAAATTTATATTAAAAAAATTGATTCAGGATTTTAATGAATCGAGTTTACGTTATCCAAGCCAGAATCGATTTTAATCGATGAATCGATTATAAAAACCCACCCCTAGTGTCATCTGCATAGCAGTGAAAATGTATGCTATGTCTTCTAATGATGCTGCCTAAGGGAAGCATGTATAATGTAAACAGAATTGGTCCTAGCACTGAACCCTGTGGAACTCCATAATTAACCTCAGTGTGTGAAGAGGACTCTCCATTTACATGCACAAATTGGAGTCTATTAGATAGATATGATACAAACCACTGCAGTGCAGTACCTGTAATACCTACAGCATGTTCTAATCGCTCTAATAGGATATTATGGTCAACAGTATCAAATGCTGCACTAAGGTCTAGCAGGACAAGCACAGAGATGAGTCCACTGTCAGAGGCCATAAGAAGATCATTTGTAACCTTCACTAAAGCTGTTTCTGTGCTGTGCTGAGCTCTGAAACCTGACTGAAACTCTTCAAATAAACCATTCCTCTGCAGATGATCTGTTAGCTGTTTGACAACTACTCTTTCAAGGATTTTTGATATGAAAGGAAGGTTGGAGATTGGCCTATAATTAGCTAAGACTGCTGGGTCTAGAGATGGCTTTTTGAGTAAAGGTTTAACTACAGCTAGCTTGAAGGCCTGTGGTACATAGCCGATCATTAGAGATAGGTTGATCATACTTAAGATCGAAGAATTAATTAATGGCAGGACTTCTTTGAGCAGTTTTGTAGGAATGGGGTCTAAAAGACACGTTGATGGTTTGGAGGAAGTAATTATTGAAGTTAACTCAGAAAGATCAATTAGAGAAAAAGAGTCTAACTTAACATCAATGGTACTAAGAGTAGCTGCAGATAATATTACATCTGTGGGATGATTACTAGTAATTTTTTCTCTAATGATAAAAATTTTATTTGTGAAGAAGTTCATGAAGTCATTACTAGTTAACGTTAAAGGGATTGTTGGCTCAAAAGAGCTCTGACTTTTTGTCAGCCTGGCTACAGTGCTGAAGAGAAACCTGGGGTTGTTCTTATTTACTTCAATCAGTGATGAATAGTAAGATGTTCTGGCTTTGCGGAGGGCTTTCTTATAAAGCAGCAAACTATTTCTCCAGGCTAAATGATGATCCTCTAGATTTGTGACACGCCATTTCCTCTCCAGATTACGAGTCATCTGCTTTAGGGTACGTGTTTCAGAATTATACCACGGAGTCAGGTACTTCTGATTAGAGACCTTAGTTTTCACTGGAGCTACAGTATCCAGAGTCGTACGTAGTGAGGAGGTGAAATTATTAACAAGATAATCGACCTCTGTTGGGGTAGCGTTCAGATAGCTGCTCTGCTCTGTGTTGGTACAGGGCATTGAAGATGATAACAGTGGGTGGATTATATTCTTAAACTTAGTTACAGCGCTTTCAGAAAGACATCTACTTTGATAAAGTCTACTCTCCACCGCTGTGTAATCAATTATTGTAAATGTAAATGTTATCAGGAAATGATCAGATAGGAGAGGGTTTTCAGGAAATACTGTTAAATGTTCAGTTTCTATGCCATATGTTAAAACAAGATCTAGAGTGTGATTAAAGTGGTGGGTGGGTTCTTTTACATTTTGAGAGAAACCAATTGAGTCTAATAACAGATTAAATGCCATGTTGAGGCTGTCATTTTTAGCATCTACATGGATGTTAAAATCACCCACAATAATTATTTTATCTGAGCTCAGAACTAAATTAGATATAAAGTCTGAGAAATCAGACAGAAACTCTGTGTAAGGCCCAGGTGGACGATAGATGATAACAAGTAAGACTGGTTTCTGAGTTTCACAGCTGGGGTGGACAATGTTAAGCATCAGGCTTTCAAATGAATTAAAAGTCTGTCTTGGTCTTTCATTAATTATTAGGCTGGTGTGAAAAATTGCTGCCACACCGCCCCCTCGGCCTGTGCTTCGAGATTTCTGGTAGTTAGAATGACTCGGGGGTGTTGATTCATTTAAACTAACATAATCATCCTGCTGCATCGTTTCTGGGACACCACTCAGACAGCCAGCAATTTAAGGAGAACATGTGGCTAAACATGTCACTCCTGGTCTGATTGGGGAGGGGACCAGAGAAAACTACAGAGTCCGACATTGTTTTGGCAAAGTTGCACACCGATTCAATATTGATTTTAGTGACCTCCGATTGGCGTAACCGGGTGTCATTACTGCCGACGTGAATTATGATTTTACTGAATTTACGTTTACCCTTAGCCAGCAGTTTTAAATTTCCTTCATTGTCGCCTGCTCTGGCTCCTGGAAGACAATTGACTATGGTTGCCGGTGTCTCTAGCTTCACATGTCTGAGAACAGAATCACCAATTAACAGAGTTTGACCCCCGGCGGGTGTGTCACCGAGTGGGGAAAAACAGTTAGACACATGAACGGGTTGGTGGTGTACCTGGGGCTTCTGTTTAGGACTATGCTTCCTCCTCACCGTCACCCAGCCGCCCTCTTTCCCCAGCTGCTTGGGATCTGCCGGGGAACAGCTAGCGGGGCCTACGCTATCTTCTACTGCACCAGCTACAGGGGCCTGGCTAGCTATGGGTGAATGAAGGGTGCGAAGCCGAGTCTCCAATTCAGTAATCCTGGCCTCCAGCGCTGCAAATATGCTACATTTGTTACAGATATCATTATTGCTAAAGGAGGCCGAGGAGTAACTAAACATCTGACACAATGAGCAAGAAAGTGCAGGAGGGACAGGTGAAGTAGCCATGGTGCTAACGAGTCGGCTACGAGCTAGGCTAAGCTAGCGAAACAGTACAGAGACAGTGAGTGAATACTTTGGCTATAAATTAGGTAGTGAGTACAGAGAAAGTGTGCTTCGGATGAAGCACGTGAAGATTATACTATGAAAAAGAATGTATTTAAAAGTTGTTAATTAAATTGCTAAGCAAATAAGCTACTCAGAAACACCACTGTGTTTGAGCAGGAACAGGAAGTGATACTCTACCGCAGAGCGAGCGAACAACAAGTGACAGCGCCACCAAGAGTCAGTTGTTAGCCAGATAGTAAATTGTGGATTGCGGCTCTCCGTTCAAAAACAAACACGCAGACACACGCACGCACACACCAACAGCTTCAGTGGCTTACATTCTCATCTTCAAGTTTCTTGATCACATCTTCTTCAACTTTACGCTCTGTTAAAAATTCTCGCAGCCGAGTATCCATAGCTGACCTCTAAACCACATGAAAATGAAATTAGTATTTTTACATTCAGTTATAAATTTTATGTAGCAGATTTTTACATGATAGCCTACCTATAAAATCACTTTATATATGGCAAATCAGAATTTGATAATGATTGTTTTATTACTTAGATATTATCTATGGTAATGAGGAATGGAGCGATTGTCTACTTGGAGTTTAAGTAGTTCAGTATGAGCAATGACAACCTGCATCAATACAAAATCATTCCGATCACTGTATGCTTTATTAGTTCCCTTGGCAATGTGATACCCGCAGTGAGCTACTGTAACGGCAAGACTTCATCCGGTGATGCGTTGAAAGCTACGGCTCATTTAGCATGCATTACCTTAACAAGTGTGACTCACATGATGCTACTTTCAAAGGAGATGTTCAGCGAAAAAAAGAGGCAATTTTAAGATGCTTTCTATCTAAAACTGTTATTATTGTCCAGACCAGATTAGTTGCACCAGCTAGTATGGTGATGTGGCCAGGGTAAAAGAGAGACAACTTCGTGACACAAAGAACTAAGGTTTTATGTTGAACATACCTTGTTTATTAGTAGCCTTCAGCCTTGCTCTACTTTGAAAGTGTGCTGCGGGGCTGCCGCACGTCCTACAGTTAAAAATGTAGGATTCTTTCACTCCTCTTTCAAACCATCTGTCCTCTCTGTCCAAAATGTGAACATTGGCATCCTCGAAAGAGTGTCCTTTATCATTAAGATGCAGATGGACAGCTGAGTCTTGTCCTGTGGAGGTGGCTCTTCTATGTTGTGCCATGCGCTTGTGAAGTGGCTGTTTGGTCTCTCCAATGTAGAGGTCTGGGCATTCCTCGCTGCACTGTACTGGCTGCACTGGCTTCTTTAAGAGGAGTGAAAGGAGCCATCTATGTCCACTGTGAGCGACCATCTTTGAACAGAGGCGGTGGTTTACGACACCAACTCTCTGCCATCTATAATCCAGTTTTGAGATCCCTTCCCAGACGCCTTAACGCCCACTCACATCCTGGGCCATCTGATCTCAGGAATTCGCATGATAAGGTGGGGCCAGGTTTCACAATGAACTCACCCGAAACTCTGGCTGATTGGGACCCACACCCAGTTTCACACCTTGGCTCAGGCGATTAGAGGATCATCAGGGGGTCCTTTTGTCCATCTGTGGGGGGATACTCCCACTAGGTTTATATCTGGGACTCTCCACCATTTGATCTTAGAACTGAAGAAGCTTCTCGGATGAGAGGTGAAACGTCTTCAAGTAACTTATAGAGATGGGGGATGACATAGCCTGGCAATACTTCCAGGAAGTTAGCAGCAGACTCTAGCCATGAAGGTATAGCAGCACAAAAGTATGAGATGCACTTTTAAATGGAAAGTTTTTAAAGAACTATATGTTATCAACACAGAGAAATCAGAATGAGATTCTGATTCTCTAAATAGATTAGAGAGTTATTCACCCATCAGTAGAATTTTGACATGCTAACAGAAAACATAATCTTAACCAGGAACAACAATATAAATTACTTTATATTTCTTATTTCATGTGACATTATGAAATCAGAAGAAAATATATGTTTTACTGGACTGAGTGAAATATTATGAACATTATGAAGTTGTCTGCTCTGCGTAAACGTATTTATCCAGTGATATATATGACCTGCCGTGTTATAGGATGTAGGATTATAACGGCACAAAAATTAAAGATAAAGCTTCTACTTATGTAAAACATGGCTATAAATAAATATTCAAGCATAGCTGATAAGTTTCATTAACAGTTTTGAGTCTTTGTGCCATGCTGACAGTTAACATCTGTGTTACATCACAGCTCAGCTGATGGCAGAGGACTCAAAGTGAGACTAAAAACATAGGGTCAATTTAAAATTAGACACCATCTTTGAAAATATAATCACCCAAGATTAAATGGGGAACTATACTAAATACTTTTTATGCTTTATTTAGCTGTGTTAACAAAACTAATCCTGTTTCTTTACTACACACACTGATAGGAACCAATGACAGACTTTATATAACATCAATTAATTGATTTAAGAAGGCTAATAAAAACATAAAAATCAGTTTAATGTCTCGATACATTTACCTGTCTAGTTTAAGATGACTTTTGGTCTGAATTATTGTCATATTATTGTTTGACAACTTAAGGAAGAAGAATTGACAACACTGTTCCTTGAATATTTTACTTATATTTACACAAAAGATTATGCTACATGCACTGAGGTAAAAACTATTGCAGATCAATACATTTATTAACTAGTAATGACTAAAAAACACAGCTCTGTCTCCCTATGTTCACATATTCCAGATGTCCTTGATGTCTACATAAACCACATGACTATCCCGCTTTCTGGTGTTTACTACTCTAAACACAGCGTTTTAATCTGCCATTGAATTCATGTTTGAATTTAATTATAACCCCACTGTACTGCTGAGTTCAGCCACTTTCAGTAATCTGAAAGACAGAGTGTTTTCCTTTGTAAGGACCACATTATATTATTATTGTATTACTCTCTTTTAGTTTTAACATAATTTTATCTGTAATTTTTTTTAAAAATGTGGATCATTTATTTATTTGCAGATGGTGGCCTGTGTATTTCTTTCATAGCGGAGGATTTGTGGGCTGAGAGTGTTAATCTGAGGCCTGTGCATCCTATTAATAAACAACCACCGGATTTGTTTCCAGCTCAGACTGTTTCTGGCATAGAGACAGTCTGAGCCTGCACAAACCACCTGTTCAGACTCATCTGAACATTTTATAGCAGCTGGAGAGTTTTCATAGAGGGATAAGTCTAATTGTCCTATAAAGTTCAATTGTTTAAAGGATTTTGGAGACGTTCAACTTATAGATGCGTGCTTGTTTAAATGTCCACCAAATAACCTGCTGGATTCAGCTCGAGGAGCCCACAAACAATGGAACTGGTTCACTATTACTCAAACTTTTAATTGTTGTTGTTTCAACACTATAAGGTTAATCTTGTGGTTTTACTTGGAGCATGATTATGGACACACTGTGACCAAGTTGGAGTCCACTTCCATGGCAAAATGGATCCAAAACAGATAAGGATCACAGAAAACAAATTAAAAAAAAACCCAAAACTTACATCCTGTAGTTCATCTTCTCACCAGCAGAGGGTGATAAAACATCTGAGGACTTGGTGATATCAGAACTGTACATATTGATCTGATCAGTATGGAAGTTAATGCTTCTTTGACTGGATCAGTTTTTAAAGGAGCTATTTTTATAGTACAACAGAAACATGAGAGATGCTGAATGTCTTTAATGATTTATACACTGAGTAATGTTGGATGTCCACTTATTCAGTCATGAAGCATCCAAACAGCCTGTCTGTTCTCAGGATTTGACAACAAATTAAAGCAAAAAACATTCAAATGTGCTCTTAATATGAAAATCTGCTTCTGTTGAGAGCTTCCTTCCTGTCCTGCTTCCATCACAGTTTCCAAAAACGAGTGGAACAGTAAAAGCAGTAAAAGGTTGGAAAAATCACATTAAGAGAAATCAAACATTTGGATTCATTTTAAAAAGCTCAGACTTGTTGAAAATACAGAGGAGCTGGTTGTGAACTGAGCTTCAAAGAAACACAACATACTGGTTGTGGTGGAGGTGTGGTCCCTGGCTCAGCTGCAGGGGAGGAGTGGTGCAGTGAGCTGAACAGGGCGGTGCCGCGGAGGCAGGTGAGAACACAGCGTGTGGCATTTGGACTGATGACGGTCTTTTCCCTTCTTAGTCAGGCAGGAGACGAGAGAAGAGAGATAAAAAAAAAAGCTGGCCAGAGTGTGTGGTAAATAAACTTGACATGTGTGAGCACAACCATTGTGTGTGGGGAGTCCATTCAACACTGTGATACTCACTGTGAAGCTTCAAGGGGAAAAAATACAGGAAAAAAACACGTGGATCCTGGAATAATCGTAGCTTCCATTGTTAAAAGACTGAAGAAGAAGTTTGCAAGGAATCATTTAGAACAGTTTAAAACATCAACTGATTGAACCCATGAATCTGAAAATGTGTTTCTGAGTGAGAGAGACAGACATGTACAGACTGAACTATCTGTTCAACAGTCAGAGTGTTTCTCTAACAGGAGGACACTCTTTACACTCAACTCAGCACAAAGACACTGAGGAACCACGGTAGTATGAAAATCCCAACAAATCATCCATGAGCCCTGCGCCAAACCCAGGATAAAGAGTTTCAGTGAATGTGGTGTTGAAGGTGTGGAGGTGGATCAGAGTGTCAGAGGAGACTCTGTAAAAGGACAGAGTGCCAGCAGGACAGTCCACATACACTGCTACTCTGTTAGAGGGGGAGGAAGAGGAGGAGGAGGAAGAGGAGGAGATGGCTGGTATTTGGCTTTTATTGTGCCAGACAGAAAGAGGACCATCATCTGTGCACTTCAGACTCCAGGACTGATCATTCCATCCAAACACACAATCATTAACCTTTCCTTTCTTTCTGATTCCTCTGTAACTCACTGATATCCAAACCTTTCCACTCCACTCAACCTCCCAGTAACAGCGACCAGTCAGACCATCTCTACACAGCAGCTGAGGACACCGGTCAATAAATCTGTCCATATGATTAGGATATGATTGAACCTTTTCCAACACATATGTCACCTTCCTGTTGTCGTCAGACAGTCTGAGGTTTTTATTTACTGTGTTTGTGTCAATTGTGAGTTGACAGGAATCTGATGGAGAGAACAAACACAATCCAGCTGCAGTTATTGATCCATCATCTGTTTATTGATTGACACTTTGATGATGACTCCTGACATCACAGATGTGAATCAGTGATGTGACAGTTTGAAGATGGTTGAATGTGTGCTGCTTTGTTTTCATGAATGACATTAAAAGCACACTTACACTTCCTCAGACCTGGTGTCAACCATCGGACTCCAGCAGGCTCCACCCTGAAAGGAGGAGGGGAGTCAGACCAGAACAGTCTCTTTCAGCATGCACACATGGAGATTACATGTTATCATGTTATCGCTATGGCTGAAACTGCTGATCATTTGGACTGATCCTGGCTCTGTCAGTTTTTTGAATCAGTTGTTGGATTGGTTGTCACAGCAATACATTTATATACAATGGGGCAAAAAAGTATTTAGTCAGCCACCGATTGTGCAAGTTCCCCCACCTAAAATGATGACAGAGGTCAGTAATTTGCACCAGAGGTACACTTAAACTGTGAGAGACAGAATGTGAAAAAAAATCCATGAATTCACATGGTAGGATTTGTAAAGAATTTATTCGTAAATCAGGGTGGAAAATAAGTATTTGGTCAATAACAAAAATACAACTCAATACTTTGTAACATAACCTTTGTTGGCAATAACAGAGGTCAAACGTTTACTATAGGTCTTTACCAGGTTTGCACACACAGTAGCTGGTATTTTGGCCCATTCCTCCATGCAGATCTTCTCGAGAGCAGTGATGTTTTGGGGCTGTCGCCGAGCAACACGGACTTTCAACTCCCGCCACAGATTTTCTATGGGGTTGAGGTCTGGAGACTGGCTAGGCCACTCCAGGACTTTCAAATGCTTCTTACGGAGCCACTCCTTTGTTGCCCAGGCGGTGTGTTTTGGATCATTGTCATGTTGGAAGACCCAGCCTCGTTTCATCTTCAAAGTTCTCACTGATGGAAGGAGGTTTTGGCTCAAAATCTCACGATACATGGCCCCATTCATTCTGTCCTTAACACGGATCAGTCGTCCTGTCCCCTTGGCAGAAAAACAGCCCCATAGCATGATGTTTCCACCCCCATGCTTCACAGTAGGTATGGTGTTCTTGGGATGTAACTCAGTATTCTTCGTCTTCCAAACACGACGAGTTGAGTTTATACCAAAAAGTTCTACTTTGGTTTCATCTGACCACATGACATTCTCCCAATCCTCTGCTGTATCATCCATGTTCTCTCTGGCAAACTTCAGACGGGCCTGGACATGCACTGGCTTCAGCAGCGGAACATGTCTGGCACTGCGGGATTTGATTCCCTGCCGTTGTAGTGTGTTACTGATGGTGACCTTTGTTACTTTGGTCCCAGCTCTCTGCAGGTCATTCACCAGGTCCCCCCGTGTGGTTCTGGGATCTTTGCTCACCGTTCTCATGATCATTTTGACCCCACGGGATGAGATCTTGCGTGGAGCCCCAGATCGTGGGAGATTATCAGTGGTCTTGTATGTCTTCCATTTTCTGATGATTGCTCCCACGGTTGATTTTTTCACACCAAGCTCCTTGCCTATTGTAGATTCACTCTTCCTAGTCTGGTGCAGGTCTACAATACTTTTCCTGGTGTCCTTCAAAAGCTCTTTGGTCTTGGCCATGGCGGAGTTTGGAGTCTGACTGTTTGAGGCTGTGGACAGGTGTCTTTTATACAGATGATGAGTTCAAACAGGTGCCATTCATACAGGTAACGAGTGAGGGACAGAAAAGCGTCTTACAGAAGACGTTACAGGTCTGTGAGAGCCAGAGATTTTCCATGTTTGAGGTGACCAAATACTTATTTTCCACCCTAATTTACGAATAAATTCTTTATAAATCCTACCATGTGAATTCATGGATTTTTTTTTTCACATTCTGTCTCTCACAGTTGAAGTGTACCTCTGGTGCAAATTACTGAACTCTGTCATCATTTTAAGTGAGGGAACTTGCACAATCGGTGGCTGACTGAATACTTTTTTGCCCCACTGTAGTGAAATCATGGCTCCACCATTTTACTAATTGGTGTATTGATAATAAGAAGAGTGCTTCAAGTGAAGAGAATATCAATGATTCTCTTCATGAGCCCTTGTTTTATATTAGGAGAAGTTTTCTTTGGGAGAGAGAGTGGTTTCTTTCTGATATATATTCTATGAAATTATTGTAAAACAGCTGTCTGACATCATTTTAAAAAACTTCTAAATTCTACCGTAAACCCATCAATTTCTGCTGTTTTCACTTTAGACACAGAGAGCTGTGTCATTGTTCATCTCAGAGTCACACAAACAGTCAAGAAACAAAGTGTTTTCAGCTCTTCCTCCTCTATCAGGCATTCTTTACATACCTGAGAGTGCCCAGTCTCCATTGTGGATCCTTCAGTCCATCTGAAAGCATCTTCATTCCTGAGTCTCCTGGATGATTGTAGCTCAGATCCAACTCCTTCAAATGAGAGGGGTTAGAGCTCAGAGCTGAAGCCAGAGAAGTACAGCCTTCCTCTGTGATCAAACAGCCTGACAGCCTGTGAACACACAAAACAGCAATCAATCTGTGAACTGTTCCCTGAATGTTTTATTTTTAAATATTGAGATACAATGTCATCCATAAGCCACAAACCACAAGAGATGAAAACAGCAGCCTAAAATTGATTTATAAAGCAAAATCCTACAATATTAAGCATCGAATTTCAACATTTACTTAGTCCCCTGTGAGCAGCACTTGATGACAGTGAAGAACACCCTTTAGGACGTGACTTTCAACAGAACCAGACTGAGGGACGGGCAGCTATCTGCTTTGACCAGTTGTAGAGTAATTAGAAAAGAGAAAAGTAAGAAAAAAGTCTTGAGAGATCAAAAATAACAAACAGGACAAAACACAAGCTACAGGAGAGGACAAAGTTATTTCTAGTTTAGTATCAACAATTTCAAGATTCACAGTGTTACTGTAATGTTGATTTAATGTCATCCAAAGGAAGTATCTGGTGAGACGCCATGTTTCTAAGATTTTCATCGCTGAGTACAATAACCTCTGTTATATATGCTATATTTAGAACCAGCACATTAGAGGTCATCAAGGTGTTTATGTCCTTAAGACATCCCTGCAGTTTAATTAACTGGTGTGTGGCATTTGGCTCAGTGGATATAAAAAGTTGGGTATCATCCCCAAAGCAATGAAAATGTATGCTATAAATTAAAACGAACTGGCTCCAGTATGCAACCCTGTGGAACGACATACTTTCACAGGGTTCAAACCATTTCTGTTAATACCAATGATGTATTCTATGTGTCTGTAGTAAAATGTAATGATCAAGGGCACTTAATGCTGCACTTTGGTATAGCAAGACAAACACAGTAAAGGTTATTATCTGAGGCCATAAGAAGATGTCATATGCTGTGGGAGTGTCTGGTCAGGTGTGGTCCAGGTTCCTGTTGTCCGTCCCCTGGGGTGGAGTTGGCAAGCTCATCACCTGCTTCCAATTTCCGGGGCTCCATCTAGAGGGTTTTTAAGCTAGCACTGCCTGCCACTCCTCGCCAGTTCGTCCTGGTAAACTTGGCCTCCTCTGTGCTCGGACTCTGTGTGCCTGGATCATGTGTTAATGTGTTCTCCGTCTCCTGTGTTCTCCAGATTCATCACCCGTCGTACTCATCAGCAGTGCTGGTTCTGTTTCGATCCCGTTCTCCAGTCTGCCTAGAACCCTAGGACCACACACTCACCTTCTCCTTAGCCTGCCCTCCAGCCCGTACTTTAACTTCCCTGGACACCTTGGAACCTGGACCAGCTTCCCCACACTCTCAACCATCCCTGGAACGCTCCCACGGCAACCCCTTCCCCGCCTAATAGCCGGTGTTTTCAAGTAAGCACAAGACTCTCCACTAGTACCACTCACTTCTGCCCTTTAATTGAATCCCATTCAGTAAAACCCTTCTCCTGTGTTTGCAGAAGTTCCCGCCCGTGTTCTCCTTGTGTTCAACATCCGTTTCTCCGCCCTCGGGCCTCCCTCAGTTCCTGCGAATGATTTCTGTTAGACCCAGTCTTGTTTAAGTTCCTTTTCCTTTCAATAAATTGTACATAGTTCGAGCAATTGAGTCTGCTCTTGAGTCCACTGCATCCTTATTTGTGACAGAACGAACTGGCCAATAATGGACTCAGCGGACCCAATTCGCGCCGTCATAAATAACAGGGCGCGGTGTTAGGACGGCATGAACAGACATTGACGTCCCTAGTGGACCAGTGTAACACTATTAGTGAAAAGCAAGAGGAAATACTCACCAGGCTTTCAGAAATTAGTGAGCCGAATCCACCCGTTCCCCCCCAGTCAGCCGGGACTGTCGCCTGCACCCACTATGATAGAATCAGTTTATCGGGGCATTTCCTCCCCTCCACCTGAGCCTTTCCACGGAGAGTTGGGTCAGTGTGGGGGCTTCCTTTTTCAGTGTTTGTTGTTCTTCAGTCGCATGCCACACGCTTTCCCAAATGATGCTGCCAAGATTTCCCATTCTGTAGGGTTGCTAAGGGGTAAGGCGCTCGCGTGGGCTGAGGCGTTTTTGTCTTCTCACCCGATTGCCTCATGCTCCTATGAGGAATTCCTCGAGGAATTTAAGGCTACATTCGCTCACCCGATTTCTGAGGGTACTGCAGCTAAGAGGCTGTTGGGACTCCGTCAGGGGAAACGCAGTGTTGCGGAATATTCGATTGAGTTCCGCACCGCCGCTGTAGAAACGGGGTTGGCCAGACGCCGCGCTGCGGGGTATTTTTCTAGTGTCCCTTAGCGAACAGATGAAAGATCAGCTAGCTGTACACGACGAGCCGGCCACGTTCAAAGCACTCGCCTCTCTCGCTCTCAGGATTGATAATCGACTGAGAGACGTTCCAAGCCCTCTCCGTCTCTGTTTCGGCCCGCGACCATTTCCACGTTACCCCCGCCACTTCTGGTGACAACATCCGCCCGTCCTCGCGCTCCTTCCCCAGAGCCTATGCAGATCGGCCGCTCACGGCTCACTCCTGAGGAGCAGGAACGGCGTTTCCGAGCTGCAGAGTGTTTTCTACTGCGGAGGAAGCGGCCATCGCATCGCATCTGCCTGGTCCAGCCAAAAGGCGTGGCCCGCCGGTAAGTCCGTGGTTAAGGGTGGGCAGTGTTTTCAAAGGAGATAATGTCACGGCTGGGGGCAGTCGTGTGGTGTATTTAAAAAAGGATCCAAAATGCAGGTACTGGCTGGGGTGCGAGTGAGTGTTTATTTACAGTGGTGAGAAGGTGACAAAACAGGAAGAGCAGAGTGGGGAGTAAACAAACCTAAACTGGGAAAACTAACGAACAAAACTTAAACCAGACACTCACGGGAGGAGGAGCAAAATGCACAAAGAGAGATGGCAGAGAGACGCAGAATGAGTACCGGGTAACATAGAATAATGCAGACTGACATGGAATTAAACAGACGACGCGACAGAGAGCACAGGAAAACACAGGGCTTAAATACACAGGGAGTAATCAGGGAATGGGCCACAGAAGGGAGACACAGCTGGGCGCAATTAGGCTAACGAGACAGGGGAGAGGTAAAACTGAACACACTGACATGAGACATGAACTTTCAGAATAAAACAGGAAACTAACAGACACAGAGAACCAGACAGGACACTGAACTTGACAGGCAGACTCATGAGCAGACACAATAACACCATGGACAGACAGAGAGAACACAGGCAGGCATGAAACAAAAACACTAACACATAGCAAACCTAAACAAAAGACAAAACAGAATAACCGAGAACAAAGAATAATATAAAGAAACACAAAACACAGAGTCCTCAGACTCAGGACCATGACAGATAAACCCCGTTTTTTGCTGTCAGTTTCTTTGATAGCTAGTACTAAGGCTCATTCTTTTCATGCTCTCGTGGACTCTGGGTCAGAGCAAAATTTAATAGACACTGAGGTGGCTAAATCTTTGAACTTGCCCATCACTCTGCTCGAGCCTCCAATTCCAGCCTCTGCTGGCAGGCAATCATCAGGAAAATATAACCCTCTTTACCACTTCTTCCCTTGACGTGCCAGTAATCCTCGGTTTTCCGTGGATGCAGAAGCATAATCCACACATCGACTGGACAGGGAAAAGAGTACCAAGTTGGAGTTTGTTTTGACTTGCCAACTGCCTTAAGTCAGCCTTGCCCTCGGAGGCTTCTAATTCTCCTCCATTGGTTGTTTCCACTCCTGACCTTACCGCTGTCCCTCCTGAATATCATGATCTACAAGAGGTGTTTAGTAAAGACAGAGCTCAGTCGCTGCACCCTCATCGACCTTATGATTGCGCCATTGACCTCCTTCCTGGTGCTCCTTTGCCCTCCAACCGCCTTTATAACCTGTCCTGTCCTGAGAGGGGGGCTATGGAGAAGTACATCCGGGAATCGCTAGCAGCCGGTCTCATTCGTCCTTCCTCCTCGCCAGTGGCCGCGGGTTTCTTTTTCGTTTCTAAGAAAGATAAGTCGCTCCAGCCGTGCATAGATTACAGAGGACTTAATGCAATCACAATTAAGAACAAATACCCCCTGCCTTTGATCAATTCAGCTTTCGAACCCCTCCATGGTGCTACTATCTTCTCCAAACTGGACTTGAGAAATGCATAACACCCCGTCCGCATAAGGGAGGGAGACGAATGGAAGACTGCTTTCAACACTCCCCTGGGGCATTTTGAATATCTGGTAATGCCATTTGGCCTCTCTAAAGCCCCTGCAGTCTTTCAAGCACTTGTGAATGACGTGCTCAGAGATTTCCTGAATGTTTTTGTTTTTGTTTACCTGGATGACATTTTGATTTTTTTCAAAGTCTCTCGAAGAACATCAGGTCCATGTCCGAAGCGTACTGCAGCGACTATTGGAGAACCGTCTCTATGTAAAGGCCAAGAAATGCGAATTCCACACCTCGTCTGTCTCATTTCTGGGCTACCTACTGGCGGGAGGGCAGGTGAAGACGGACCCTGTAAAGATCAAGGCAGTGGTGGAGTGGCCCATCCTTGATTCACGCAGACAGCTACAACAGTTCCTTAGTTTCGCAAATTTTTACAGGCGCTTTGTCAGAAACTACAGCCAGGTAGCTGCACCTCTCACTCGCCTCACTTCCTCAAAGATTCCCTTCATTTGGTCCCCCGAGACTCACTCAGCCTTCACCACGCTCAAACAGCTCTTCACATCAGCTCCCATTCTAATCCATCCTGACACAAGTAGTTCATAGTGGAGGTTGACGCTTCAAATGTGGGGGTGGGAGCTGTGCTGTCACAAAGGTCTGGTCCACATGGTAAGCTCCAGCCCTGTGCCTATTTTTCTCGATGCCTTTCTCCTGCCGAACAGAATTATGACGTGGGGGATAGAGAGCTTCTAGCCATTAAATTGTCTTTAGAGGAGTGGCGCCACTGGCTGGAGGGAACTAAACATCCGTTTATAATTTGGACAGATCACAAGAATCTAACTTATCTCAAATACGCAAAAAGACTGAACTCTCGCCAGGCTCGGTGGTCTCTCGTCTTTACCAGATTTAACTTTGACATTTCCTATCGCCCAGGTTCCAGGAATCTCAAACCTGATGCTCTGTCCCGCCAGTACTCCTCGGACTCAGAACCCCGGGGCCCTGAGCTCATTCTCCCTTCCACCTGCAGAATTGGCTCCCTCGCCTGGGATGTGGAGGAGGCCATACGCCAGGGTCTACGAGGTGAACCCGATCCAGGAACTGGCCCACCCGGTCGGCGTTTTGTTCCTCCTGCCGCCCGGTCGGCTGTGATCCACTGGATCCACACAGCAAGGTTCACTTGCCACCCGGGAGTGAGTAGAACTACAGCACTATTGAAGAGGTATTTCTGGTGGCATTCCATGGACAAGGATGTAAAGGATTATGTGGCAGCCTGTTCCGTTTGTGCCAGTAGTAAGACCTCCAATCGGCACCCGTCTAGCTTACTCCCACCACTGAGTACCCCACATAGTCCCTGGTCTCATATTGCATTGGATTTTGTTGCCGGCCTCCCAGCTTCCTCAGGGAAGACGGTGATCCTGTCCATAGTCGATCGGTTCTCCAAAGCGGCTCATTTCATAGCCCTAGAAAAGTTATCAACAGCTACTGAGACCACCCAGATTCTTACAGACCATGTGTTCCGACTTCATGGCATACCCTCAGAAATTGTTTCTGACAGGGGGCCCCAGTTTATCTCCCAAGTGTGGAGAACCTTTTGCTCGGCCCTAGGTGCCAAGGTTACCTTGGGTGGAATACGCCCATAATTCTCTCACATCCTCGGCGACAGATTTGTCACCCTTTGAAGCCTCACTAGGTTATCAGCCACCGTTGTTCCCAGAGAATGAGACAGAACTGGCCGTTCCTTCTGTCCAGCACCACCTTCGACGCTGCCGGCCGGTGTGGCAGAAGGTTCGACAGGCTGACTGTCGACCGTCAACGGGACTATGCGGATCGTCACCGCTCTGTTGCCCCAGCTTATCAACCTGGACAAAGGGTTTGGCTCTGTGCTAAGGACATTCCCTTAAGGTCGCTTTCTCGGAAATTGCCACCCCGTTACATTGGCCCCTACGAGATTGCTGCTGTCATCAGTCCCTCGGCAGTCCGACTCAGGCTTCCGGCTTCCTGGCGCATCCACCCGATGTTTCATGTCTCTCAGGTCAAACCGGTCCGTAGCAGTCCTCTGTGCCCACCGTCCGTTCCCCCGCCCCCCGCCCAGCTCATTGACGGTCACCCGGCCTACTCGGTCAGGAGGATCGTTGACGTGCGCCGCCGCGGTCGTGGTGCCCAATACCTGGTGGACTGGGAGGGTTACGGCCCTGAAGAGCATTCTTGGGTTCCCCGGTCACTCATCCTGGACCCGTCCCTGATTTCTGACTTTCACACCTCCCTTCGCAGGGCCCAGTCCGGATGGTCGCCGGGAGGCAACCCTTGAGGAGGGGATACTGTCATATGCAGTGGGAGTGTCTGGTCAGGTGTGGTCCAGGTTCCTGTTGTCTGTCCCCTGGGGTGGAGTTGGCCAGCTCATCACCTGCTTCCAATTTCTGGGGCTCCATCTAGAGGGTTTTTAAGCCAGCACTGCCTGCCACTCTTCGCCAGTTCATCCTGCTACCACCCGTGGTAAACTTGGCCTCCTCTGTGCTCGGACTCTGTGTGCCTGGATCGTGGGTTAATGTGTTCTCCGTCTCCTCACCCGTCGTACTCATCAGCAGCGCTGGTTCTGTTTCGATCCCGTTCTCCAGTCTGCCTAGAACCCTAGGACCACACACTCACCTTCTCCTCAGCCTGCCCTCCAGCCCGTACTGTAACTTCCCTGGACACCTTGGAACCTGGACCAGCTTCCCCACACTCTCAACCATCCCTGGAACGCTCCCACGGCAACCCCTTCCCCGCCTAATAGCCGGTGTTTTCAAGTAAGCACAAGACTCTCCACTAGTACCACTCACTTCTGCCCTTTAATTGAATCCCATTCAGTAAAACCCTTCTCCTGTGTTTGCAGAAGTTCCCGCCCGTGTTCTCCTTGTGTTCAACATCCGTTTCTCCGCCCTCGGGTCTCCCTCAGTTCCTGCGAATGATTTCTGTTAGACCCAGTCTTGTTTAAGTTCCTTTTCCTTTCAATAAATTGTACATAGTTTGAGCAATTGAGTCTGCTCTTGAGTCCACTGCATCCTTGTTTGTGACAGAAGATCAATAGTAACCTTTAATAGTGTTGTTTCTGTGCTATTATGAACTATAAATCCACACCCATCTTACAGCATCTCTTATAGTCATAGAAAACAAGTTGTGGTTTGTTGCAAATAGTGCAAATTATCTAACTTAATTATAACAAAATAATTGTTTACAACTGGGAATAGGTGTCATTTGAATTTTTATAATATTGAAATTCTAAGAAATGGATTCTGTAAGGTGAAATTGATTAATATTTTTCCAGCTATACCAAAGTCATTAATTCTCTATTACACACACAATCAAGAAGTTGCACAAAGGTTGTTCATATTCTTAAATGGCCCTATTTGTTGTTATTTAATCCAATAATTTTACAAGTGTAACTGTATTGTTTAGTGGCGTGTAGAATGTGGAAAAGGCAGACACTAAACCAGACATTCACAGTAGTGAAGTGCCAGTGAGTAGTGAGGCCATTTTCTAGGGCTCTGGTGGTGTTTGTTACGAAATAAATATATTCTTAGTGCTTATTTTCTGATTATATTGTTTTATGTATTTTAACTCATTCACTGCCAGCCATTGGCAGTGAATGAGTTAAACCCATTGACTCATTCACTGCAATTGACGGCTATAGACGTCAATGGCAGTGAATGAGTTAATAATAGAGGCCTTTATAGACCAAGGCCAGATGTGAGAAAGAACTAGGTCAGAGGGTGACAGGTCACCTAGCAACAGAGGCTTTAGTAAGGGGAAGTTAAGAAACAGCAAGTTTAGTGCAGAGCTGCAGAGGCATATTAATAAAGTACAGGAAACCAGACAGAAAAAGCGGAACTAAGTAACACACACACACACATTAGTCAGACCAGAAGGAGTTGTTTTGATCGAAACTGTGTGTGTGACTTATAGCAGAACTATATGTGTATTTTAGCTTGCAATGTTTTCAGAACCGTGGGTGTGTGCCGGGACAGGAAAAGAAGAAAAAAAAGAAAAACTCAAGTTTCCTGTCTGACTGCATGAGTGAAGCTAGGTATAGGACAATTAAATAAAGTCTATGACTAAGTGCAGTAGTGCAGATCTGGAGAAGAAATTTAGTTATTTATTTATAATTTAGTAATGATACATTGTTATAAAGTGTTTAGAAAGTGCTTAATGGGCAATAGTACTGTTGTGCTCTTAACAAGATTTTCTGTGTATTTAGCAGGAGAAACTATGTCAGTTGACCTCAGACTTGTTCAGGACGCTGAAGCACCTGAGGGCAACCACCAATAAAATATAATCTGGGGAAAATGAACAGAGGAAGTGATTTTTAAGTCTGATTTCAGACCATGTAAGTATTAGTTAAGGAGTAGGGCAAAACTTTTATGGCCCGGAAAGTTCTAGTTCCCACAACTTATTGTTAGATTAGTAAACAAAATTTTTCTGTGATTAAGATTTTTGGGGTTTTTGTTTTAGTGATGGGTTAATTCTGTCAGTTAGGTTTGGGTTGTTTTCTTAGTTCAATAGAGGGAGTTTTAAACATGGACATGTCTAGGAGGGGCCCATTATTTTTGTCACAGTGCACTTAGAGAAAACCTGTCAGGTGTCACCCTTATGGTGATGTTTTGTGCTTTGAGTTAATAATCAGCTCTCTTTTTCTAATTCTTTGTTGTAAGCAGGCCTGGTGGATCGAATTAACAGCGCTGTAAAACATTTCTGTGAGAGCAAATATAAGGTGAGCTTTTCCAGATTACAATGGGCTGAGGAAAAGGCTACCTGTGGGAACCGTGTGAGTTCCTGTCTAAAAGGATTGCAGCGAGTCAATCCAGTCCAAAATCATAAACAATGGTTTTTTCTTTTAAAAATGATGACATGACTTTGCGGGTGATGGAGACTGGAATGGGTTGCGCGTAAGTCTCCACTATCCGCAATATCTCGTGTGAATGCGTGTGCATGAATGTGTGTGACTGGACTGTGACTGGACTGACGATGTGGACTAAAGTGTTGACTGACTTGACAATGAGACAAAGACTGGACCAAGGTTAGGATGAATAAATGTTGACAAACAATTCACCATGCCGGTAAGAGAAAGGTGGATGCTTTGCTTTGCTTTGTTTTGCTTTTGGCAGAAGCAGGAGAATAGAGACTGGAGGTTCACATGAGAGTGTGGAGCTGCAGACTTAACCTTTCGGCTGCTAATTTTGGGTTGCTGATGTTTGCTTTAAGAAAATTTGGTTTTATTGACTGGGTTTAGATAAGGGTAACACATTATATTGTTGGGAAAATGCCAAATGCTAAAGGGAAGAACATTTTTGATATCATTGATGTTACCATTAACCATAACAGGCCACTGTAGAAATCAATTAAATTTTATAGAGGAAAATAGTCAGGACCAAAGCAATATTTAGGAATTATATAGGGGAATGGTAGACTTGTCACATTCAAAGTACAGTGATGGAATAACAAACACTGGTCCAAGTGGAAGGGCGTGTGATACGAGGTGGTACTGGAGGAAAACAAGCAAAGTAAAGAAAGCAAACCTATTTTGGTTAGCTTTGATAAAGTCAAATTAAGAAGCACCATGACACTCAGAAGATCAGCGTGAAAGTAAAACATACACAAATTTTGTATGAAGCGCATGACTGATAACTGTTCTGTTTTAAGTTTTGTTTTTTATAGCACAGATTGGATCATAATGAGGGAAGGACAGCGGGAAAAACTGAGTTTCAAATGTGAACTTAATGTTAACACACAGGTTTTGTTTCTAGGTAGTTCGGAGGATGCAGGCTCTGGATGGAACCAGGAGTTCAAAAGATTTAACTGATTTTATTCCTTAAACACAGGTTTGCAGGCCCGGAGCAAATATAGTCGAAAGGGTGTTTGATAATTTAGGTACGGTAAAACCTATGCATAAGTAATTGCCTTTATGCTTAAGCTTAACTGATTGAAAATGTCTGATAGAATAAGCAGTTATAATCATTTTCTTACACATACTGCAAAATGTGCTCATAAAGACCTAAGCACTCAGTCTTTTGAGGGTCATAAGCTTCATCTGGCGGGACTGTCCAGGTGATACATGGTGAGAGGTGACAGAAGTAAAACTAAAAGGTTAATGCATAACATGCTTACAAACACAGACATCACGTAGATTTATTTCTAGGGTAGAGGTGAAACATATTTTTCTTGCTTTGTGCTTGCATAGCAACAGTTGATGCAGGAGGTGTTAAAGATAAGCATGAAATGAATAAGTCAACAGGAAACATCTGGAGGGTGAGACGGGTGAAATAATAGCTTGCAATGTTTTCAGAACTGTGGGTGTGTGCTCGTGTCTGCAGTTCTCCGTTTCTGGAAATGTGCAATAAAGATTATTTTTAGAGCTTTGACCACACTGAGTCCAGTCTTTCTCTGTCGCCAAAAGAATTCAGAAAAGAACTGGATTTGATATGTTCATCTTGATCTTCCTTGCACAAAGAAAAGTTCCTAGTCCTGGTGGAATTAGGCTTCTCTTTGGTTAATCAAAAAAAAAAAGAAAAAGCCGTCACTTGATTGGAAATGTCTGAGTGAGAGAAATGATAGGGAATAGAAGGAAAAGACCATATTTCACCCATATTGTCTCCCTGTGAAATCCATAAGTGATTTTAAAATCCTTCTCTTTACACATAACACTGCCCACTTCTCCCTTTGACAGCAGACTTATTTTCTAGAGTTTCTGAAAGCAGAAGAGGAGGCAGACCCTCTCTCAGTTTTGCTGTAATAGGGTTAGGATCCTAGGAGTTTTTCATGATGTACTAATCCTCTTCTTTACTCAATCCATTTTACGCTCTGTGAACAGCTCTATAGCATTTAATTATTAGTAAGCATTTAAAATATGATTTTCTCTTGCCAAGTGTGTCTTTGTCCGCACTCTCTCTGCTCTCTTTTTCTTTCCCCCTTTCATATGTGAAATGATCATCAGTTGAAAAGTCTGAATCCTGACCTGAGAGTTTCCATAGTACAATCTGGACTCTCCAGTCCAGCAGATAGAAGCTTCAGTCCTGAATCCTGCAGGTCATTGTTACTTAGGTCCAGTTGTCTCAGTCTAGAGAACTGGGAACTGCGTAATAAGGACAGCACTTCACAGGTTCTCTCAGACAGATTACATACATTCAGTCTGAAAAATTATGAAGAAGAACATAATAGCACTGGTGTTAAAGCGTATTCAAGGTACGACAAGAAAACAATAGATTTGGCAATATTTCAGGACCAACTGGAATCTTCATTGCCTTATGTTAAAATAAACAAAAATGTGGCAGTTTTCTGTGATTTTAAAATAATACTAAAACTGCAAAGTCATGAGAGAAGATAATAATATTGGCAATTTTGGTCTGTTGATGAAAAACAAAATGTCTCTTGATGTGACCTGAGAGTTTCCAGCATACAGTGTGGACTCTTTAGTCCAGTGGACAGAAGCTTCACTCCGGAATCCTGCAGGTCATTGTTACTCATGTCCAACTCTCTCAGGCTAGAGGACTGCGAGTTGAAAACTGAGGAGAGAGCTTCACAGCTTTTCTCTGTGAGGTTACAGCCTCTCAATCTGAAAAAATATACAAAAGAAGGCTTTAATTAAAGTGTGTCTATGGTGGCCAAAATAGTTATTAGATTTAGCAATATTTATTCTGTTTTGTTTTGTCAGTGGGGTTAGGTGACCAATATAGGGTGTATTCTGCCTCTTGCCCTATGGTAGCTGGGATAGGCTCCAGCACCCCCTGACAAGTATAATCAGAAGAGAATGAATGGATGGATGGATGGATGGATGGATGGATGGATGGATATTTTGTTTTAGGACTAAGTGAAATCCTTATTGTCTCTTGGCCTTATGTCAAATAAGTTAGAAATTTTAATTGTGAAATTTATCCTGACCTAGACTGAAATGCTAAAAATATAAAGATGCAAAAATATGTAAGTTAAACTTAATTACTAGGGGTGCAACGATACACAAAATTCACGGTTCGGTTCGGTTCGGTTCGATACTTTGGTGTCACGGTTCGATATTTTTTCGATACAAAAAAAATGTTCATGCCTTTTTCATTTGTCATTTATTAAAATTATAAATGTATATTTTAACTCAAAAGTACAGTTTTTAAATTTAACCCTAACCCTTGTGCGTGTTTTTTATTTTGACAGTGAATGCGCACCTGCGGACCACTTATGTGCACCCCTGGTTATTTAGCTCGTCATATTGCAGCCACAGAAATTCTTTTGTCCATGAAACCATAAAGCTGCACTTTCTTTTTGCCTTATAGTCTGATTTGTCATAACTTCTCCGTTTTGTGGAAAGCTTTTCTTTGGCTGTCACTTCTTCACCCTGACCTGTCTTATTTGGCTCAGCAGAACTAAAATATATATCCTGCTGCTTTTACACACGCACTCACATAAGCTCAGCGATTCTCTGCGCGATCAACCTCTCACATGTTTAAGCTTGCTGCGGGAGATTTCACTTGTCATGTTTGCATAGTAAGCTAACGATTGATAAGACGATGTCAGAGGAATTGGTGCACAAATTATCATCACTCACAGATCAGTGCTGTCGCTCTCTATACACAGTTCGCACGATTGCAAAGTGAAAGCAAATTCAAACGCGATTTCAATATGTCACATATTGACAGTGGCTCACCGATGCCAATGACATAATTACCCAGCTACATTTCTGAAAGAATGCAAAAGCATTGACATATATTTTTCCTTCCTACAATAGCCCGACGGGCAGGGCAGAGATAGATTTTGGTAGCCCGACTGGAAAAATCGCTAGCCCCAGGACGTCGGGCTAGCGATATTGCAAGCCCTGTATCTGATTGAGGAATCACTCATCTTTGGAAAAGAGAGTTTATTACAGAGAAATGGCTCTTTCCAAAATAAAAGCTATACTATCCGCTTCTTCTGGGCTATATTCTCAGCAGCACATTAAACATATAAGGAGAATCATGTGCTAACAGCTGTCTAAATGACTCGGCTAAAGTTAGTAGCATGCTTGCTTGTTTTTGTCTGCTTCCACTTGTCTTTGCACTAGGATGATGTCGGCTAAATGTGCAGTCATATTCGTTGTGTTCCCACTAGTGCTTTCAGGTTAATCTCGTTGAAATGACCTTAACGCCACAACACGGCAAATCTCCGCTACTGCCAATCGCCCCGTGCATGGGGCTAGACGGCCAACACATTAACGAGCTAACTGCGCTAACACACTAGTTCCCACCCATGTAATTGAGCATTGCATGGCACATCTAACATACTGTTTTACTTTAGTCCATGACTCGCTTACCTTCAGGGTCATACGTCACATGAAAACCAAAATAATTCCAAACGCCAGATCTGAATGAGGGTGGGGGAGGTCCATGTTGCAAGGAGAGCTTAACTTCTGTCTCGCTAGCTTGCCCTGCGCTCTTCCTTCTGACGATGCTGTCTGTGTTGAGCGCTCAGTGGATCTGCGCTCGACAGTGCAGCCTAGGCGGAGTAGTCGAACGCAGATTCACTGAGCGCTCAACACAGACAGCATCGTCAGAAGGAAAGTTGATAAAATAAATTACAAATTTTGTATTGTTCGATGCATATGCGTACCGAACACTGTATCGAACGGTTCAATATCGATACGAATATCATTGCACCCCTATTAATTACCTATGTTTAATAATGTATTTTTTTTCCCGTAAAAACAAATCACCTGAGCTAACCTGATAGTTTCTAGTCTACAGTGTGGACTCTCCATTCCAACAGACAGAAGCTCTACACCAGAATCCCTTAGGTTATTGTTACTCATGTCCAACTCTGTCAAACTAGAGGACTGGGATCTGAGAACTGAGGACAGAGCTTCACAGCCTTTCTCTGACAGGTTACAGGCACTCAGTCTAAAAAAAGAAGAGAAAGAAAATGTGATTAGATAAATTCAAATGATGAATACAGATGAGCCAAACAGCACAATTCGCCAGTTAATTAAATGCTATCCTGGGACAAATCTTAAATAATTTGAATTTGTTTAGGGAAAACTAAATTCTTTCTTTGTATCTAAATGGAAACCACTGAGTGAAAGATACATTTATTGATATTAGTTCAGCACCAAATGGCAAAGGCATACAGCCCTGTCATGGGTGTTTAAAGGACTGAAGCCATGTTTTTTTTTGTTTTTTTTGGGGGGGGGGGGGGGGGGGATTTATTTAGTAGGTGCTTGTTGTTCACATTCTAATTGTTTTTGAGAGACTAAAGAGGGATAGAATTTCTCATCTGAGAACCACAATGATTAAGTTTCTCAACACATAGTCATATTAGTATACATCTGTTTGACAAAGTAAAGATACAAAGATCACCAGGCAATGTAACCACACAAGCAATGTAAACACTGTGATTCAGTTTTCAGCTTGTTTGTTTTTGTCTTCATTTTCCTGCTATTTAAGGAAATGAATATAAAAAAAGTTGAGATTACATCTTTTTGTTGGATTTTTTAATGTTGCTGATATCACAGTTAGGCATGCGTAGACGCAACCTCAAAGTGTGTGGACAAACCAGTGGCTACAACTTGAGGAAGAACATTTTGGAGAATTGAGCAGAGACCCCTATGTTAGTAGGATCTTCATGTGCTCACGTTTAGTGTGTTGGAAGTAGGTTGTTGTGTCCAAATTTGTTGAGCTCCTTAAATGTTTTTCTTTTTTCTTCAAAGGTTATCCAGGATTTAGTATATGTTTGTCAGAGTAAAAATTTTAGTGTCCACAATATTAAAAAGCTTATCAGCTGTACTAAAATTAATAAAAGTAATTTGGTAATATGGTACGATATGGACTTGTGATGAAAGAAGTCACTGAATCAACCATATTTTGTAACGAAATGGATGAGCACAAATATACTTACAGAGCTTTGTTGGATGCTTTGACCACTGGAAGCAGCTTCAGAAGAGCCTCCTCTGAAGCAGAGTATTTCTTCATGTCAAACATGTCCAGATCTTTTTCTGATGACAGTAAGATGAAGGCCAGAGCTGACCACTGTGCAGGAGACAGTTTGTCTGTGGAGAGATGCCCTGATTTCAAGGACTGTTGGATCTCCTCCACTAGAGAACAATCCTTCAGTTCATTCAGACAGTGGAAAAGATTGATGCTTTTCTCTGCAGACAGATTCTTTCTAATTTTCTTCTTGATGTACTGGACTGTTACCTGATTGTTTGACCACTTACTTCCTGCTTCTGTCAACAGACCTCGTAGAAGATTCTGATTGGTCTGCAGTGAAAGACCCAGGAGGAAGCGGAGGAACAAGTCCAGGTGTCCATTTGGACTCTGTAAGGCCTTCTCCACAGCACTCTGGTGGATATACTGGAGTTTTGGTTTGTTAAATAATTTAGACAACATGGTTGTTGTTGGTTGTTCCTCTTCCAGCAGATTGACTCCAGAGTTGATGAAGGTCAGATGGACATGAAGAGCAGCCAGAAACTCCTGAACACTCAGATGGATGAAGCAGTACACCTTGTACTGGTACAGTCCTCTCTCCTCTTTAAAGATCTGTGTGAACACTCCTGAGTACACTGAGGCTGCTCTGATATTGATGCCACACTCTGTCAGGTCTGATTCATAGAAGATCAGGTTTCCTTTCTGCAGCTGATGAAAAGCCAGTTTTCCCAGTGACTCAATCATCGTCCTGCTCTCTGGACTCCAGTGTGGATCTGTCTCAGTTCCTCCATCATACTTGACCTTCTTCACTTTGGCCTGAACCACCAGGAAGTGGATGTACATCTCAGTCAGGGTTGTGGGTAGCTCTCCTCCCTCTCTGGTTTTCAGCACATCCTCCAGAACTGTAGCAGTGATCCAGCAGAAGACTGGGATGTGGCACATGATGTGTAGGCTTCGTGATGTCTTGATGTGGGAAATGATCCTCCTGGCTTGCCCCTCATCACTGAATCTCTTCCTGAAGTACTCCTCCTTCTGTGGATCAGTAAACCCTCTGACATCTGTCACCAAATCAACACAATGTGGAGGGATCTGATTGGCTGCTGCAGGTCGTGTGGTTATCCAGAGGCGAGCAGAGGGAAGCAGATTCCCACTGATGAGGTTTATCAGCAGCACATCCACTGAGGAGGACTTTCTAGGGTCACTCAGAAGTTTAATTTTGTTGAAGTCCAGAGGAGGTCGACACTCATCCAGACCATCAAAGATGAACACAACCTGGAAGTCTTCAAAGCTGCAGATTCCTGCTTCTTTGGTTTCAGTAAAGAAGTGATGAACAAGTTCCACCAAGCTGAACTTTTCCTCTTTCAGCACATTCAGCTCTCTGAAAGTGAATGGAAATATGAACTGGATATCCTGGTTTGCTTTTTCTTCAGCCCAGTCCAGAGTGAACTTCTGTGTTAAGACTGTTTTCCCAATGCCAGCCACTCCTTTTGTCAGCACTGTTCTTACTGTTTGATTACTTGCAGTTGAGGCTTTAAAGATGTCTTCTTGTCTGATTATTGTTTCTGGTCTGTCTGATTTCCTGGATACTGTTTCAATCTGTCTAACCTCATGCTCATCACTGAGCTCTGGAGTCCCTCCCTCTGTGATGAAAAGCTCTGTGTAGATCTGATTCAGAAGGGTTGGGTTTCCTGCTTTAGCAATCCCCTCAAACACACACTGGAACTTCTTCTTCAGGTTCGATTTAAGTTCACATTCACAAAGTGGAGAAAGCACTTCTGAAAAAACACAAGTAATAAATTAAAGTAACGAGTTGTGCATAACTATCCAAAAATTCCAATTGCCTGAAGACTAAGTATAAATGTTCTATTTATCCAGAGGTTGAAATTTTAAGAGAAATCCCCTTACGGTTCCATAGACGCTCAGCCAGATCCTCCTGCTTCATTCTCTTCAGGAACTGCACTGCAATCTTCAGAATAGCCCCTCTCCCACTCCTCATCTGCTCTTCTTCATCTTTACTGTCCATGGTCCCACCTCCCTGCTGTTTTTCTGAACATTCTGGGTTGTCTGGACTCAAAAGTCTCTGGATTTTCTTCAGCTCCATCTTCACAAAAGTGATGATGTTGTCCTCCAGCCGCTGTAACAGAATACTATACAAATGACCCAATCAGACCCAATCATGGAGCCAAAAAGCAGAGCTATGTTGAACATTTAAGATAATCCAGAAATCTACAAAGAGCAATGATATCTGTTACCAGCATAGCTGTAAAAGTAGTTGTTATATATGTACAGACCATAAATATATTTTCCAGACATGTTTGATGCTGCTGGGCAGACTGACCCCTGGGAACCTCTGAGCTCTCCCAGTCCACTCTGTGGAGAAATCATGAAAAATTAGTTCAGGCACTGAATAAAGGTCCAGGAAATTATACTTTGACGAAGACAGTTATCGAGAGGACTCCTGTAATTGTAAAAGTTTACTACTCTTGCTGATCCGACTAAGAAGCAACAGCTCAGTTTAATGTTTTTCTTTGAGTTTAAGTTCTTGCCGTGTTCTGATAAGCTTTCATGCTCAGCAAACTTCAAGTTTGAAACGTTAAACTGTATATCAGATTCTGGAAATATCAGTCAATCTTGGTTTTAATCTTGTTCAATCTTGTTTAAATCCTTACTCCAAGAAGTCCAAGAAGTTGAGTCTTTTCCTTGAATTTAAAGAACCATTTACTGTGCCATCCATTTTCATGGACACAAAAATGAATTCTTTTCCACTGGATTTTTTATATGTGGCTTTCTCTGGATAAACAAAGGGCAGAGGACTGGACTGCACGCTGTCATAGAGATCAAGATCCCCAGCTTAACTTTATCCAAAAAAGGAACAAAATGACTTAACATGCAGTCTTTTTATGGGTAAGTGCTAATAGTTAGTGATACTTAATTCTAGTCAGAATATAATCGAATAAAGGTCTAATCAATATGATGAATAAGAAAAAAAATAGCCCAACCATTGAAATGATTCCAATACGTGACTTTTAACTGAGATTTTGTGTGGAGTGGTATGTTTAGTACTAATTCCCCTCCCATGCTGACGGTGGATCAAGGAGACCAGTGCATATGCTGCAGGCCCGGATGTATTGTCTACATTGGCTGTCCCTTACCCTTTACCCACCCCTGTTGCTTGTCATGTGTTTCTTTGGTGTATTAAGAGTTTTTTCTTGTGCTATGTGCAGAGGTGTTTTTTTTCTGTTCTCAAACTGATCTCCCTATTGGAGCTCAGTTTGGAGGGAGTTATTTTTTTCTCCTTATCTGTCCTCATGTGGTGTATTTTCCATTGTTATACCTCTCTGACCTGTCTTGCCCATGTGATGTTTTTGTGTAATGTATGTATGGTCGGAGGGTAAGATGGCGCCGCCATTGCGTGCAGTAGGTGAGCAGCCTTAACATGAAATTAACCCTTGTGGGACTAATAAAGGTATATCTTATCTCATCTCTTATCTTAATGCTGATATTGGTCTCAGAGAGTCTCTTTGTGTAAGGGGTGATAGGAATGAGAGGAAGGAATAAGTGAGACACTAAGAAGGCTGAAGAGTCTCAGAGAATCTCTTATTTTACAATGTATGATTTAAAAAACAAGTCATTGAGAGAAAAAAGTATTCCTATATAACTGAAATAAAAAGGGATAATGTTGAAATCATAAAGAGTCGTGATATGCATGAGTGACTGAGCTAATGAGAAATTATGCTGAAGTACCCTCAGCATGTTGGGGCTTTCTCTGTATTCCTGTAGGGTTTTTTACCTCACAATATGAAGCAGCAGAGTAAATAAAAATGAATTTAAATTATTATTATTATAATAACTAGTGAAAACAGTCGACAGTACATTAGTGAGATTGAAAAAGACTTCTGTAGAGACTATGGCATTGTTAATGTCAAATGAAGTCTACACAACCCCCAAGGAAATGTTCTTGCAAAGCATGCTGTTCAGATTGACAAACTCCCTCTGATAAAAAGAGGATCCACTGCTAGAACTGATATGCTACAGAGCAACAGCTATAATACCTACTGGTAATAACCCGGCTGGACTATTCATGGGACTTAAAATCTATCTACTCTCCCATCACACAAAGGGAACCTGATTCCAAAACGGCCAGATTAAACTCTAATCAGATGCAGAAATTATGATACAAAACTGGAAGCATTTTATTTCAACAGGAGACATGGAGTGAAACACCTGCCTCCACTTCACTTCTCAGCAAGAAATGAGACATAACAACAGAGTTCTTGTCAGAAACACTTCAGGATAGGTGATGGACATAACAAAACACTTCAAAGAAATAGAATAATCTGTAAACCTGGTGTGAGATCTTTATGTTACAGTCATTACTATAAGAAGTTACTGTTTTTTAAAACAGAAAAGTTTAACTAATTAAGGTTACACATTAATATCAGAATGCTACTGTTTAGTAAATGATAACTCAGGTTTGTATAAGTAACTCAGAGTGAAGTCAGTTTAAAGGGAGTTGTCAAGGTGGCACATAAAAGAGTTAGAGTTAATCATGCATGTGACTAATATGTGCATGGAGCTAATAAAGTGAGATAGTGAGTACAAAAAACTATATTATTCTCTTTTCCTTTTTTCTGTTTTTTGTAACAACTTCACAGGTCCTTTTTGCTTGTATGTTTGAAGTCTGGATGTACATCCTTATCTAGAACTATTGTACAAATACTAGAGATGGCACGATACCACTTTTTTATGTCCGATACCGATACCGATATCATAAATTTGGATATCTGCCGATACCGATATGAATCCGATATAGTGTGTTTTAATCAACAAAACTGTTTTTTTTAAAATATCTTGCCGCATTTTGTATAAGTTCATGCTCAAGTTTAAAACAACAACTACACTAAAGCTATTCTGTTATACCTGTATGCAAAAAAAAATATTTCATAGTTCAGCAATACTGATCAATCTAATAAACTTAAACCTACACCATCCTCCCTATTCTGGTATTTTAAAGAGTACTTAGCATAAATATTAAGCAACCTAACTAATAGGGTTCCAACTCCCAGCAACAACAAAAATAAATAAATAAAAAATAGGGAACCACCCCTCACGCTCCACCTCATGATGCTTAATCGACGTAATCAACCTTAATTTGATGCAGTGTGAAAAAAAATGCACAGAAATCAATTATTTTTCAAGAAATATTAAATAGAGTCAACATCTTTCTTCAACAAAATTGCAGACTGCACAGATGGTACCTTCCCAAAGGAAAAAGTACTATAGCTTACTAGGGTATATATATATTAGACTTAATAGTTACTATATACAGTAATGGACTTCTATTCATTTTGCATCAAATTAAAACTTTGGGTGTCAGATAATTATTTATTAAAAGCTAGACATTTTAAATGAGAATAAGAAAGAAAAGTATGTATTTGTGCCCCCTTTTCCCTGTTAATGCCCTATCGGCCCCCCTGGCTAAACTTTGCTAGATCCGCCCCTGCACAGTTACCAGCGTCAGCTACATAGAAAAAGATCCTGGTGTAGAAAGTAAATAAATTCTAACAACAGCTTATCAAGCTTAAACGAGCTGCTGTTGTTCAGCCGCTGGTTTCCTATTTCTGGTGCAAAGTGGGCCAAAAGCAAACAAGAGACACAGACTCGCGACAGAAAAGCTGATCAGCTGATCGTTAAGCAGTTTCATGATTGAAGTAGCAGCAAGAGGAGGCAGTCGCTCCATATATCGCTTGTTAAGCTTAACGCAGGAATGCTTTACAAACATTCAGAGATGGACTTACACACTTGCTTTACTTCTCTCGGGGATAACTTTGTCGGAGATGAAATGCCGGGTTGCTAGCGAAGCTCCAAATGCTATCCAGACCACCGACAGGTCCCGCATGCCACAGCCGCTCTATCACGTGATGCATACTGCTCCGACGTGCTAACGTTCTGAGGTGAGTTACGGCGTGTTGCAAGTTTTGTGAGGTGCTTTCGTGATATTTAATGGATCGGATTACATTTTTTATTTTTCTCCGATATCCGATCCAGTAATTTAGGTCAGTATCGGACCGATACCGATACGTAATATCGGATCGGTCCATCTCTAACAAATACAGTAGTTCTTTTTCAGATACAGTAGCAATTTGTATGAAAACTAGATTTCAGTGAATACTACTTGATAATTTGGGGTAAAATCAATAAGGATATCTTACATTATACAGTATACAACACAACATAAATGATAGAAGAAAAATTTTTGATAAACATTATTCTATGTTTGCTGAAGTGGAATTTCAGTTATCAAATGCTTTTAAGAGACAATTTATATAGTATTAGAGAGAATGATGTGTTTGGACTGCAATTTGTATACGATAACATTAACAGGAGTTTACGTGTACATGTTGGACATGGTTATTAAAATAAAAGAATTCCTTGCTCACTGACTTCCATTGAGATGTAGTTTAGAGACCAGAACACAACATCACACAGTTTATTCAAATCAGAAAACCAAACTGGAGTTAATTAAAGAGTTCATGTAGCTAACAGATCACCTTTCTGCAGCAGATGGTTGATGTCCTTTAAAGTGAATGAGGCGCTCTTCAGACCAGTCACTCTTTAAAGACACACAGCTGGGTTCAGCTCCAGGTTCAGCAGGTCTCTCATTGATCCTGTTAAACAGAGAAGAAAAATGTACTTTTCTTTTGCTGCTATATAAGCTGATGAAGACTTAGAACACCTTCATCATCCAAAAGAAAAAAATGATTTGCAGGCTGAGCATGAGGAGAAGGGAACTCCAAACTAGTGTTGGCAGTGTAACAATAGGACAACAGGTGACAGACAAATAGTCATTTACATCAGCGGTCCCCAACCTTTTTTGTGCCACGGACCAGTTTATGCCCGACAATTTTTTTCACGGACCGGGTTTTAAGGTGTCGTGGATAAATACAACAAAATAAAACTAGTACCGGTACCGAAAAAAAGAAGATTTATTCATAACACACGTGAAAAGACCCAGGAGAACAGAGTTAACGATAAAAACAATAACAAAATAACGCTGAAAACCGATAAAAACCTTGAAAACCATACACTTCACACCTGAGCCTCAACTCTCGTGGCCCGGTACCAAACGACTCACAAACCGGTACCGGTCCGAGGCCCGGGGGTTGGGGACCGCTGATTTACAGTATGCAGAACAATTGATAGTCTTACTATGAGCAGTTTGAGTTACAATAAGTACAATAAGTAATTGCAACAATATGGGGACTAAATTAGCATGTCCATACATATTTTTGTTTATTAGAGCCCTAACTTCAGTTCAGGAAATGAGAGTTGATGTGAGGAGGAAGAGGATGGCAATTTATCCAAATGAAAGTTGCACCGTCTTTGTCTTTCACATTTCTGCTTCTTTGGTGAATGGGATACCTCCTCAGATGATAAAATATAGGCGTGATCCATCATATCTTGGGTCTGAAGATGCAGACACAAGTTAAAATTTGTCTCCATGGCATACGAATGCCTTTAAATTCTCTTAAATTCTCTGTCTATTAAATAACAACAAAAAATGACTGTCTGGACCTTTAAATGTACATGTTGAACATGTTTTATGGAATTAAGGAATTAATCACTCATTAACTTTCATTGAAATGCAATTTAGAGACCAAAACAACATCGAGACGTTCATTTAAATCAGGAAACCAAACTGACAGGTATCAAAGAGTTCATGTTAGTGACACCTCTCTTCAGCAGATGGTTGGTGTTCTCTAAAGTGAATGAGGCGCTCTTCAGACCAGTCACTCTTTAAAGACACACAGCTGGTTTCAGCTCCAGATTCAGGTCTCTCATAGATCCTGTTAAACAGAAAAGAAAATAATCTTTTTTAAATTTTCTGTTACAGAAACTGATGAAGACTTAGAATACCTTCATGATCTGAAAAACTAATTTGTATGTTGAGCATGAGCAGAAGGAAACTCCAAACTAGCGTTGGCAGTGTAACAGTGTCACCCACAGTAAACACCACCATTTGCACAATTGCAGAACTACTGATGGTCTTGCTATAAGCAGCACAATTTCAAAGTTATAGTTTTTATAATTAATGGCAACTGATTTCTGTTTTTTTACATCTCAAAATCATACGCGTGCATGATCCTAAGTATGGTGGCAGCTGTTGGGCAAACAACTCTGGCTGCCATTCATCTGTATGTAGGCTGTCAGGCTGCTGTTAATCTCATCCACATATATTTACTCAGATACGACTCAGTGAGTCAGTGAAGGTCACTTCTGTCGAGTGACAGTGATGCTGGAGTGAATTAAGGATATTCTTAAGATTCCTATTAGTAAATGCTGCTGTTTTTGCTGCTGTTAGCCAGCATTAGTGGAACTTTCTTTAAAGTGGATATTACTGTTGCTGTTAAATGTAGCACCATGGTCTTGGAGGAACACCGTCTTGTTTCACTGTATACGGTGCCACTCTTTAAGGTTCAAATGACAATAAAGCCACTTGACTTAACTTGAGTTGACAAATATTGTTGAATTTAGGCTCTTATTGAATAAACTGTCAAATGATGTGAGAATGTAAACTGCTTAGCAGAGAAAAAGTGGGACCTTTAGGACACTGAAGCCTAACATTAGCTGGCATAACATTAGATTATAGCTAACTTTTTTTGTTTGTTTCCCAGCCTGTTGTCTGCTATACAGAAATGGAAGGGTTGCATGAGTAATATGGTGACATTACGTTATTTTAACAATATCAGAAAAAAATGATCATGTTAGTGCTGTTTCTTGTGTGTTAGAGCCTGACATATGTTCAGGAATTTTATTTAGATGTCACTAAAATCTTACTAAAATGTTTTACTTTTCCTTTTCACCTTAGTTCTCATCTCCTGAACTGACATCAGGGCTCTAACACGCCTTCATGTTTTCATTGCTAATTCTAATTACTTCTAAGTTTATGAGAATACATTACTTTTTTCAGAAGAACTAATAACACACAAATCAATATACATTTTTAAGTACAATATTCTGTTTTTATATTAAGGGGAAAAGACTAACTAGACATTTGAAGCACATGTTATACGTGTACATATTGGACACGTTTTATAGAATAAAGGAATTCCTCGTTCAGTGACTTCCTTTGAGCTATCAAAGAGTTCATGTTACTAACAGCTCACCTCTCTGCAGCAGACCGCTGGTTTCCTTTAAAATGAATGAGGCGCTCTTCAGACTGGTCACTCCTTAAGGACACACAACTGGGTTCAGGTCCAGGTTGGTTCCTGTGAATAATGATGGATCAATGATGTGAGTGCTGAGCTGTGACATGGAGAAGAGTCATAGACAATTAGAGATGTCATCTCACCTCTGAGCTTCGGTCTGGCTCTCATGTTCCCCACACAGAGTGGTTTTAGAGAGAGGGACACCCTCCTCTCTGTCCTCACACTGATCCATGCTGCTGACTTCACATCCACGTCACCCAAGGTTGCAAAAGTACAGACTTTCTTTACTAAAAGTAGAAGTACAGATACCTGGGTTAAAAAAATACTCCTGTAAATGTTGAAGCACTGAGGCAGCTCCATCAAGGACAATTCTATTAAAAGATTTTTGTACAAAGGTAACTGAACCTTATGCTGTGTCAATATGATAATAAGTTCATATTTGTACAAAAGAACCCATATATTAATCCAAATAAATCCAAATTACAAATCCAAGTGTAATGAATATACTTAGCTTGAATCTGTTATTCAGGACACCTGCAGTGAAAAAGGTTTAAAAACAAACAAACAAACAAACAAAAAGAAACATTTTTTGTTGCCTACACTCTAGAGGTGACTGACTCCACACCAAAACAGTACAGTTTCTTCTAATGTGAGCTTCAGTAGGTTTTCTCAGTGCATATGATGTGATCAGCTAACCTGCTGCTTTTTGTAGATTTACGTAACTGAATTCACTCCACACTACAATATGTATGCTATCTTTATGCAATTAAGTGAATAAATCTAAGCATCATCAGCTTAAATACAAATTCATCTCTGCTACACTTGATGTAACCTAATTTTGACAATGAGGACCAAAGGCCACTATGCACCAGTCCAACACAGTGCTTTACTAAAAAAAAACTCACCACATTAATGTGAGCTAACCTGTTTGCCCTGCACAAAACTAGGACTTTCATGCAACATCTGAATAACACAAGTTTGTATAGCTTTGTTTGTTTTGTAGGACATTTTCCAAAATGAAAATACATAATTCATCAAAACACATCATATACAAATCCATTATGTAATTAAAACGATGACATTACATGTAAGCATTAAATCTGCAGTTTATCAAGCAGCCCTTACCTTTAAATATAACCTTCTTTCTTCCTCTTCTGTCCTGTATTTTCTTACATCTTTCTCCATCTCTGAGTGAAGTTATCTTGCACTCTTTTCTCTTCCTGTGAAATACAGCAGCTAGACCTTTAACTAGCAACACACTGTGCAACAAACTGCACACAAACAGTTTTTGTGTTTGCTGATGTTTGTTCATCTGATAGAAAATTTGAATTTGAAATGAGCTGCCACTAAAGAAATTACTGTTCTTCCATCCAGTAACATTCAGGATTAATGTGAACATCTAACCAGAGATGCTACTGAACATTGGTTACGTCAGTTAGCTTCCAATTAGCATCTAGATTTATTGTTTTTCCATCAAGTATCAGTTAGAAGCTCCAGCAGCTAATGGTCCTATCATGAAAAACAAAGAAATCTATCAAACCCTTACAGCAGATATTTTCACAATGATACTTTAAAACAGAAATGATCATTAATTACCTGAATATTTAGGATTTGTTTAGAGCTACTCAATTATTCAGTTTATAATCAGCAGCTCTGCAATCAGTCATTTATATTTCCTTCATATGTTTAGCAGCCAGTAAGAGAAAGAATGGCACTCTGGTTCCAGGTTTCAAACACTACACATTAGGAAGAACTTCATTTGGAGAAAACCAAATGATAACACAAATAGATTTAATGATCCATGAAGGAAATATGAATTTAATTGCCTGACTACAATCAAACACGTTACAACTAACATTTATTTTATTTTGTTTTGAAAGGACTGAAGGTAAGACAGCAGCACACTGCTGTGTGTGACTTTAATGGAGAGTCAACAGTTTTCTTCCAGGAAATAAACACACACAGTTTGTTTTGTGACGAAATGAATCAAACATCAGCTGTTCATCAAACTGTTTGATTCCAGTCAATCAATAATTTATAATCATGTGGATTAGTCTTCAAATAAAAGAGTGATCCAAAGTCTGCCCTGAAATAACAGCTAAACAAACATTAAAGAGCAGAAACAAATAGTAAAGTTCCTAAAGACAAACTGTTAAAGGAGGAAACAAAGAAAACTTACAGTTTCTTCAAATAGAGACACGAACAAGAAGCTTCTGGACACTAAACACGAAGAGATAGGTGAGATGCTTCCTGGAAGGAGTTGTGACTCCACCTGAAGCTCAGGTTTGCATGTGTGTGCATGTATTGATTTTTAAATCTCTGCTCCTGTCTGAACTTGAGATTTTGTCATTTGCTGTCAGTTGCGCAATATCATAAATGTTTGTCAGGAATGTCCTCACAAGCCCAGACTTGTTACAATAATGAACACAATACATGGAGTTAGGAAAAATACAGCACAGATAGAAATAATACAATATAGTTGGGAGGAAACCAGAGTTAGCAATGTTGCCAAGAATATTTCTCTAGAGTTTGATCAAAGTGCTGATGAATTGGACTGATCCTGGATCTTTCAGTACATCACTGTAATGAATGAAATATGACTGATTCAAACTGTGATCAAACCTTCATTATCTTTATATTCCTCTTTGGTTTAGCTGGAAAGGACACCTTCCTGCCTTTGCTGCCAGTTGTTTTTCTCCTCTTGGTGTCAACTTGGTTACTGTACTCGACCTTTGACCTTTGACCTCTGAGTGAGTGCAGCGTTGTTTTCGTGTGTTTTAATTCCACATGACACCTGTTCATGGTCTGATTTGACAGCATATTTCTCCACATGCACACAGAGACATTTCTGTCTCTGTCACACAAACAGTGGACCATATATTTGTTTTTGAATATTTCATGTTGAAACTAATAAGGGACCAGTGTACTTCCTCTGCAAACACGCTTAGTGCACTGAATTGTTCTGCTGTCAGTGTTACACCCTGAAAAGGGGCTGAAAAGGGGATAAGTCAATGACGACGCTCAGACACGATGCTTCTCTTTCAGCAGCTTCATTGCGAATGATTCAGAAATATAAACATACATACAAAAGTATTAAACATCCTAACAACGATGTACAGTCTCTGTTAGTTGTAAGACAATATATCTCAAGACTGTTTTTTTTCCTTTTCTATAAGTTACAGATTAAATTGAATGTAAGAATTTACAAAAACAGCTGATGAATCAATAAACAAACTTAGATTATTAAACTGAAATGTACAGAAAATAAACAAAATATTCATATAAAAATACTAATAGGCATTTGTCCCTTCACACAAAATAAACATGTTCTTTGTCCAGATCAAATGCAAAATGCACACAATGTATGTTTCATACACAGTCTGGCAAGATAATGCTTCATGCTAGCCACCAACAGAGCGCTTAGCTTAGCTTGCTGCTTATAGCTTATCCTAACATCACAGTTAACACAGGTCATCTAAGTATTCCTAGTATCCTCTTGGTACATTTGGAAACACGGTCAGTACAACTCAACATACATATTTGTAAAGTCCAACAGCAGAATTGCACAATTATTACCTGAAAAGGGGATAAGTCAATGACGACGCTCAGACACGATGCTTCTCTTTCAGCAGCTTCATTGCGAATGAGGCATCGTGGCCAGAGCTCCCCCTTCCGGCAACGGCAGGCATAACTAATCAATCATGATCACTAAATCACATGGATTATTCCCCAGGCTCGACAAGTGGATCACAGATTGAATGTTACACAAGTTGTAGTCACATTAAGGATTGTTATCCGGTTGAACATAGTCATGAACTCTTTTAACTATTTTAGCCTGTGTTACATTACGTCTCTTAATGGGACTTCTTTTACCCTTGTTTATAGATTTACATATTTGAAATAAATTGAATAATATATTGGGTAACTTTTAACCACAACTTTTTACTCCATTATGAACTTCAACAAATAATCTATCACACACTCCCCCACAAAATTAGATGTCGTCCCGACATCACAACTCTTATGAACTAAAACTTAACAAAATGTCACAAAATCCAGTTGTTTTTAATCTTAGCTTCCTCTTTTGTACTGAGTCTTAGTCTGTTCTTTGTTCAGTATCCTTGCATGAATAGTGGCTAACAAATTTGGAATGAATTAGGCCACATGGTTATTGGTTGAATGTCTCTGTGTTGTATGGGTTGATACTGGTAGGGCATTTCGTTTGTACACACTGTACTGTAGCATGTTGGAGTACCCAGCTGATCATAGGTGAAAACCTTAGGGGCTCGTCTCTCCCTCCTTGGCAAACTATAGGTCCCTTCTCTGTTGCTTTCAGGCAAGCATGGGCGTGGAGATGCTACAGTGTCATCCATTACCTCTCCAACTACTTGTCCATCTTCCTCTTGATGGTCTTCTTCCTGTGGCCTGTTTTCGTCCTGTGTCTCAGGCTCCTCTGTGTACAGCATGAGCCTTTCTTCACCCAGTGGTCCATTACCACCGGCCTCTGGTTTCTCCTGGTCATCACCATGCTCTGTGACCCTCTCTGTACTGGGCACTTGAGTCTGTGTTACGGGCCCATAATAGTACCCCCATTCCTCCTCGTCATCTTCTACTTCCTGGTTCACCTGTTCTGCGTCTTTTTCCCTCACTCTTCTTTTCTTTTGCTTCGGTGATACTTCTGGTGGCCTTTCCAGGGGTAAGTAATCACATGGCAGCAGCAAGTTGCGGTGCATGATTCTTGACCTTCCCCTCCCTTGCTCTGGTTTCACCTCATACACGGGGAGGCCTTCTGCAACTTGACAGATGACAACATGGATGTTCTGTTCCCAGTGATTACGAAGCTTCCCCGTTCCTCCTCTAGGGGTTAGATTTCGGACAAGAACACGATCGCCAGGGTATAACACAGAGCTTCTCACTTTCCCATCATATTGTTTTTTACTCCTGTCTGCTGACTTCTTTGCATTCTCCCATGCTATTTCATAGGCCTCTTGCATTTCTTGTGTCCATTTCTCCATGTAGGTTCGGTGGTCTATTTTCCCTGTCTCAGAGGTGAGACCAAACAGCAGATCAATAGGTAACCTTGGGGACCTTCCAAAGAGAAGCTAGAAAGGAGAAAACCCAGTTACCTCACTTCTTGTGCAGTTATAGGCGTAGATAAGCTTGTTCAAGGACTCTTTCCAACTTGTCTTCTGCCTATCAGTAAGTGTCCTCAACATTTGTAGTAACGTCCGGTTGAACCGCTCAACTTGTCCATTCCCTTGTGGGTGGTATGGTTTAGTTCGGGATCCCAATATGCCACAGTTCTTTTTCAGCTGGGAAAAGAGCTGGTTCTCAAATTCGCCACCTTGGTCATGGTGTATCCGTGCTGGCAGTCCAAACTTCAAGGCATAGTCATTAAAGATGCGATCAGCAACCGTTTTGCCAGACTTGGAGGTGGTGGCATAAGCCTGTGCAAAACGAGTAAAGTGGTCAACAATCACCAAAATATACTCGTAACCACCCTTACACTTGTCCAAGTGGAGAAAATCTATTGACACCAGTTCAAACGGCTGCGTGGTAACAATACTGGTGAGCGGTGCCCTCGCTTCTTTACATGGTATCTTTTGTTTCAGGCAAGTGCAGGTCTTTGTCACATAATGTTCAATGTCTCGTTGGCCAAAAGAATCTATCTCTGGATCAATGATGTTGTTCGATCAGTGCCCTGATGACCCATCTCATCATGCAATTCTCTCAGTACAGTTTCTTTGTACTTTTCAGGCAACACAAGCTGTCTCTTGGTTGTGGTTTTTCTGCAAAGAATACCATCTTCATCAATATGAAGTCTTTCCCATTCACGCAGGAGACACTTGCTTTGGGCACTTAGTGTATTAAGTTCATGCCTTGTTGGCTTTTCATTCCTCATTTTGCACTGCATTATTGGACCAATATTTCCATCATCTTGCTGTGCTTGTTTGATCTCTGTAACTGAAAATTGGTTGTGTGGTTCTTCACTCACTGATGTACACTGGAGACGGGTGAGTATGGGGCAGACCATTGGTGAGTTGAAATCTGGAGTCTCCACAACTTGGGTTATTGCTGCCACACAATCTGAACCCATTTCCTCTGTACACTGTTCCATCATTTCCTCTATCTCAACAGGCATTCTTGAAAGACTGTCAGCATCCACATTCTCTCTACCTGGGCGATATCGGATGGTGAAATGGAAGTCTGCAAGCTCTGCCACCCATCTACATCCAGTTGCATTTAGCTTGGCACTTGAAAGGACGTAGGTGAGGGGGTTATTGTCAGTGAACACAGTGAAAGTAGGCGCATAATAAAGATAATCTCTGAATTTCTCTGTGACGGCCCACTTCAGTGCGAGAAACTCCAGTTTTCCTGAGTGAAGATGATAGTTTCGTTCAGCTGCAGTCAGTGTCCGGGAGCCATAAGCAATCACACGGAGTTTATTATCTTGTTGTTGGTATAGAACTGCTCCGAGGCCTTGAGCTGAGGCATCGGTATGGAGGATGAATGGTTTAGAAAAATCTGGGAACCCGAGGACTGGTGGCTCAACTAGGCAGTCTATTAGTCGTTCCAATATGCGCTGATGTTCTTCAGTCCACACAATTGACTCTTTCTTGTGACTTGTTTTGTGTTTGTCTGGTTTTGGGATACATTGTTATCTTCCGTTGTGCCCTTCAACAAGCTATACAGTGGGCCTGCAATACGGGAGAAGTCCCGTATGTACTGCTTATAGTAACTTAACAAGCCCAAGACAGTTCGCAGCTCTCCCACATTGCTTGGTCTCCTGTCCTTCAAGGCTGTCACTGCATTGGTGTCAGCTGGATCAATTTTGCTACCCTCGGCTGAAACAATTCTCCCTAGATAGCGAACCTCGTGTTTGAATAATTCATATTTACTGGGTTTAAGCTTGATCCCATACTTCCTCAGTAGTTGAAGCACTTTTCTGACATGATTGACATGATCATCAAGTGAATGACTGTACACTAGAGTGTCATCAAGGTAGGGTACACAGATGTTGTCTCGCACCTCTTCCAGACACTCTTCCATGCAGCGTTGGAAGGTTGCAGGTGCATTCATCAGCCCGAATGGAATCCTTATCCATTCGTACAGGCCCCATGGTGTCACAAAAGCAGTTAAAGGTCGGCTGCCTTCATCCATAAAGCCCTGATGGTAGGCCTTGCCTTGGTCTAACAATGAAAACCATGAGTTGCCACCAAGACTGTCGAGAATGTCCTGCACTCGAGGGATTGGTTGTCTGTCTGGATGAGTCTTTTTGTTTAGTTCTCTGTAATCTATACAAAGACGTAAGCTGCCGTCCTTCTTTCTCACGCAGACAATTGGTGAGGCATAAGATGAGTTGGATTTCTTGACCCATCCTTGTGCAATAAGGTTGTGCAGATACTCTTTCATCTCTTTGTATAGCGGCTTTAGTACCGACAGGTAAGTGCGTGCTACAGGATCCATATCCTTCAATGATATCTTCAGTTTCAACTTGTCGATACATCCAATATCATCATCTGACTTGGAAAAGGAAGAGCATTCCTCACGGAGCATCTTTTGCACCACCCCCCTTTCAGATTCACTCAGGTGCGTAAGGTCAATTGGTGGGTCCCATGAGGTGTCAGGAATGTGCTCACTCTCTGCATCCACTTGATTCACCAATAATGGGGAGCACTGGTCAGATTTCTCTAAAACCGTCGCTGGGTACACAGCTTGAATTTGCTCTAAGGTGCCCACAACAGTTTTTCCTGACAGCTCAATGTCGTGATCAGTGGGATTTTGCACATCAAGAACAATATAGGGGGGGGGACCTCCCTTCTGAGTTCTACTAGTGTCTCACAAAACTCCAGACCTTCATCCCACTGAGGGTTTATGTTGGGAGAAAACCCTGCAAAATAAACCCAGGAGGAATAAAGACACAATGAGACAAAGTTACTTTTTTATGCTTAACGTGTACACGGGTGAGCTGCTGAAAACAACCCACAACATGCACAGTGGCTTGGCATTCTTTATAGGCACAGATCACTGAGTCAGTGAGAACAGGATAAGAAAATAATAAACAGATAAAATAAACAACTCCATATATGGTGCTGGTCTCGTCAGCAGAGAGCTGGGAGAGATAAAACAATCTAAAACAATATGTCCCAGAAACAATATGTCTTTGCTGGGAAAGTCTAAAAAGACACTTCTAAACTAATCTAACCACAGACAAAGGGCATCTTTGTACATTTAAAAGAAGGTAAAGAAACATAGAATCATTTTTCCTCTAACATATTCCCTCCTGTTTTAACTTATTTAAAAAAAAATCATTTTTCCTCTAACAGTTTATGTCAGGCTCAAAGAGAAGTGTAGTGTCTTTCTTCAGCGGGCGGGTCTGCACCTTACAGTCAATCTGAACAGAAGTGTGTTTGCGTACAATGACTTTCTCTTTTGTTGTTCTCACAACAAAATCATGTGATTGTTTAGCAGTCACTAAATCAATAAAGGTTGTGACATTTTCTCTTTTAAGGCAAGGGAAAGCCCCTCTTAATGCCTCGTGCAGCTGCTCAGTTCTTTCAGCATCCATTTGCTCTATAGTACTAGTTTTCAGTATTTGCTCAATGACAGTAAAGCCTAGAATGGGCTGCGAAAGACTTCCGCCTTTCATCACTAACATGGGGACTACAAGTTCTTTAGGGTTTGCTCCCTCAGCAGCTAGACCAAAAGTGACTTCAATGAAACCCTTGTAAGGGATGTTTTGACCATTAGCAGCTGAGATTTTTAAATCGTCAGGTGCATCAAGTAACTCAGAAACATCTCTTAATTTCTCATGTGGTAAATACTTCTTTTTCCACTCTTCATCAACAATACACACTTGGGAGCCTGTATCCCATAAGGCTTGAGTTTGGTGGCCTTGTATATAACAGTCAACTATACACTGTTTCCCAACAAGAGCAACAAGATGGGACTGGCTGTCCACCCTTTTGGGGTGAATAACACTTGCCTTTCGGTGCATGTGCTGATTTACTTGAGGCTGAGAGTGTTTGTTGCATTGTTTTCTGTGTCTGGGCCAGTGCTCAGCGTGGCACATCTTAGAACAATAAGTGCTTTTCTTACAAGCTGCACACCTGAGTCTTTTGAGTTTTCCTAGAACACCACAGTAAGAGCAAAGCTGTTGGGACGTTACACTATTATTGGTTACTCCCTGTCCCGTGGGGGCAACCACTGTCCGTTTAAAGGTTGATCTTTGTCTGGTCTAGTTAGTTTCGCCCTGCAACCTGCAAGAAAGTGCTCACTGCTACCACATCGATAGCGATGGTTGCAGTACTCAGTCCCACTTTGCTGGCAGCCAAAGCATTTCCTTAGGCGTGCTCGGTTTACAGCAGGATATTGACGTTGTGGTGCAAAACTCTGTTGATACTGAGCTGTATCACCTCTCTGTCCAGGTCCCACAGGAGGCCAGTAGTTTTGTGGCAGATGCTCAAGATGAGAAAAGGGAACACATTCTGGTGCTGCAAGTGAGGCAGAATACTGTGTTTGTGCCAGACTAGGCTGTTGAATTATTTCTTTGATTTGTGCGACTTCAGCACCAAGATTTTTCAATAATGCCATGTCAGAACAGATTTCTTTAAGTTCATTTAGTAGGTCAGGCTGAGCTTTGCTGATGGATTCAGGTTTTAGATTTTTCCCTTTTTTATCTGCAGGGGTGTCAGACTGAAGTGAATGCACAGTGGTTGGCCGCTGCTGGGAGAGTAACTTCTTTTTATTTTGTCTCTGCTTCATTTGCACAGGGAACATTGAGTTTCTCAAGGAGGAGCTCATCACTGGTTGTGGTTTCCTGTAGATAGGGCTGGAGGTCACTCTTAATGTTATCATTTTGCAGGCCTGTCAGAACTGTATGAAGGAACATGCTCTGTACAAGCACAGGGTCATATCTTAAGCCAGATTCAGCTTCTTGCGATGCAAACAGAATTTTCTGTCTTAAGTCTAGGGCACGGATTAAGAAAGTTTGTGGGGTTTCTTTAATGCTTTGGACCTCTGACGTGAGTTGTTTGTAAAGTTCTGTTGCACCTCGTTCTTGGTAGTGGGACCTTAGAATCCTCCTCAGGGTAGGCAATGTAAGGTTGGTTTTGCCCTCTAGGTAGCTACGCAATTGTAAGCCTGGTGCTATTGCCCTGATTACTGCATCAACTATTTCTATTTCAGGGACTCCTTTGCTGATGCCTTGTTCAATCTGATGACCTAGGCTGGAGAAAGTTAGTTTATCCTTTTGGCCGGGCTCACCAATCTGACCTGATATTTTGAATTCTCTGCCCCACGGTTGTGTCAGAAAAGGTGGAGGGGTTTGTTTAGCACTATTGTCCCCCACACTCATCGACAGTTTGGCTGTACTAGGTTGCTTCGCCTTGTTCTGTTGTGATAATGCAAGAGCCAACTGAAGCGTCTCTATTTCATTTATCAGTTGTTCTTCTTCTGAGGCCTCACCAACCTGTTCCTGCACCTCATCTGTCTGGTTAGTATCTGAGGTTTTGTGTCCCGATGTACCGTTCTGAGCAGCCTGTTGCAACTCAAAAATTTTGTCTTTCAAAAACAGTAGCTCAGACATTCCCTCATCTTCAAGCTCACCCAGCTCCTCTCTTTCTAAGTGCTGTATTATATAGGAAATGAGAGAGGAACGACTTTTACCCGATACCCTTTCAAGTTTTGAACCAGCAATATTTAGGAAATCACAAACTTTGATCAAAATGTCTCTTGTCACTGTATACAATGTACCAGCAACTTCTAACTTCAGGTCCTCTAGCTCTGAAGACTCCATTTCAGTCTGTGGCTTGTGGAAAAGATTAGTGTGATGTAAGACCTCTTTGCAGAAGAGTCAGTGCAGCTTCCCTGGCACCAGTAGTTAACCTCAGGTTGCATGCAGGTCCCTCTGCGTAACTGTCGAAACCAACACACTATATCTCCCACCGTGGTATTTGATGTGGGGGGGTTGAATGATGACTGGGGCGTCTATCTGGGACAGCGGGCCCTCATCACATTCATCCCAGCGGTGCCTCCAAAATGTTACACCCTGAAAAGGGGCTGAAAAGGGGATAAGTCAATGACGACGCTCAGACACGATGCTTCTCTTTCAGCAGCTTCATTGCGAATGATTCAGAAATATAAACATACATACAAAAGTATTAAACATCCTAACAACGATGTACAGTCTCTGTTAGTTGTAAGACAATATATCTCAAGACTGTTTTTTTTCCTTTTCTATAAGTTACAGATTAAATTGAATGTAAGAATTTACAAAAACAGCTGCTGAATCAATAAACAAACTTAGATTATTAAACTGAAATGTACAGAAAATAAACAAAATATTCATATAAAAATACTAATAGGCATTTGTCCCTTCACACAAAATAAACATGTTCTTTGTCCAGATCAAATGCAAAATGCACACAATGTATGTTTCATACACAGTCTGGCACGATAATGCTTCATGCTAGCCACCAACAGAGCGCTTAGCTTAGCTTGCTGCTTATAGCTTATCCTAACATCACAGTTAACACAGGTCATCTAAGTATTCCTAGTATCCTCTTGGTACATTTTGGAAACACGGTCAGTACAACTCAACATACATATTTGTAAAGTCCAACAGCAGAATTGCACAATTATTACCTGAAAAGGGGATAAGTCAATGACGACGCTCAGACACGATGCTTCTCTTTCAGCAGCTTCATTGCGAATGAGGCATCGTGGCCAGAGCTCCCCCTTCCGGCAACGGCAGGCATAACTAATCAATCATGATCACTAAATCACATGGATTATTCCCCAGGCTCGACAAGTGGATCACAGATTGAATGTTACACAAGTTGTAGTCACATTAAGGATTATTATCCGGTTGAACATAGTCATGAACTCTTTTAACTATTTTAGCCTGTGTTACATTACGTCTCTTAATGGGACTTCTTTTACTCTTGTTTATAGATTTACATATTTGAAATAAATTGAATAATATATTGGGTAACTTTTAACCACAACTTTTTACTCCATTATAAACTTCAACAAATAATCAATCTATCACATCAGCTGACATCACTGAGAGCCACCTGTCAGTCTCCTTCTGTCCTCTGAAAGTCTGAAAATTCATTTGTCATTAAAATTACTTCCAGTTAATGTCACATTACTGACAACTCAATGAAGACAAATTGGGAAGTAGAAAATGATTCATGTTGCAATATTTATTCTATTCCATCAAATTAGAACAATAAATATTAAAGTGTGACTGCTGTTGGTTAGGATACAATGTTAAAAATAATCAAATGAAACACAGCAGCTTCTCTGACTGTGGTAATACGAACTTAAATATGTGAAAAAGGCAGGTAACACTGATCCTTGAATATTTTATTTATATATACAAAGATTTAACTACGTACATTTCACTATGGCATAAAAACAATTGTAGATCAATACATTTATTTATAAATTACATTTATCAGGTCCAACTCTCTCAGATGGGAGGGGTTGGAGCTCAGAGCTGAAACCAGGTAAGTACAGCCTTCCTCTGTGATCAGACAGCCTGACAGACTGCAGACACACAAAGCAATAATCCATATGTTAAAAATAATTGTCTGTTTTTCAGATACAATTACATCTATTTACATCCATTCAATTTAATTGAAGTTTATTTATAAGTAACATTTCCCAGCAGACAACAACAGTCATCTCAAGTTTTTTTTTTTCGAGTGTAAGCTACCACCCAACAATATTAGAGAGAAAGCTCATGCTATTAGACAATCCACTGTGAACAGTGGTGATGGTGGGAAGAAGGAACTCCCTTTTACCAAAAGGGTAAAAGCAGCTCCAGGACTACCTACATCTACCATGACTGCAGGGTAGGGGGGCACAGAGAAGAGTTGAATACAGTGACAAAAGAACAAATCACAAACTAAGGAGAAAGTTAAGGACATGCAATAGTGAAACACAGTGACCCAGCTTTAACTATAAGCTTTATTAAAAAACACATTTTGAAGCTTGTCTTAAAGGTAGTCATCTTTTTTTTTCCATTTTGAGAAGTCGACATTAAATAAATACATTAGAAAATTTTTAAATTCTGGATATCTCATTCCAAATGAAAAAAGTCACACAACATCAGTATAACCTCCAGAAGAAAATATTTAGATCAAGACATTTCTATGACAGCTTACCTTTAATTTTAGATTTAAATGTGGAGATCAGTTGTTCTTAACAATGCTTTGTGATAAGTAGGGATGGGTACCGGTGTCCGGTGCCATGATTTAATTTTGTACTTTTTCCAATTTTATAGTACATGCAAACAAAAATATGAAAAAAAGAACACAAAAGAAAAAAACTAAAAAAAAATAAAGGACACCTAATCTGTGGAAGAGGGGAAAAGGAAAAAAAACAAACAAAAAAACGAGGAGAGGTCCCTGCCTTATGGGGCTGAGTTACAGTGGGGCAAAAAAGTATTTAGTCAGCCACCGATTGTGCAAGTTCCCCCACTTAAAATGATGACAGAGGTCAGTAATTTGCACCAGAGGTACACTTCAACTGTGAGAGACAGAATTTGAAAAAAAAAATCCATGAATTCACATGGTAGGATTTGTAAAGAATTTATTCGTAAATTAGGGTGGAAAATAAGTATTTGGTCACCTCAAACATGGAAAATCTCTGGCTCTCACAGACCTGTAACGTCTTCTGTAAGAAGCTTTTCTGTCCCCCACTCGTTACCTGTATGAATGGCACCTGTTTGAACTCATCATCTGTATAAAAGACACCTGTCCACAGCCTCAAACAGTCAGACTCCAAACTCCGCCATGGCCAAGACCAAAGATCTTTCGAAGGACACCAGGAAAAGTATTGTAGACCTGCACCAGACTGGGAAGAGTGAATCTACAATAGGCAAGCAGCTTGGTGTGAAAAAATCAACTGTGGGAGCAATCATCAGAAAATGGAAGACATACAAGACCACTGATAATCTCCCTTGATCTGGGGCTCCACGCAAGATCTCATCCTGTGGGGTCAAAATGATCATGAGAACGGTGAGCAAAGATCCCAGAACCACACGGGGGGACCTGGTGAAAGACCTGCAGAGAGCTGGGACCAAAGTAACAAAGGTCACCATCAGTAACACACTACAACAGCAGGGAATCAAATCCCGCAGTGCCAGACGTGTTCCGCTGCTGAAGCCAGTGCATGTCCAGGCCCGTCTGAAGTTTGCCAGAGAGCACATGGATGATACAGCAGAGGATTGGGAGAATGTCATGTGGTCAGATGAAACCAAAGTAGAACTTTTTGGTATAAACTCAACTCGTCGTGTTTGGAGGAAGAAGAATACTGAGTTGCATCCCAAGAACACCATACCTACTGTAAAGCATGGGGGTGGAAACATCATGCTATGGGGCTGTTTTTCTGCCAAGGGGACAGGACGACTGATCCGTGTTAAGGACAGAATAAATGGGGCCACGTATCGTGAGATTTTGAGCCAAAACCTCCTTCCATCAGTGAGAACTTTGAAGATGAAACGAGGCTGGGTCTTCCAATATGACAATGATCCAAAACACACCGCCCGGGCAACAAAGGAGTGGCTCCGTAAGAAGCATTTGAAGGTCCTGGAGTGGCCTAGCCAGTCTCCAGACCTCAACCCCATAGAAAATCTGTGGCGGCAGTTGAAAGTCCGTGTTGCTCGGCGACAGCCCCAAAACATCACTGCTCTCGAGAAGATCTGCATGGAGGAATGGGCCAAAATACCAGCTACTGTGTGTGCAAACCTGGTAAAGACCTATAGTAAACGTTTGACCTCTGTTATTGCCAACAAAGGTTATGTTACAAAGTATTGAGTTGTATTTTTGTTATTGACCAAATACTTATTTTCCACCCTGATTTAGGAATAAATTCTTTACAAATCCTACCATGTGGATTCATGGATTTTTTTTTTCACATTCTGTCTCTCACAGTTGAAGTGTACCTCTGGTGCAAATTACTGACCTCTGTCATCATTTTAAGTGGGGGAACTTGCACAATCGGTGGCTGACTAAATACTTTTTTGCCCCACTGTAGTCTTATAGGCTATCCATTTTGTCCACTGTTTTCGGTGTTTGTCAGATTTCAGTCTCAAAGTGTAGGTCATTTTCTCCATTATATATATGTCCTCGATTATATCAGTCCATTCTTCCAATTTTAAAGGGTCACTTTTCAGCCAGTTTTTTGTTATTACCTTTTTGCTTGACAACAACATAATTTTAAACAAGTAATGGTCCTCCTTTCTTACATTTTCCCATATTCCAAAATACATTACTCGCCCCTCACACAGCACGTCATACCCCAGCACTTTCGTCATTGTTACCGCAATGCTTTCCCAGTAAGGTTTGATATTTTTACACTTCCAAAACACATGAGAATGATTGGCGTCCCAGTCTCCACATAATCTCCAGCATTGTTGGGGTGTTTTCAGCTGCTTGCTTTTGATATAAGGAGTAATAAAGAACCTAATCACATTTTTCCAGCCATATTTTCTCCATCGTCTAGAGCTGGAGGAATTATGCTGTGTGAGACATACGGATCGCCAGACATCTAAGCTCGCTAAGGCTGTTGGGATTTTCTCTTTATTAACTTCATTAATTATATGCAATGTGCGTTGTATATTATCTTGTGTCTGTCGCCCCTTAATGAACCCTGTCTGGTCTTCATCCACCAGATCTGGGAGAAACAGCTCTAAGCGTCTTGTGATTATGGATGTAAATAATTTATAATCCACATTTAAAATAGAGATTGGACGATAAGAGTCACAGTTTTCCTTGTTTTTACCTTCTTTTGGTAAGACTGATATAATGGCCTCTTTCCAAGAGGGTGGAGTTTTAGCGTGTTTTAATGTCCAGTTAAAGGAATCTATCAAAATAGGAGCTAAAACCTCTTTAAAAGTCTTATACCACTCATTGGGATACCCATCACTCCCTGGACTTTTATTAGATTTCAATCTCCTTATTGCCTTATCCAGTTCTTCCTTAGTGATTGGTTTAGTTAAAAATTCATTTTGAGTTGTCCCAATAGAAGGAAGGTCTAACTGATCCAAGTACTCTTCAATTTCTTGTCTGTTTTTCTGGTCGGGTTGATTATACAATGTTTTATAATATTTTTGAAAGGCATTTTTTTATCTGTATTGGTTCATATAATAGTTCCTTGGTGTTTGGATCTCTAATCTTATTAACTGCATTACTTATTTGTATTGATTTTAACAGTTTAGCCAGTACTTTGGTTGCTTTGGAACCAGACTCATAAAATGTTTGTTTTGTGAATCTCAGTTTCTTTTCTATTTCCTCCATAGACAGATCGCTTAGTTGTTTTCTTACATCTTTAATGCTTTCAGCCAAGTCGGCACTCAAATCTGTATGCTGTTTTTTTTCTAAATCCCTTAATTGTTGTTCTAATTTGAATTGTGTGAGCTTTTTCATTTTTTTGATATGGGTAGTCCTTGATATCAGATACTCTCGGATTACTGCTTTAACAGTATCCCAAATTATTGTTGGATCCATCTGTTCATCTTTGTTGTCAGCAATACAGACTTGTAATTTTTTTTAATCTCTTGTACCACAGATTCATTGTTAAGAATACCAGTATTTAATTTCCACAATGATTTCTTATTCTGATTATATAAGTGAATAGTCAAGTGTATGGCATTGTGATCTGACAGATCAGCTATACCGATATTACACTCTATGACTCTATGTTTATCGCTTCTATTTATCAAAAAGAAATCTATCCTTGAGTGTACCTTATGGGCTACTGAAAAATGTGTATAGTCCTTCTCCAGAGGGTGTAATTCTCTCCATACATCGCAAAGATCCACTTCCTTTATAAATAAATTAAGAGACTTGGATTTATTATTTTTGCGTCTTTTTAAGCTTGTAGTATCTTTAGTATGATTTAATACACAGTTCCAGTCACCCCCACATATCAAAGTCCCTTCACTAAAACTAATAATTTTTTCAGATAGTTTTTGATAGAATTTTGGGTTGCCCTCTGGAGGGGCATACACATTTATCAGAGATACCACATTATTATTAATCCTCCCTTTAACAGCAACATATCTACCATCCTTGTCACAGACTTCCTCTAGCATTTCAAAATTTACCATATTAGAAATTAAAGTGATAACTCCTCTTCGTCTGCTATTCTTACATGAGCTGTAAAAGGAATTTACATAGCCAAACTTTTTAAATTTTTCATGTTCTTCTTTTGACATATGAGTTTCTTGAATGAATATAATCTGCGCCTTGTGTCGTTTCAATTTAGATAACAACCTACTCCTTTTAACTGGATTCCCCAGACCGTTGATATTGATTGAGATAACGTTTATTTTACCTACACCACTCATGACTTGTACAATGTGCAGTAACCATCCCCTCAAATTTGAAAAAAGAAGAAAAAAACAATATTACTAAACATAAAACAAAAAATAATCAAAAACTTGCGACTCCCAATTAGTAGGAAAAAATAATCTCCCACCATGACCCCGTTGATAGGTCTAGGGTAAAAACCTCCATAAAGGGAGGGCCCTATAAAAAGTTTGAAAACTGAAAATATTGTTCCCATCTTATAGTCCAACGTATTTACCTCCATCCAGTGTTGCCCCTCCCGTTCTTTGAATTGATGAGGCAACCCTGTGATATTCTGATCAGTGGCAGGGGAGAGATGTCCCCCGAACTAATCAACATTTCTCTGAAATTCCTCCAGCTTTTTTTTTAGCTCTCTGCCCCGGGGAAGTAATTTGCTCTCGACGGGAAATTGGGACCCGTTTCCACTCTCGACACCTTCTAATTAGCGCATCCTCCTCCTCAGATACCGCCGGGATCTGTACATCATATCCCCGCCTCTGCAACTCCAAAGCCGCATCTCGTGCATTGCTGTAGTTTCTGACTCCGTCCCGCCAATGGATCTGCATGCTCGTGTAGGGAGTTTGGAAGCGCACACCCGCGTCCTTTAATATCCGTTTAACTTCTCTGTATTGTTTGCACTTTTGGACAATATCTGATGCATAATCATGATCAAAATAAATCGTCTTGCTATTCACCTGGATTTGCTTCTTTTTCCAAGCTTCTCGGAGTATAAGTTCTTTCGTTGTGAATTCCTGGAAATTGATAAGAATCGGGCGTGGGAATTCTCCAGGGCGCGGTTTCTGTAGATACGATGTAGATACGATGCTCAATCTTGAGTTCCAGCCCATTTGGTATAGGTATTTTGTGCTGTAGCAACTCCGAAACAAAGTCTTGGACGGATCTCCCCTCGGTGCCTTCCTCCACTTGCGTATGTTATTTCTGCGGGATCTTGACTCTAGATCCACCAGCATGTTCTGAACAAATTTCTGTTTTCAAACTTTGGAGGAGCGCTTCAGTTAACTCCAGTGTCATGTCTTCTATATTTCCCACTCGGTCCTCAGCTTCCCCCACTCTCTCCGACAGAGTTTTTATGTCCTCCTTTATCTTATCGAGTTTGCCGCCCAGTTCCTGCTGTAGCGTGTTGATGCCTTCTCTCAGCCTTTCGTTATCTTGTTTCATTTCTAATTTCAATGATTCGATAGCTTTTAATAGCTCGCCAGCTGAGTCGCTAATTATACTGTTGGGGCTCGTGCAATCTTGTCCTGTTGCATTGTTAGCATTTGTTTTTGCGGCTTTGTCATGTCCCCTTGGCATTTTGGCCTCCTTTTGCCTTATTCCTCACCAACTACGTTCGCCTTACTCAATTGAGTTGTCTGTTAACGAGTTTTCTGTGTTTTCTATTCCTGATTGTAGGGAGCAGCCACCAAACGCATCCACTCATTCTGCCATGACACCCGGAAGTCGTCCCCACCCACCACTTTAATCACACTCTAGATCTTGTTTTAACATATGGCATAGAAACTGAACATTTAACAGTGTTTCCTGAAAACCCTCTCCTGTCTGATCATTTCCTGATAACATTTACATTTACACTCAACAAAAATATAAACGCAACACCTTTGTTACTGCTCCCATTCCCCATGGGATGGACGTAGAGACCTAAAATTCATTGCAGATACACAATATAACCATCCCTCCCAAACAGTGGTCACAAATCAGTCCAAATGTGTGGTAGTGGGCACATCTGCTATATTGAGATAATCCATCCCACCTCACAGGTGTGCCACATCAGGATGCTGATCTGACATCATGAGTAGTGCACAGGTGTACCTCAGACTGCCCACAACAAAAGGCCACCCTGGAATGTGCAGTTTTGTCTCACAGCAAAATGCCACAGATGCCACAAGCAATGAGGGAGCGTGCAATTGGCATGCTGACAGCAGGAATGTCAACCAGATCTGTCGCCCGTGCATTGAATGTTCATTTCTCAACCATAAGCCGTCTCCACAGGCGTTTCAGAGAATATGGCAGCACATCCAACCGGCCTCACAACCGCAGACCTCGTGTAACCACACCAGCCCAGGACCTCCACATCCAGCAGGTTCACCTCCAAGATCGTCTGAGACCAGCCACCCAGACAGCTGCTGGAACAATTGGTTTGCACAACCAAACAATTTCTGCACAAACTGTCAGAAACCGTCTCAGGGACGCTCAACTGCATGCCCGTCGTCCTCATCGGGGTCTTGACCTGACTCCAGCTCGTCGCCGTAACAGACTTGTGTGGGCAAATGCTCACATTCGATGGCGTCTGGCACGTTGGAGAGGTGTGCGCTTCACGGATGAATCATGGTTCACATTGTTCAGGGCAGATGGTAGCTGAGAATGTCCCAGTTCTTGCATGGCCAGCATGCTCACCGGGACATGTCACCCATTGAGCATGTTTGGGATGTGCTTGACCGGCGTATACGACAGCGTGTACCAGTTCCCATGAATATCCAACAACCTCGCACAGCCATTGAAGTGGAGTGGACCAACATTCCACAGGCCACAATTGACAATCTGATAGACTCCATGCGACGATGTGTTGCACTGCATGAGGCAAATGGTGGTCACACCAGATACTGACCGGTTCTGGGTCCCCAGACCCCCAATAGCACAAAAAACTGCACATTCCAGGGTGGCCTTTTGTTGTGGGCAGTCTGAGGTACACCTGTGCACTACTCATGATGTCAGATCAGCATCCTGATGTGGCACACCTGTGAGGTGGGATGGATTATCTCAATATAGCAGATGTGCCCACTACCACACATTTGGACTGATTTGTGACCACTGTTTGGGAGGGATGGTTATATTGTGTATCTGGAATGAATTTTAGGTCTCTACGTCCATCCCATGGGGAATGGGAGCAGTAACAAAGGTGTTGCGTTTATATTTTTGTTGAGTGTACAATAGTTGATTACACAACAGTGGGGAATAGTTTCCATCACAGTAGATGTCTTTCTGAAAGTGCCTTAACTAAGTTTAAGGATATAATCCCCTCCATTGTTTTTGTCTTCGGTGCCCTGTACCAACACACTGTCATAGCAGAGCAGCTACCTGAACACTACTCCAACAGAGGTCGATTGTCTTGTTAATAATTTTACTCCTTCACCCCATACTCACATCAGAGCCTCAAATCAAAAGTATTTAACTTCCTTGTATAACTCTGAAATATGCACCTTAAAGTTAAGCTGGAGAGGAAATGGCACCTCACTCACAAAGAAGATCATCATTTAGCCTGGAAAAATAGTTTGCCGCTTTATAAAAATTAAAACAAAAACCTTCTCCATGAATCTAGAATATCTTGCTATTCATCACTGATTGAAGAAAATCAGAACAACCCTAGGTTTCTTTTCAGCATTGTTGCCAGGCTGACAAAAAGTCAGAGCTCTGTTGAGCCAACCATTCCTTTATTGTTAACTAGTAATGACTTCATGAACTTCTTTACGAATAAAATTTTAATCATTAGAGAAAAAATTACTCAAATTATGTCACAGATGTAACATTATCTACATCTACTTTCAGTACCATATTTACAAACTTTCTCTCCAATTGATCTTTCTGAGTTAACTTCAATAATTACCTTCTACCGAAATCTCCAATCTTCCTTTTATCTCACATAATCTTTCACACACAAAAGTTAATTATTGAGTCTCACAGGGTTCAGTGCTAGGACCAATTCTGTTTTTGTAGTTGAGATTTAATGTACTGAGTGAGTTGCAGGGAACTTTTTTTAAACTGTATTTTACTTATAATTTTTATTTCAATTTAATTTTTGTAATACTAAGGTGCCATGTGTTGCTGTTTTTTTCAGGGCATTAATCAGTGGGACACCACTAGTAAGCATGTTGCATGCGTGGGGGTTGGTGGGAGTTGCATGGACTCCACATTTGTACTCTCTATACTGAATCATAAGTTTTAATTTGGTGTATTTTGCTTCACTAACTATTAACTCTTAATTCCAAAATTCAAAAATGCTTTTTAATTCCTTTGAATGAGGAAACTAGTAATGTAAACTGCAATATTTATCAGTTATACCACCCCATTCATGTCTCTTTCACTTGTGCTAAATGGGGATAAAGAGAAGCCTGCTGCTGTGTATATCTACTTTTTTTGCTACTGCATTTTGTCATTTACATTTGTGTAAATGTTTGAGTCAGGTTATAGATGTTGTTTTATTTGTACAATGAGGTCACCATCTAAGGCTGCATATTAAATAGTATTTTTAGCCACATTGGGAAATCTTATTTTTCTTCCACCTCAAAAGCCGCAACATAAATGTGGAGACTAACACCAGAATTTCATAGAGAAGAGGTTTTATTTTAAATTATATAATAAGCTAGCTAAAGTAGCTGATACCACTAAGGCAAATACTGGTGTGCCTTCCTGAAAGCCTGCCTTTATCCACACCTCACCAGGTATGGTCAGTTAGCAACAGCTGAACACTGTTGCACTGCCACTGCAAACAGGTTAGTGGCTGCAGAGGGGTGTAACATCCCCGCCCTCAAAAGGGTTCCTTTAGGACCCTTAAATGAATTAACAAGACCCTCTGGAATTGTTTTATTCCTGATCTTCCAAACCTGAAAGAACAGAAAAAACTAGGAGAAGCACAGTGTTCACATTCAACAAATAATATTCTAATAGACCAGTTAAAGTAAAAGGCAACCTTGCATACAAGTTTGAGCCAAAGCACATACTTGAGCATTTTACCATCAGATGTCTTACCACACAAAACTAAGTGCTCACATTACTTTCGTTGACATCTTCATTCTTAATTCCCCCTTGGGGATAAATAAAGTCTTTCTGATTCTGATTCTGATGAGGATCTCAAGTTGCCACACTGAACACACAAACAGTAACATGTGACCAACACAAGGTGCACAACAGCCACAAACTCAAAAGGATTACACAAACTGTTACAAACAAACTGAAAGGAGCAGTGGATATTCACAGTCAACTGATCTGTTGTGTCCACCACACAAATGGCCGCATACAATTGGCCCTATACCACAACAAGTTACTTTAATCCACAAAATTAAGTAAAGCAAGCATACTAGTGACCAACCACAAATGGAGAGCTTGTCCACACAATGATCACATCAAGGACCGGCTCAGCAGCCCACAGTGTTATTGCCTTCACCTGGCCAACAACACTCACAAGTGATCCAACTAAAGTAGCCAGTCTCTACAACACTAAAGGTCACAGCATAAAACGATCACCTCCCCATTTGGCATCCATAAATACTGATATACTAGATGTACACACATGGTTTACAGACTCTACTCCCTTAGCTATAAAAAGACTATAACTAATGAATCTCCAAAACTTGATTCTGCTCATCTGGACGTAGCGTTTTGTGGGAGAAATGTTTCGTCACACATCCAAGTGACTTCGTCAGTCTCAGCTGACTGCAGGTTTCCCCAATCGTATAAACAGTACATTTGCATTGTCAAAGGAGCTTGCAAAGAAAAGCGTCTGGACTTCTTTAAGTTGCTTGAAGACGTTTCACCTCTCATCCGAGAAGCTTCTTCAGTTCTAAGGTCAAATGGTGGAAAGTCCCAGATATAAACCTAGTGGGAGTGACCCCCCACAGAGGGACAAAAGGACCCCCTGATGATCCTCTAATCGCCTGAGCCAAGGTGGGAAACTGGGCGTGGGTCCCAATCAGCCAGAGTTTCAGGTGTGTTCATTGTGAAACCTGGCCCCACCTTATCATGCGAATTCCTGAGGTCAGATGGCCCAGGATGTGAGTGGGCGTTAAGGCGTCTGGGAAGGGATCTCAAAACTGGATTATAGATGGCAGAGAGTTGGTGTCGTAAACCCCCGCCTCTGTTCAAAGATGGTCGCTCACAGTGGACATAGAAGAAGCCATCTATGTCAAAGATGGTCGCTCACAGTGGACATAGAAGAAGCCATATATGCCATATATATATATATATATATATATACATATATATATGCCATATATATGCCATCTATATACATATATATATGCCATATATATGCCATCTATATATATATATATATGCCATATATATGCCATATATATATATATATATATATATATATATATACATATATATATGCCATATATATGCCATCTATATATATATATATATATATGCCATATATATGCCATCTATATATATATATATATATATGCCATATATATGCCATCTATATATATATATATATATATGCCATATATATGCCATCTATATATATATATATATATATGCCATATATATGCCATCTATATATATATATATATATATATATATATATATATATATATATATATGCCATATATATATATATATATATATATATATATATATATATATGCCATATATATATATATATATATATATATATATATATATATATATATGGCATATATATATATATATATATATATATATATGGCATATATATATATATATATATATATATATATGCCATATATATATATATATATATGCCATATATATATATATATATATATATATATATATATATATGCCATATATATATATATATATATATATATATATATATATATATATATATATATATATGCCATATATATATATATATATATATATGCCATATATATATATATATATATATATATGGCATATATATATATATATATATATATGCCATATATATATATATATATATATATATATATATATATGCCATATATATATATATATATATATATATATATATATATATATATATGCCATATATATATATATATATATGGCATATATATATATATATATATATATATATATGCCATATATATATATATATATATATATATATATGCCATATATATATATATATATATATATATATATATATATATATATATATGCCATATATATATGCCATATATATATGCCATATATATATATGCCATATATATATATGCCATATATATATATGCCATATATATATATGCCATATATATATATGCCATATATATGCCATATATATATATATATATATATATATATATGCCATATATATATATATATGCCATATATATGCCATATATATATGCCATATATATATATATATGCCATATATATGCCATATATATATATATATGCTATATATATATATATATGCTATATATATATATATATGCTATATATATATATATATGCTATATATATATATATATGCTATATATATATATATATGCTATATATATATATATATGCTATATATATATATATGCTATATATATATATATGATATATATATATATATGCTATATATATATATATATATATATATATATGCCATATATATATGCCATATATATATGCCATATATATATATATATATATATATATATATATATATATATATATATGCTGTGCTTATTTACTTATCTCACATAAGTATTTATCTCTGGGTACCTTCAAATGTTTTTAACCCAATGGCAATCTGTACATTTTTTTGAATGAACATAAAAATATCAGGTCAGAGGGCCCGGTGGCGCCAGTGTCCGGCAGCCTCGCCTCTGTCAGTGCGCCCCAGGGCAGCTGTGGCTACAATGTAGCTTGCCATCACCAGTGTGTGAATGTGTGTGTGAATGGGTGGATGACTGGATATGTAAAGCGCTTTGGGGTCCTTAGGGACTAGTAAAGCGCTATATAAATACAGGCCATTTACCATTTATCATGGAAAGGACACACACACACACACACACACACACACACACACAACCTACCATTTGGTTTATTTAGTTGTCAGACGGCCTTATGATTTTAGGTTTGCACAGGGTAGAAGGCAAGCCAGTCTTCGGACAAGTCGCAAAATCATCAAAAACAAGGCGTTTTCTAATACCCTCGTATGCAGTGTTGAGCCTATCCCTCTTGATGGCGTCGTCAATCTGGCTAAACAGACGCAGCATAGCTCTCCAGTCGCACCACTGTATAAAAACATGTCCTTAAACCATGTAGTGCGCTCTTCTATGCTTAGAGGGTAAGGATTTAACCTCCAGTTTTCAACCCCTCTGGCAGCAATAAGACTTTCCCCGTCATCACATACATTGAGAAAAATAAAGTCATCGGGGCTGCGGTTGAAACGATCAGCCTCGACCCAGTAAAGCTCAGGGCCTGTCGGACTGTTCCACTGGGAAACATACAGCATCTCTGAGAAGCCCACATTGTCCAAGTCCGCACAAACAACAGTGCGAAAGAGTTTCCAGTTTTTAGTAGACATGGCTTGTGATTCCCCCCAAAGCATTCCCTCACCACAATCTACATGAAGCATAACTGCTCCACTGGTATATTTAACGGTATACACATACCATTTACTGCCTCGATATTCTAACTTAAATTCAGTCCCATCTACGACGTTTTCACAGCGTTGTTTTTTACAATGAGGGCCCCGGGTGCATATGCCTGTAGACGTACCTAGAGCGGCTGTGGCTTGGGCGACGTCCTGGCTACTCGTCATGGTTGATACCGATGTCATCCTGCACTCCTTAGGTAGAGGTGTCTGTCTGTGTTCCTTAGGTCGAGCTGTTGATGTTCCAAATGGTGAAAGACTGCAGGTATATTACTACTAATGTGAAAACACATCTTAGGTGATCTTGATTCAGAGTTCTCAGAGACTCACAGAGATGTCTCTCTCTGTTAGTCCTGCAGTGTTAATATGAACACCCCGGAGCTGAGAGTGTTTTCAGCGGCTCTCTGGTCGAGCGCAGGCCACATTCAGTGTGTCAGTGAACGCCTCCTCCACAAACTGACATGAAACGATTTTTATATCATAACAAATGCGTGAGGTAAAATAAGAATCCAAGCAAATAATTGCATGTCACTCGTGCAACCAATGTCTGCTTTGCATGCTGCTGCTGCAGCTTAGAGCTCTCGCGTGTCTGCGCTAGGTGAGAAAACTTGCTCACACAAATAAACGTATTTAAGACTATCAGACTGCTGAACACTTCATACACACCTCACCATCACTTACCGGAACTTCAACATTATGCACTCCATACTGTACATAAATGCTACTTTTGCACATTTTGCACATTTCCAACTGCCACTCTGTATATTAAATTTTTATTTAATTTTCACACACATAGATATACATATTTAGTATACATATTCAGTAATGTGCATACACTCATATATATTTGTACATATATTTATTGTTATAATCTTCAGATTTACCTATTGTTATATTTTGCTTGCTCTTATGTTATTGTATTGTATTTTGCACACCTCTGTTGCTTGCAAAGCTTGCACACAAGAATTTCACTCACATGTGCTGTACCAGTGTACCTGCACATGCGATGTGACAATAAAAGTGATTTGATTTGAAAAGAGAGTGGCATCCTTTTTTTTTTTTTTTTTGCCTGTCCCGTTTGGCTCTTTTGCCATCAGAATTATTGTCTAGAGGCAAAGAAAGATGCCCAACGGATTTACTTTACCAAATTGACCATCCCAGCCTTGCCGTAATGGTCCATTTGATTCACCTTTTATTGTTTATTTTATTTTCACTTGCTGAATACGGGACAGACTTGACTGGGGGAAAGAAGGGGAGAAAGAAAGAGGGAAAGAAACAGCTGAGAAGAGGGACGGGGGAGAAGGGCAAAAAACAAAAACCAACAGAATGGGCAGAAAAAAAAAAGAGAAAAAAAAATGCATCTATCGATCACCTGGATCACCTGTTGAGAAAGAAAAAAGAAAACAAGCAGAAGAGAACAAGAGTAATAGAATAAACAACATCACAATGATATATGGGAATATGACAGTAAATACTAAATATTAAACATTATTGTGCAGCACATAAGATCAACAGAACACAGTGTGCTTTGAGGTAGGAGCCAAAAAGGGTGTAGTTTGTGGGTGTGATCACCCGTGTGTATGGAACGCCAGGACTGCCATAATGAATTAATTAAATACACCATTAAATAATTGACACATTTAATTAATTATTTATGTATTTCACTTTTTAATTAATTATTGACACATTTAATTAATTAATTATTGACACATTTAATTAATTATTTATGTATTTCACATTTTAATTAATTATTGACACATTTAATTAATTATTGACACATTTAATTAATTATTGACACATTTAATTAATTATTTAATGTTATATTTATTTATTTCATTTTGGCAGTCCTGGCGCCTGGCTCTCATCATGAAATAATTTTATCTGTCACCCATCAAACTCACGGGGCGGGGTTAACGCTGCCCATGCAGCTTCTCTAACATTTGATTGGTTGCCGTGCAAAGTAAGTCAAAACAGGTCGATCCTAGATAATCGATTGCTTGTGTAGACTTGGGGCAGCCAGGTATCCCAGAATGCAGATCAAATCACAGGCAGCAATGGTGGTGGTGTAGTTTTTCTGTCACCAGCTACACTTTTAACAGTGTTTTAGCCGCGAATGTCGCGACGTATGTCTGGTCAGGTTGTCAACATAGAACATGTTTGCAAAAGTGCTCAGATGTTTTCAGAGATTTCACTAGCTCTGCTAACAATTAGCATGCAGAGTGCACCCAGGGGGTTACTACGTTAACCGGTTTGTTTACATATTCCACTCTCTGTGTTCCACATGTTGCATTCGCAGATTCTCATTTTCACCGAACGATCGTCTCTTTCCGCCTGGTCTTGTGTCTCTGTGCTTCTGTAACATAAAGAACAAGCTGACATTTTTCTCACGAAACCAGCGATCAGCTCAACAGACCCTCAGTTTACCTGCATGCATTCTCCTCCTCATCTGTCAGCTGTTTAACACCTGCTGCTAATTCAAGAAACGCGCCTACGTTACCTGGTGATAGTCACAGTTTAACTGGGCAGCCGGTACTCGATATAAAGCAATGTCAGCGCATTTTTCTGCACAAGATAAGTAAATATAGTGTTTTCCCCGAGCGCAGAGCTGCTGGAGCTTGTTTCCTTACAGAGCACTTTATAGGCGAACAGCTTCATCAGCGGCTGATGTCCAATCACCGGCACACAGCTTTGAAACCTCAGCTGAGTTTTAGCTCTCAGTGGTTAACGCTGGACTTCATTCACTCAGGTTCTGTCTGTCGGGTCACGTTTACTTCGCTGTTTTATTTACAACTGAGCAAATCGGTTTGGCTGATACGGTGGCCCCTAGAGACAAAGCACGTACAAACTCCAAAACACATGCAAACTCCAAAACACATGCAAAATCCAAAACACATGCAAAATCAAAAACACATGCAAAATACAAAACACATGCAAAATCAAAAACACATGCAAAATACAAAGCACATGCAAAATACAAAACACACGCAAAATACAAAACACACGCAAAATCAAAAACACACGCAAAATCCAAAGCACATGCAAAATACAAAACACATGCAAAATACAAAGCACAACGGAAGTGCTCCAGGACGCTAGGGGCAGTGTTGAGCTCGATTTGCAAAATAAACGGCAAGTTTGTTGCAAACACACGGAGATGGATACCAGCGGAAAACACCAGCAAGGATAGACCAACCACGCCTCATAATAAAGGTAATGTGCAAACTGTTGTTAGTTTGATTGTTGTTGTTTTTTTATTACTATGAACGCTTGGTTTATGCTTTGCTCATGGAGAACTGGTTTAAAAAAAATGGATAAAAGTATGAAAACGTCATGTTTTAGCGATTTCTGTCCTTTGCTAAACAAAAAAAGTAGCATGCTGTGCCGTTTATATACATATATAGAATGAAAGTTAAGATAAAATATGTAATCTTATTTTAATATTTTGCTCTGAGTAATTGATTGAAAACCAATTAAGGTATGTCATAAACTTGAACGTGGAAGTTGACCACTTTTGTTGCTAATACAAAATCCAAATTACCTGTAGCACTGCCAAGGCATCGCTGTAAATTTCCATATGCATATGAAAGGAACTGTATATATTGCAAGGGTGGCCAACTATGTCCTCTACAGCTATGGACCCCCCCGTACTATCTCTGTTTAATTTACTTTGAGGCTGATTGCTGTTTATTACCTGCATATGGTGTGTTCAGCTAATCACAACCTTGGACATTAGTGTTGCTTGGGGAACGTTGAAGAAACTAGAAACGATCTAGTTGCCGCTCTTGGGGATTGTAGTTCACCACTGATACAGGGCTTACAATTGTTAACCTGATCAGAATTTCTTAATTGTCAGCCTTTGGTCAACATTCCTTCAATAATATATGCCCCCTGTTAAAACTATATTTAGTCGCTAATGTTGTCTTTTGAGTCACAGCACAGCTGGAGCACAACTACAGATCAGAAATAAAATGGAAGACAGGGAACACCATGTAGGAGCAAAGATGTAAAAACATGTTATTGTTAATCTCATTCCTAGATACAGATTGGCATCATGAGAAGGACCAGTGATGGTATAAGACCTGTTCGAGGAAAGTCACTTCCAGTTGATGTTCATTCTCACTGGTCAACTGAGCAAATCTTGTCTGCCAGCGTGAAAAAACATAAGGACTTTAACCAGGACATGGCCGATGGACCCTATGTACTGCTATACCCTGATGCAAGGGAAGTTAACACAATTCCTGGAACCAACACCCCTTTCAACATCCAAAAATACAAGGATGCCATAGGGAAGGCCTATCAAAGAATAACTCTCTACATTTGCAACCATGATGACTTCTTAAATACTGGTAAGTGATTCTGATAATGCAATGACAATCATAAATTTTAGATATTAAAAATAATTCAAGATTTTTCAAAAAAATGTTGATCAGAGAGTGACATGATTTTGCCACAGATTTTAAATATATTTAATTTGTGCTTTATAGCCAAAGTGTTCTATATGTTTGCTAATTGTTAGATATAGCTTTCAATACATACATATATTTAAATTAGACTGTATGTTTTGAATCATTGAATATTTGCAGATTGCAACACAGAGTGTGAATCTGAAGAGGACAATGAAGTTCAAGTAAAAGCAGTAGAAAGCCCACTGTCGGACACTGTGGTTAGTCTTTTTTCTTTACCATTGTTTTGTGTGTGTGTGTGTGTGTGTGTGTGTGTGTGTCTGTGTTTGTATACACCAATATAATCAAGAAAAGTTAAAAGTTTTAAAAAGTGCTGTTAAGCTTATTTTACTACTTATCAGGTATGGGATTTTCCAGATAATCACAGCACCCCGGAAAGAGCACCTTCAAGAAATAGGTAAGTTTTGTATTGTGGAGGATACAGTGCGGCGACCGTGAATAGTGAGGAGCCAAAATACATTATTATGTATTATATTGTAAATTCTGAAATTATTTAAATTCTTTACAGGGGGTCAAACTTGCAAACTTCTTCTGAAGTAAGACTCTGAAAAATGTCATTAATAATTATCATACAGGCTACAAACATAAAATATATTAACTGTTCATATATTTTTGATATTTAGACTCAAGGTCCCTGCTACAGGTATGTTTTGGACACAGAAATTTGTGTATTGAGACACTAGACCAATAAAATCTTAGTTAACTTTAGATTTTAAGAAATGTTCTACTTTGCCCACTAAATGTTTTTTATTGCAGCACATACACAAGTGTTTATGCACCGATTGTAATTGATAGTGACTCAGACAAAGAAGTTCTCATCGAAAAGGATGAGAGTGAAACACAAAGGTAAGTATACATTTAAATGTGAGAATGTAAATATGCTAAAAGTGAGTATTAACATCCTCATTTTATGTGATATTAAATAATTTTTTTATGTTCTAGTACAAATGGCCTGACTGCTGCAGAAGTACTTGAAGAGCTGGCGTCTAAGACAATAAAAACATCTGTCAGCAGATTTAATATAAACAGAGCAAATGTTTGGGACTGAGCAGCTCGGGGCTTTAGACGTGTGTCTTACAACCCAACTGATGATATACTTGTGAAGTTCAGCGATGATGCAGGACAGCGTGACGATGGAATGGATAATGGTGGTCCTAAATGTGAATTTTTGACATTATTAATGAAATGCCTTAGATCACGACGAATCTTTGATGGACCTGAGGACAGCAAATTTCTTACATTTGACAGCGCTGGTGAGAAAGTTATACCATCTGACTATAAAATTAAATTAATACATTCTGAAGTTAAGCTTGGATGATTAATTGCTTATTAAAATAAAAAGGCATATAATTTAAAACATTATTTTAGCATAACTAACTAAATACATCCATTACCAGCTGCAAGAGAGGATGAATATTTCCTTGCTGGCAGAATGATTGCCACATCATTGGTACATGGTGGTCCAGGGCCTGCCTTCCTCTCCAAGACACTCTACCAGCATCTGATTGGGACAACAAAGTCTGATGTGGTGGAGGTCACAATTGAAGATGTAACTGATGAAGCTACAAAAGCTTTTCTGTTGGAAGTATGTTGATTTAAATATTCTATTTTAAAACTACAATTTCTTTTGTTATCACAAAGCTTGATGTGTTAATTGCACATTGGACTGTAACACTGTGCTCCAAAGTAGTTGTAATTTTAATCAGCATGCTAAGTGTACTGATGTTTGTTAATTATGAACAAAGATAAATGTTTGACTTTAAGTAGAGGAGTAGAAAACAATACCAGAATAACATGCTTTAAAATATAGACCAAACATTGAAGTGCACTAGTAATTATATTTAAAATAATTTTGATGTGAACGTCATGCACAACAACCTGTGATACTGCAATTTTCTTTTTTTTCTTATGTAAACACTAGATATCCAATGCTGCAACGCTGAAGGAACTCCATGGGTGCATTGAAATGCATTGCAGCTTATTGCAGACAGCTGGCTGCTATGGATTTCCGGACTCTTTAGATGGTAAAGGCAACATCATTAAGGACTACCTTAGGTGGTACATCATATACCGCAACCACTTCTCAATCCAAAGGTAACATATTTGTAAGTATTTGGACTGATACAAAATAATGGGGCAATGTAGCTACACTATTTTAATAATAGTTTTTTAACAAAATTGTTTTTAAACCGTAAGCAACACTATACTGAATTGATAACAGACCACAGCTACAGAAGTGGTCTGCCTATTCTTTTGACCAAATTTTTTTTTGAATAATTTGTATGTTTTTGCTTAATTTTACAGTTTTGCATCTTCCCTTTTTATTTATTGTTTCCATGGTTAATTATACTTGTGTTTGTTATACTAATGTTTGCAAAAAGGTTTTGAGTTATCATGCATGTGGTTTACTCAGTATAGAAAAAATCATGTGAAGCTGCAAGGACAGAGATCAAATTTCAAACTTTTAAACACTTATTCTATTAGAATTCTTGTTACTTATCAGTCCCCGCATAAAACGGACAAAGCTGCAAACACAAGTTCAGCTAGTGACCATGTTTAGGCAGGTACTTTAAAAAATGCAGTGCAAATTTGATGTTTGTAGGTGGTTTGATCTTTTACATTATTGGTTTTATTGAGAATAAACCGTACTGTACTGGCTGAAAATGCATTTGCAACATTGTGGCTGAAGTAAGTTAAGCTCCAGTCTGCAACATTCCCTTGCTGATGAATAGAAATGCAGATGGTAAAATATAAATTCTGAAGGTGGCATGGTGGAGCAATGGATAAAACAGACTGGGATTCAGAAGGTAGCACGTTTGATGAGAGCACACACACCAGGTGTGTCCTTGAGAAAGACAGCCAGCACTAACTCACTGCTCACCCCAAGGGTGATGGGTTAAATGCTGAGATCTAATTTCCCCCTAGGATCAATAAAGTATGTAAAAATCATTGTGCTTTTGGAATAATTAAAATAAAACATTCAAAAAGTGTTTTTCATGTTTTTATTGTAGTGCTGATGACAATTTTCCCCTTATAGATTTAAGGATGGCCTCACAACACTTGGTGTAATCCATGCCCTGCAGCAGCATCCTTTGTTGTTCCAACCCTTCATGTGCTCAAGACCAGAGCCACTGACATCTGACTTTTTAGAGGACATGTTTGCAGTGGTCCTGAGCGAACCTGGCAGTTCAAGACGGCAGGAAGAAACCAGGGTGCTTGGATTCTGGCGAGACTATCTGATAGACGCTGAAGGTTTGTATAATACAAAACTTGTACTGCAAACAAATTACTACGATCAGTGCAAACCAATAAAGCAGCTCTTTCATGAATATTACTTTTATGATGTTTTTTAAGTTTAAACTGTCAGGTGATATTTCTGCTATAGAACAGGTATTTGTGCTATTAATCTTGGAAAAAAAAGGAAAAACATAATACTTTGGAACATTTGAGGATCCAAGTTTCTGATATTCTGCTTTGTATTTGAAATTTTTAGAAAATAAAGATTTATCTTTAGCTACATTCTATTTAATTCTAGATACCAAAACAGCAGTCTCCCTACAAGACATACTGATGTTTGCCACGGGCCTAAACAGCATTCCACCAGCTGGAATGGAACCAAGACCAAGATTGCTGTTTGGTGATGCATCACGTTTCCCAATTGGGAAAATGTGCAAACACCATTGTGATACCAATGGCTCAGTCATATAAGCAGTTCCAGGATGATATGGACTTTGGAATATTAAACTCTCCTGGTTTTGGTCTGTATTGATCGACTTACAGTTTGATCCTCATACTGTAATATAGTCTTCATGTCAACTGTGTTTTTGTTCTTATACAAAAAGGTTTGTTTAAAGAAATTGACTAGATATCTGTTGGGCCAAGGCCTTTGTTTTAGTTACAATGCTAAAGTAAATGTCTGTGATTTGAAATGATTACTTTTAGTACCCTTAGCTTTAGAAAGAATTCCCTTTATATCTATTCTAAATGGTGAATAGTAGTTGTTAGATTTGTATTGTTGATTGTCATTTATGCTTAGAAATATTTACTTATATATGCTTAGAGTTTTGTAATTAGTTGTAGATTGGTAGAGGTTTTGATCCTTGATAGTCTGCAAACTTTGTGTGTATTAGACAGCACTTTGGGAGCATGAGAGGTCACACCGTGTCTTATTATTTTATGGTAGGATTAACGTAGTTGCGTCTGTTCTAGTCTAAGTGCTCTTTGTTTAGATGAACTGCAGGACTTCCTCACCGTGTTATCTAGGATGAACCATCTAGGGTGAGGGGGAGGCTACCCTCTTCCTGACCAAGGATGTTTGACCCTTTGATCAGCAGTCCCCCCACACACACACACACACACACACACACACACAGGCAAGGTACTCTTTGTTTGTATGTAGACGTCGTATGTTAATGAACCTATGCATATTCATGTAACCTCAATAAAAGGACAGTGTATGGGAGAACGGACGAGACCAACTGGAGTCAAGCGGTTGTCCGGTTCTCTCCCGTGCACGAGTAACATGAAGAACTTTGCCTATTTGTGTCTTGCTTAGCAGTGTAATTATATTGTCTTAACGTGCCAGCGAATAGGTTTATGCTACAAACCTATCATTAATTGGTCCTTCGATGCCGGAGCCCTGGAATCGCATTCACCGAGGGGAGGAGAGGCACGCTGACAGACTGACGTCAGCCAGGAAGTTCCTGTGGATTCGCGGTCTGTCCTTTCTCCTCGATGAATGACGGTCGGCGGGATTCGGGCTGATATTACACTCTAAGCAACGCCAAGTAAGTTTAAAGAGGCCGACTCTATAACCGTGTCGTTGTGCAGTCTCCGCCACTGTGTGAGGCGTTGAGAAGAGGCCGACTCTATAACCGTGTCGTTGTGCAGTCTCCGCCACTGTGTGAGGCGTTGAGAAGAGGCCGACTCTATAACCGTGTCGTTGTGCAGTCTCCGCCACTGTGTGAGGCGTTGAGAAGTTCGCTACTTTGTGTAGCGATACCCGGGTTCCTTGCTACTTTGTGGAGCAAGAGGTTCCTCGCTATTTTGTGTGGCTAGAGGTGAGTTCTCCGCCGCTTTGTGGGGCGTTGAGAAGTTCCGCGGGGTCCAGATTGTGCTGGACGATAGGCCTATTTTGTGTTGTTTTTGTTGTCGTCGTTGTTGTTGTTGTGTGAGTGTGTGCGGAGCAGAACATGTGGTCTGTGACACCGACTGTTGTTGTTATCATGGGTTTCTAAGCAACCAAGAGTGAGTCGGAGGGAGACAGACGTTTGTGCTGGACTTTGCTCCTGGCAGCACAAAGTATTTATGTAAAAAAGAGAGAGAGCGACGGCTCCACAGCTGCGCGGGTTCACGCGAGCGCGGTCACGCGGGTTTCACGCGGACCTGAGCCGTGCGGTTAATCGCAGGCTTAAAAATGGAAGAGATTAAAATGTTAGAAGTTTTCAGAAAACACACCAGCCTTGAAGAGCGTGTGGAGAAGGCCAGCCCACATCAGCAGCTATGCTCTGGTGGGTGGCTGTCCCCCCACCCCTTGCTGACACAAAACGTTAACTCTTCAGCCTGTGTGCCAGACCATAGACGTAATTGAGGTGGATAGTTGTTAAAAGTCATCTACATTACGCTTGTGGTTGCTTAAATTCAGTACGATGACATGTGAGGTGAAGTGATATAGATAAATATTTAAACTAATGAAGTGCATAGAGGCACTTGACCTGTGTGGAAGACTGTCGTCTTATTATGAACCATTGTTGGGATGTAGAGCACACCTGTGAAAACAACTAATATGCTGAACCCTGTATGAAACATCTAAAAGTACATGATGGAGAAGCTGAGTTGAATATGAAAGTGTAAGACTTTGCCACTGTGGGCAGAGCAACTACTGTGTGATGTTGCGTTGCAGTTTTTTTTTTTTCTTCTGAGCTGATGAGCAGGCTACACATTATCAGATCGAGAGCTGTCTGAGAACTACTCTAAGAGAGGGAAACAGCGCTATGATAACTGTGATAACTGGAGTGTGCAACGTTTCCATGAGCAGTTTTCCTGCATCTTGACTTGTGTGTAGAGTGTTCATAACATCAGCATCATGTTTTTGATTATTTGTTTGTTGGGTTGAAAAATAGTTAAATAAACTGGTGATCATATTTACGGATCACCATGGCACATATCATCAGCCATGTGATTTATTTTTGCAGATGACGAAGTGAGTGTGAATGTGTCTGACATCACAGTGTTCTTGTGCACTGTGCAAGAGTAATTGCCTTTGATTGTGAGTGATAGCGGTGATTTTGCAGGTCACCAGCTATTGTAAATAAAAAAAAAAAAAAAAAAAGAGTGAATAAGAGGGAGAATTTATATTGTAGAAAAAAATAATCATAGGAAAAAGGTTTTGTGTTGATCAACCAAAAAAAACAACTATAATTTCATTTTCTGCTTTTAAGAAAGGACTGTTCACAAAAACACAGAGCGAGAGAGAGAGAGAGATATGTGTTGATTAAGCAGTGATGATAATAATGAAATGTCTTAGTTTGTCACTTTCAGGTGAAAAGCAGACCTGAATCAATTTTCCACATGCAGCGGTCGGAAGAAAGTTATAGTTTAACATCATTGGAAACATGCAGGCCAAGTTTCTGGCTGACTTATTTACAGTGCCATGTGTTTCTCAACCTCACAAGCGAGCTCACTCCTCCCTGAAGATAAGGAATGCAGCTCCATGATAAAGAGACAGCAGCAAGCCCTGAGCACAAAAAGTCCCAGCAAAGCAGCAGCAATGTGGATAAACAGCAGCAGAAGAAAGCAAACCCATCTTCCTGTCTGATTGGATGAATTCCACGGAGGGGCGAGCAAGATGGCGGTGGCAGCATGTTGAAATGCTCAAAAAGGACTGAGTGACTCGGGCAAGCCACATGCAGCTAGCATGCTGGCTAGCGACATGAAAGAAATGGACCCTTCATGATGCGTTCAACGTGCCAGCGCTGTGGTGGGAAAGGCTCCATCATAAACACGCCCTGCGCCCTGCGCCGAGGTTCAGGCCAAGAAGAAGAAGACGATGACTTCCAAGCCCAAGAAGGTTGGCCTCAGCGTGGGCGAGCTGATTGTGAAAGCCGTGGCCGCTTCCAAGGAGCGCAACGGCCTGTCTGTGGCCGCTCTCAAGAAGGCTCTGGCTGCCGGAGGCTACGATGTGGACAAGAACAAGGCCCGTGTCAAGACCGCCATCAAGAGTCTGGTGGCGAAGGGCACTCTGGTGCAGACCAAGGGCACCGGGGCCTCCGGATCCTTCAAGATGAACAAGGCTACTGAGAGCAAAGCCAAGAAGCCCGCCGCGGCCAAAGCCAAGAAACCGGCAGCAGCTGCTAAGAAGTCGCCCAGGAAGGCAGCAGCAGCAGCACTTCAGCCACTAGCACGAAGTCAACCGCATCAGAGGACAATAGTGAGAGTGGCTGTGACTTCACTGTGCATGTGAAGAAAACGTTTGAGGAGAACTGAACAGTTGGAGTTTGACATTTGCCACCTGTGGAGTAAAATGGCAAGAAGAGACAGTGGGACACGGGACAAAGCTGAAGGAGAACTGCCGGCTGTTGGACTGTTGAAGTGGGAGAGGACAACAGAGTGAGAAGACTAGGTGAGAACACATAGGAATTATTTAATGTGGGAAATCAAAATTTGGGTTAGCAAACCTGGGGAAAAGAAAACTGACTGCTTAAGTTGGAAAATTGAGACGGAGTCTGAAACATTGCGAAAATAGAAACATATACAAAATCACACACACACAAGCAGAACATGCATTAACCCTACTAACAATTCCAAACACAAAATGACTCATGAAGACTCATAGCACATTAGTTAAGAAATGATTAAATAATAGCAGAGAAATGTGTAGGAAAGGCAGCTTTAAGAACATGCTCTGCTGGAGATGCAGCTCCACAGACATGCATTAGACCTGCCTAATAACACAAACACATGTAATGAAAATTAGCTTGTTATCTTTCATCAGTGTTAAAATAGTGTCAATTTAGCAGACACTTGTTATTAAATACTGAATTTATCCTAAAGAAAAAAATTGACTCTCCAAGTTGCAGGACAACAGTTTAACTTTTGTGGGAAAAAAGATCCTGGTTTGACCAACCAGTGATCAGACAATAAATTTAGTTGTTAAAATGGTAAATTGGGAGAAGCTTCCTGCTTGATTGAGGCAGCACATGTAATTTACTGTATGAGGGAAATTGTCTTTTGTGATACTATTTTGAACATGCTTTTCTGTCGTCCTGTCAACTTAGTGGGTTAATAGTTGATATGCAAATTAGTGATCGGTTTTAGATTAATGAAAGGTGACTGAATTCTAGCACGAGTGAATGAGATGTGTTGGAGTTGTTGTGTGTTGAGTGGAGACTCTAAAACACTGAGTTTCCTGCTTTGATGTGCGAGTGAATCCTGTATTTAGATACACAACTCTGAATACGTCAGAACAGACTGTTTTGTGAAGTGCATGACAGCATGTCACATGTTTTATGATGAAGGGAAAAGGAAAATTGAATAAAATAGATCTGTGGCCTAAATGAGTGAAGAGCACAGACCTGGTAATTAAACTCATAGCTAATAAGACATTAGGATTATGTTGTGTGTTGTGCAGCTGATGGTTGATTTGGAGTGAATCTAGCTGATGATTTTTCTTTTGTTGTGAAGTTGAGCCTGCCGATTAGTATGATGGTATGATAAACCATGCTAATGGTATGATTTACCCTCCTGAGATGAGGAGCTTGTGTCATGACTTAACAAGGCCTTTTTATTTTGATACTTTCACAGTGCACTGAGAGTTTGGTTTGATAATCTCTGTTATTTTTTATTTTTCATTTTTGAACAAGCACTGATTTTTGCTTGTGAATTTCTTTTCTTTGAGCAGATCTGCAAGTCGGGAATTAAAAGCGTTACACGTCGTCAAGAAAATTGTTGCAAGTGAGTTTCTCCACATTTAAAATGGGTTCAGGAGAAAGCCACTTATTTGGGACAATTAGGAAATGAGAGTCCCCCCCAAAAAGGATTCAACGAGGAAATCCAGTCTAAATTATTTTTCTTTTTGAAATAACGTCGTTTTGCTGAGCGTGGAAACGAATGCGATGATAATTTCCACAATTAGCAAAAGAAGGAACCACTGAGTGAATGAGTAAGAATTTTAAAATATCTGACTGACTGACTGAACATGATTGTGTGAAGCTAACCCCCACCTGACAAAGGTGCAGATGAACCCATGTGTTTCCTTTTACAGGAGCAGAAAGATGACAGCAACACTCGAGGTTGCATGATGATTTAACCTTTTAAATGCCATTTTCTGTGTCTGTGCATTTATCAGGTGTGTTATTCATAGGCTTGAGTTGCTCACAGAGATATCTGTGACAAAGTATGCATACGCCTGCGCAAGCGCTAATATTTGCATTTTCTTTTCTTACAGCATGCCAGTTCTTCATGTGAATTGATGATGCGATTTATACCAGGATAACTGGTTGATGTTTTTTCCTATTACAGGATTTCTGGGTTTATGTGTGAGGAAAACTGTGTTTACAGGTTATGAGTGGTGATGCTGTTGCATTGTGTTGATGGGAAAATGTGAAGGTTACTTTGATAATGTGAATAACCTGTGTGAAATTTCCTGTGTTGAGAACTGGTGTTACTTCTTTCCACAGCTAGGGTTGACTTTATGGTGTTTTTATGGCACCTCTGGAACCTGTTGACCTGTGTCTGACCTCTGTCTGACTACAGTCAATGTGTATTGCTAATGTTAGTTTCTTTGAGAATGCTGTGGAAGATTCAGCTGAACCGGACAAGTGACATGAGTGAAACTAATAAGAGATACAGTGTTTCTGGGATAGTTTGATATGGGCTCATTAGCTGGCCACTTTTGAGCCCATAGTAATATATAAGTGGAGTGACTTTGCTTAAGAGCAGTCACCGATTACATTAATGTTGCCTGAGTACATGGGATGATCCATGTCTGAGGCGACTTATGAAAATAATTGTAGTTTACTGATTTGAGAAAACCTGCACATGACACTTGTCTTGCTGATGTTGAATGCTTCTTGTCCTTATGATACAATTGTTTACAGGTATGAAGTTTGATTTTACTTCCAGATTTTGTTTTCCAGGCCATGATGGTGTGTATGCAGGCTCCTGGGAGAGCCAGGTGTTAAGCAAACTTAATATGCAAAGCACACTAACATTTTTATTGCAGGATTATAGGTCCAGGGTGGTGCTGCTCCAGAGGAGGAGATGCCCTGATGTTACCTGGGATATGATCTAGCTAATCTTTTTCTTTGAGACAGGAATCTGATTTTGATGAGTTGACTCATGGGAGTGTCCATGTGTCAAGATGGGGGATCCAGGATTAATATGAAACAATGAATTAACATTAAATTTTGGAATTAACATTAAATTTTGTTTTATATAATTTTTGCAGCGATTTGTGTGATTAACCGTTTATTTACAGGTATTAAACCCATGTTCAGATGAGGCTTTGATGGCCTATAAGTGAAGTTCACTGAACTAAAGAATGTGGTTTGATGATTGTTGACATGCTCTCCAAATAGAAGTTTTTCCTCCTAGCAATGAAATACAGGTGCAGCAGTAATCTCCTGAGAAATCTTCAGAGGCCCAGTGAGAAGCGAGAACCATTCCAGGCATAACTGACAGCCCAGGCAGTGGTTGAGGTCAAAGATCAAGCTGATTGGGGCCCATCATGAAATCAGACCTTGGAGCCACAGCAAGGACCATGAAACTGCCTGCAAAATAGAGGAGAGGATCGTCCACAAGATGGGAGAGAGGCTTCAGGAGGATCAGAGATCATCTTCAGCACAGCAGACATCACACAGAGAGCTGTGCTACTAAGCTTCCAGGAAATCAAGAGGAGACTTCCCACAGCAAGATTTTAAATAAAATGAAAGATTCAATATTGACGCTGAGGAAGACGACTAAGGTGTACGACGTGCTCTGCCTTAAACCTTCAGCAGCGTTGGAACATGAAAACTCGTGGGATGAGGGGAGCGTGTCAAGCTCCATCGACAGCACAGAAGGAGTTCGAGGATGACATCATGATTCTGTGAAAGCACAGGAACCAGAAGCTATGGTGGTGATGACAGCAGTTTCCTATGAACATCACCTAATGCTGTGCCACTATACTGTGCATACGATGACACTCTGAAGGCTGCTGGGATCATAACAGTAGTAAGATGACGGAACCCAGCACCCTTTCCACAGAGAGCTTTTTCTGCAGAGCGTGGACAATTAAGGAGTCATAAATATCCCCCTCACAAGACGAAGGTCTGAAGTCAGGTGATGGGGGCTGGTAAGAGGCCATAAAACTAGAGTGCTGAGAGGTCTGCAGCTTGGAAATAGCTGAGACCCATGTTGACGAACCACAAAACCAACTAGTATGTTTGAATGTCTATTCTACATACATTTGGACTCTGGTCCTATGGACAGTGATGGAAACAACTGGAAGAGACATTCATGACGCCCTGCAGAGCTTAAACCACTCTGCAGAAAGACATGTGATGTGCACACCCGGAGGAAGCACCACCAAGTTGAGATGTTTTTGAAAATGTTACTTTTTTAGTTTCACTATTAAATTAACAATTTCTTTGGTTGCTCGTAAGATGCAGTTTGCCATGAGATGAGCTCAATGAATGGGGTAACTGCTAATACATTTATTAAACTGTGTACCTTTCAGTAATTTAGGGTGATTTGACATATGCTGAGTATAAAAAGGTTTGCATTGAAACTGTCAGACATGACGTATTCATACCTGGGAACTTTTCAGGCATAAAGGTCAAAAAGGGGGGAAATGTTAGATTTGTATTGTTGATTGTCATTTATGCTTAGAAATATTTACTTATATATGCTTAGAGTTTTGTAATTAGTTGTAGATTGGTAGAGGTTTTGATCCTTGATAGTCTGCAAACTTTGTGTGTATTAGACAGCACTTTGGGAGCATGAGAGGTCACACCGTGTCTTATTATTTTATGGTAGGATTAACGTAGTTGCGTCTGTTCTAGTCTAAGTGCTCTTTGTTTAGATGAACTGCAGGACTTCCTCACCGTGTTATCTAGGATGAACCATCTAGGGTGAGGGGGAGGCTACCCTCTTCCTGACCAAGGATGTTTGACCCTTTGATCAGCAGTCCCCACACACACACACACACACACACACACACACACACACACACACAGGCAAGGTACTCTTTGTTTGTATGTAGACGTCGTATGTTAATGAACCTATGCATATTCATGTAACCTCAATAAAAGGACAGTGTATGGGAGAACGGACGAGACCAACTGGAGTCAAGCGGTTGTCCGGTTCTCTCCCGTGCACGAGTAACATGAAGAACTTTGCCTATTTGTGTCTTGCTTAGCAGTGTAATTATATAGTCTTAACGTGCCAGCGAATAGGTTTATGCTACAAACCTATCAGTAGTATTCATAGATATTGTACATTTTACACAATTTGTATGTCAGTGCAAAGTGTAATTTGCCTTGTTAAGGTTACCAATAAATCTTATTACTTAAATGAGTGTTTTTTACTCCTTTATTTTATATCAACCTGTATTAATAAAGCTAATAATACCAACACGTGTCTTGCATTTAAGGTGGAGGTTAAGAGAGTCTTCACAATATCATCTGTTAGGAGAAATAATTTATTTGATCGCACTGTCACAACTGATATTCTTATTTGGAAAAACACAAAGGCAATTTTTTTAAGTGACTATAAACTGATGAACTATAATTGTGTTCTACTTGAAGCAAAAAACATTTTTTTTAGCCTTAACAAAAGTGCAGGTGGTGCATTACTATAACCACAAAGTGGAATCCACAGTTCTGGGATGTGTGGGAACCTTGGCATTACAACCCAGCAAGCCTTTTTAGTCTGATGTAGTTCTCCACACAAGATTCCAATGTCTGTGATGAACTGAAGCCACTGTTTAGTCCTTCAAAATATTCCTGTAGGTGAGGGTCTCCACAGAAATCGGGAGTTGAACTCATCCTGAACTGGCTCAGCTCTTGATGTCCAACTGCAAGGCCACAGTCGCGTCCACCAAACCTAAAAGTTTGTACAAGGAAAATCTTTACTATTAAAATACTAAGAAAACGCAACAACATCCTTGTAGAAAAAAAGTAGACCTATTTAGTCCAAATTTTTGGTGGTACAAACACTGTGGTGTCTGTTTTTTATGACCATACAGTAAAAGAAGACTATATGATCAAGTGCATAGATCAGTGCGCCCCAGGGTGGCTGTGGCTACAATGTAGCTTGCCATCACCAGTGTGTGAATGGGTGGATGACTGGTTGTGTAAAGCGCTTTGGGGTCCTTAGGGACTAGAAAAGCGCTATACAAATACAGGACATTTACCGTTTATAGATTAAAAGGTGCTAAAAAAAAAAAAATGTCATTTTTCTGATTTCTACTTAAATTAAAGAATTTTGATTTTTCACATTTTTAATTGACAAGTGATACAAACCTATGAGGCAGGTAATACATCACATCCGGTTTACCAGATGGACAGCGTGACTGGCTAACTGGACGGATCAGGTGCGTGTTCCACTTTCTTTTGCATTCATCCAGATCCCTCTGAAGCACAGCCATGAAAATGAAGCGCACCAAGCACATGTGTTCATGACTACCATTAAAGAGGTGCATTTCCTTCATGTCACTCAAAAGGTCCATCCAGAACTGTGTTCTAAAAAAGACAAAAACATACCATCAGTTCACAAATCACCAGCCTTCAAAGCCTCACTATTTCTTACATTTATGAAATTGTTTCTTGAGTTGACGTAAAGTGCGTGCATTTCGGATTTCTATTCATCTCTCTTTCTTTATTGACTATTACAGTTTATATTTTCTATCTTATACTTGTATGTAACATAATGGCTACACATTGAAGCTATAAAGGAAAGGTGGTGTAATACACATCAAGGCTTCTGCATCACAGACTATATATTACAGCCACACTTTTATCTGCTTAATATAGTTGTTTCTTGAAAATTTTTAAAACCTACCGCTGTTTTCTGAAGTACGACCACCAGCTTTCAATTCTTTGATTTGTTATTGAAGATCCATACATATGACTGGCAGCTCCTGCAAAAAAATCCTGATGAGATGACCGTAAGGCACAATGCATTGCTGCCATCGTCCCATTTTCAGTGCCGCAGTCTGTGCGAAGTCGCACTGGTATGACTCCAAACTCTGAAGCACACTGAACGTAGTGTTGAGCTATGACTTCTGGGTTGCTGTTAGTTGCTCCGCAAACCAACCATAATACCTTCCGCGAATAGCCATCAATACAACCACTGATAGTCAAACCATATGGCTTTAATTTGTCATATCCATCAACATGCCAAGTGTGGTTTGGTCCAGGTGAATCGTAAACTCTTCGTACAAACTTTTTCCTTGAGCGCTTTTGGACTCCAGATGGGTCGAGCTCTGCCATTATCACCATGACATCATGCCTTTTCACAGAAAGATGGCGTTTCTGACGCAGTGTCTGCCACATTGAACGGTATCCATAATGTTGACCAGGTCCCTTCAGCTGTTCTATTATTGCAGCACGAATCAAGGCCTGACTTGAGTAATCTTTTTTGCGGGACAGTGATAAACTTCTTAATCTACATTTAAGTGTGGTCAGACTGATCTTCTGTTTATGTTTTGAGGCCAAAATGTCCAAAGTTTCATTATAGGAGTAACCGTCTCTGAAATATTTCTGAATGAGGTCTTCGATGGAAATGTTTTCTTGAATTGATCCTTATAAACAGAAAAAAAAAAAAAAAGATGGGAAATGGTAAAATAGATCATCAGACAAGAAATGTGCAGTTTTAAATAACAATGACATTTTAAAATCAATGTATTGTTTCATTATTAAACTAAATTAATATGTTGCTTCTTTGGGCCTCAGTAAATTCAAGACAAATAAAGTCTACAACTATAACCCTAACCTGGACGACTAAGAATCTTCACAGATATACCTTAATGGTTTAAATGATTGCAAAATAACGTGTATGCAATTTATATAACATAAAAATAATATAGTACATAAGGACTGCATTCAAATGTAAATAAACTGTAAACAGCCAAATGGCAGCTTTGTGAACTGGTTGAGACAACCTTTTTTTTAATATGTAATTTGTGAAATACTTACTGTTGTCGACAAACGCCAAAAACTCAATATGTTTGCCACATGAACCGCAGAACTTGACAACTTCTCCCACGTTATGGCCACAATATGGACAAAACATTCTTATCCTGAAAGAAACAGCATTTTTCTTTTAAAATAGAGTATTAAAACGGCAAAGGGCAGACCTAAGCTAAAGTGTATATACACAAACGCATTTCCAACACAACAGCTACGTTGCTAGCGTAAAACAGAACTTCCAAAACACAACTACCTACATAACTTAAATTACACAATTGAGAGCATATGTGTATTAGTTGTTGATTTATAGACAAACACTAATATATATTCAAATAATTAAAAAAAAAAAGAAGGTTCATTTACCTTTTACTGCCACACACCAAATCCGGTCATTAGAAACGTCATGGCTTATGTAGCCACTAGGTAACAAAAACTCAACACTGCCCCTAGCGTCCTGGAGCACTTTCGTTGTGCTTTGTATTTTGCATGTGTTTTGTATTTTGCATGTGCTTTGTATTTTGCATGTGTTTTTGATTTTGCGTGTGTTTTGTATTTTGCGTGTGCTTTGTATTTTGCATGTGTTTTGTATTTTGCATGTGCTTTGTATTTTGCGTGTGTTTTGTATTTTGCATGTGCTTTGGAGTTTGCATGTGTTTTGGATTTTGCATGTGTTTTGGAGTTTGTACGTGCTTTGTCTCTAGGGGCCACCGTAGGCTGAGGTTAAAGTTACGTTTCATAACTGCATAGTTTCACAGACGTTTAATGGTTCACTGGCACATGTGTTAGACTGAACTATCATCTAAATATCATCTGTTTTTTAATAGTTATTCAACTGTATTCTAAGCACCAGCTGTCTGTTAGAATGTGATTTTTTTCTCTCTCTCTGTTGGCAGAGGTATAAAAATGCGCAGGAAAATCTGACGTGCATGGCGAACTTCACCGACGATATTTAGGGAGGAATAAACACACATCAAACATAAATGAACCATTTGCCTGTCTCCATAATTGAGAGCATTTTCTCTTCCTATGTCAACACTCTCTCTCTCTCTCTTTTTTTTTTTTGGCTTTTTCGGTCATGTTATGTTTACCTGTCAAAGGCTTGTTACAAACTATGAAACACATCGTGCAGACTTCTGGATGTTAGAAGAAAACTAATACTGCTCATGAATGAGACTAAAGGCAGGAAGGTGTCCTTTAAAACTAAACATGTTAATAGGACCTCCCTATTTATATCATAGTTTATGATATAGCACGTGTATTTCAGTAATAGCCTGCTGATTTCAGTGTGGTGAACAGTCGCACAGCTCACGTAGGCGATATCTGTGATACTCCTTAGCTATAATTTATCCAAGTTAACTTCAGTTAACCTTTCAGACAGTTCTTTTGCAATGAAAAACATAAACACCCATGCTGCCGGTAGGTTTTCTCAGTGCCAGCTGTTAACATTATAGCCGCTTATGCAGTAACCATGGTAACCACGGACTCTGAGCGGCTGGATCGACGGAGGTCAGACAACAATTTTACATGTATGATATTAAAACAGGACACAGCCACTATACGTGCTGGCCTCATATCAAATGTGAAGGCAGACTGAGTCTATGTTTGACGTTTTTTATATCTAATCTTCCTTTTCAAACATTTAAACAGCAGCGAGTCTGCAGCTGAGGGAATACAAACTCAAATTGTCGGAACAGGTTTGCTCGTTTCTTGGATTCATTTGGTGATTTATTAAATGTATAACTGTTATTCTAATCTGCTGCTGAGTCTCTTACACTTTTCTTTATGCTGTATATTTTCACGTCTCTGGAATAGTTGGCAGTTAGATAGTCAGCTGGGAAACTCTGTGTTAACTCATGGAGCTGAGGATATCGTGGATATGCTGACCTCGCTCCGTGGTGTACAGGGCCGTTTACCCTCATGATTAATATTCACAATAAAAATATTAGCCGAACATCATGAAGTCTGTATGCGTTTCATAGTGTGGAACAACCTTTGTACAGTTAAAGCCAGCAGTTACTACATGACAGAAACACCAACGTTATCTCTTTTATGCGTTTATACACAGGTCACGCTGATTACTGAACAAAAACCCAAAGATCAGATGTTAAACAGATTTATTTGCTCTCTCTCCTCCTTAAACATTTTTTAATGTTAGTTATAATTCAGAATTGGCGACTGAAACACGTAGGACACATAAGAACTTCAGGAAATAAAACATCGATAAATATAACCTCAGTAAAAGAAGTCAGCGGGGGTTACTACAGCTGTGTACCGGGGCCTGCGCTTTGTCGGTGGGATTGCTTGCGAGGCGAGCGGGTCTATCCCAAGCTTTGCCGTGAGACTGGGCAGACATCTCCGAAATCATCGAAGCACTTTTGCAAAGAGGCTGTATCTTGACAAACCGACCAGACACATGAAGATTAAACCACTACATTCTCGGCTAAAAAAATATTAAAACGGTATTTTGTGACACACAAACAGGGTTTTTCAAAGTTCAGTTTTGTTAGCTTCCACATGCCGGTTGTTGTGTGCTAGAAACAATGGCCACCAGGCCAAAGCAATGGTTTTGACTCGATCAGCGTTAACCCCGCCCCCTGAGTTTGATGGGTGAGGCTGACAGATAAAATTATTTCATGATGAGAGCCAGGCGCCAGGACTGCCAAAATGAAATAAATAAATATATCATTAAATAATTAATTAAATGTGTCAATAAGTAATTAAATGTGTCAATAATTAATTAAAATGTGAAATACATAAATAATTAATTAAATGTGTCAATAATTAATTAATTACATGTGTCATAACTATTTATTTATTTAATTAATTCCAATTTTAATTAATTATTGACACATTTAATTAATTATTTAATGGTGTATTTAATTAATTCATTATGGCAGTCCTGGCATTCCATAGTGTGTACACCTGTGAGCATGGACACGCTTGTTTTTTTAAAAGGTTCCTTCATGTAATGATCTGCTAGAGGGTGTGGGGGGGCCACTGCCCCGTCCTCCAGGGCATGAAGCAGGTATGGAGGAGATCAAAACTCCAGACATCCAGAGGCCCCCAGAACACAAGAGACCAAGGAAGACCAACAGAGGGGCAGCTGCGCCACTGTCCCGGAAAGAGCTGAGGAGAGTCCCAGATGAGGGCTCACTCAGCAGCCGCGGAGCAGAAGCCGGGGGGGGGCCAAGAGGGTGGCATCCTAATGTGATTGGTCACTGCGATGGACACTTCAGGTTGCTGCTAAACTGAGTTACACTGTGGCAGCAATAGAAACGCTGTTTTAAACTGTATTTGTTTACAATTTGAAAAATAAAATTTGCCGAATGAATTATCAGAAGTTATTGTTTGTTGTGCATTAGTGGAAATACTGACAACTGTCACTGGATTATAGAATGTTGAAGAAATATTTTAAACCAGAGCAAACACAATCCAGCTGCAGTTATTGATCCATCATCTGTTCATTGATTGACACTTTGATCATGAGTCCTGACATCAGAGATGTGAATGAGTGATGCTTTGTTTTCATGAATCACATTAAAAGCACACTTACACTTCCTCAGACCTGGTCTCAACCATCGGACTCCAGCAGGCTCCACCCTGAAAGGAGGAGGGGGGTCAGACCAGCACAGTCTCTTTCGGCATGCAGTGTTGGGAAGGTTACTTTTAAAATGTATTCCATTACAGAATACAGAATACATGCCCCAATATGTATTCTGTAACGTATTCCGTTACGTTACTCAATGACAGTAACGTATTCTGAATACTTTGGATTACTTAATATATTATCTTGCTTGAAATATTTTAAACCAGAGGATTCAAAGGCATGTCCTCAAGCATCTGCTCTGCTGTCTCATTAATCTGTTGGACAGTATCACATCACTTCTGGGATGGGAAGCATGCATCAATCCTAAGAAAAAGGTCAAACTGTTTCTTAGTCTATTGATTAAACTTAATTTTATAAAATGTGTTTATGTTGCTGCCAGTGAGTTTCACTCAGTGAAACAGCTGTACATATCTGGCTGCAGAGGTTCACTCACTGTGAGTTCAGGCTTCACTGTAACAGTTCGTCCAGATGATATTTCAGGTTAGCTGAGCAGACAGTCTGTGAGGTGGACAGGAGAGAAGGATGTGACACACAGTCTTTGGTAAGGAGCTGAATGGTCTGAAATAGTGTATCATAAATATAGTTCAGGTTGTTGCTATCATGCTGAGTAAATGTACACAAGATGCTTGTAGCTGCTGCGTGCTAGGCGTTCTACGTTTTTATGCTTTGTGGTTATTTCTGTGCTGCTAACAACTGAATTTACTTCAGTTGTCTGATGTAGATCCATCACTCTGGGCCTGGACCTGCAGACCACAGGGAAACATCACACATCTACCTGCTGTCTGTTTCACTGCTCAAATATATTTTTTGTACTGTCTTCTTGAAATTCTTTCAATTTTTTGTTTGCAATCATACACACGATGCAGTCATTGACCTACACTGATTCACTTTTCACTGGAAGCTTCATTCCATAAATATTCAGTCAATTTAACACATTGGAACAAATTTTAAACATTTCAGCTGAGACAGATGAACATCATGTGACTATTTCATCAAGTGTGTTGCTTTCAATGACCATGTTCCTGTTAAATACAGTTACAGTGTCATTTGAAGAACTTCTTAGTCATCATTACTGCTGTTTGAGTGTGTGCTCATTACTGTTATCTCTTTAGTACTTTTTGAATTTAAGGTACATTTTGGAAGAATCAGTTTTATTAAAGCTTTTTCTGTATTGTGTGTTGTACATTCCACATTTTATCTACAAATCTGATCCTTGGAAAAATCCAGGAGAAAACATGAAACCAAAGGAGAAAGAAGAGGCAATTCCTCCATATTATCTTTTTTTTTTCTTTTTTGTGCCCCGTTTGGATCTTTAGCCATCAGAATTGTTGTCTTAAGGCCAAGAAAGATGCCAAGTGGATTTATTTTACCAAGTGGATCATCATGGCCTTGCCATATTGGTCCCTTTGATTGACCTTTATTATAATTATGTATTTATTTTATTTTCGGTTGCTACAAATGGGACAGACATGACTGGGGGATAGGACAGGGAGAAAGAATGAAAGAGAGAGGGAGAGAAAGAAAACCAGAGGGGAGAAGAGACGGTGAGAAAGGGGGGGAAGAAAAAACAAAAAACAAAAAAAAAAAAACACCTGGATCACCTGTATGGAGAAAAAAAAAAAAAACAGAAGAGAAAGCAAACAAAAAAAAGAGCAACATAATAAATACAGCACCATCACAATAAACTAGCTAGCAGTAGATAACAGTAGATACTAAATATTAAACGATATTGTGCAGCACGCAAGATAGACAGCACACAATGTGCTTTGAGGTAGCAGCCAAGAAAGGTGTAGTCCGCGTCTGTGAACACCCGTGTGTACACCTGTGTGCATACCTGTGTGGATCAGCATGCTTGTATTCCAAAGGTTTCTCCATGTAACGATCTGCTAGAGAGTGTAGGGAGCCATAGCCCCGTCCCCAGGGCATGAAGCAGGTATCGAGGAGATCCAGGCCCCAGATATCCAGAGGCCCCAGAGTACGAGGACCCGAGGAGGACCACCAAAAGGGGGGGGAACCGTGCCACCCTCCTGGGAAGAGCTGAGTAGAGCCCCAAACGAGAGGTCACCCAGCAGCTATGGAGCAGAGGCCAGAGGGGGTTGCAGTGGCGTGCCCGCAGGCTCTGCCGGCAGCCAGCTGTGCCAGAGAGGACCGAGCTTCAGACCCAGAGGCCTGAGGGCACCCCTCCATATTATCAGCATTTGCTCTTGTGCACCATCTCTGTCGTTACTTAGGTCACAACCAATCACTTCATGGTGGTTTTAGCTCAGGAGGTAGAGCAGGTCATTTACTGGTTGTAAGGTTGATGGTTTGATTCTTAGTCTGCATGCCAAATGTCCTTGGGCAAAATATTTACTTTACATTGCTCTCTGATGCATCCATCAGGGTGGGAATGTTAGTTAGTAAGTACGGTACTTAAAAATCATAGAAGGATGTGGCATGCTGTATTAAGTGCTTTGAGTACTCCAGAAGAGTAGAAAAGTGCTATATGAAAATCAGTCTCTGTATCTCTTCCAGTTGTGTTCCTAGTCTGTTTTGTTCGGTGCAGCAGATTCAGCTTTCAAACTTACAGCCTTTATAAGGGCACCTGACTTTATGTTGTACTTTGAAGTGTGCAGTACACAGGTGGGTACAACAGACAGTCTCCGAACAAGAACAGCAAACCCACATGACATACAGCAAAACAGAACTGGCGTATCTGTAAACAAGGAAATACTTTGGTTGCTGCAAAAATCCAATGTTTTAGCCTGTAATGCTTAAATAGCTGCCCTCTTTTGAAAGTTAACAGGGCAATACTTCCACTTCCAAGGCATCTCTTCCTGGGATTTGAAATACAACAAAGAAAAAGCAAATAAGAACAAAGAAGATTCAGTCATAGCAGCACTATATCTATACCTTGGATTTAATCTGGATCAGAGACCTGCTTCAGACTGAGTAATGTGAAGGCCATAGACATGTTTAGCTTTTCCTTTCTGATTAGCTGAGTAATGTTACACTATGGTAATGAATGTGACTGAGCAACTTGGACATTTAAGCCTAAAATGACATCACTTTGACATGCATAACAGCCACACATTGTGATGTTAGGGAACTGATAGTTTAATTGGAACAGTCCAAAAGCCTGTCAGTGAGGCAGGATGGCTACATGGCAGCACTGGCTCTTTTTACCAGGCAAATTACCACAGTGACTGATGTCAATCACATCAGCTGGTCATGAACATGTAAGTGGACCTTGCTGAGTTGAAGATGTTTACAAGGAATCATTTAGAACAGTTTTATACGTCAACTGATTGAATCCATGAATCTGAAAATGTGTTTCTGAGTGAAAGAGACAAACATGTACAGACTGAACTATCTGTTCAACAGTCAGAGTGTTTCTCTAACAGGAGGACACTCTTTACACTCAACTCGGCACAGAGTTACTGAGGAACCAGGAGACATGAGCATAAACCCAGGATAAAGGGTTTCAGTGAATGTGGTGTTGAAGGTGTGGAGGTGGATCAGAGTGTCAGAGGAGACTCTGTAGAAGGACAGAGTGCCAGCAGGACAGTCCAGATACACTGCTACTCTGTTAGAGACAGAGGAGGATGAGGAGGAGATGGATGTCTCTTTCTTATTGTGACAGACATAATGAGGACCATCATCAGTGCAGTACAGACTCCAGGACTGATCATTGTTTCCAAACAAACAGTCATAACTGAGTCCTTTCCTTCTGATTTTGCTGTAACTCACTGATATAATAACTGTTATTCTCCACTCGACCTCCCAGTAACAGCGACCAGTCAGACCATTTCTACACAGCAACTGCTCATAAACATCAAATCTGTCTGGATGATCAGGATATGATTGAACCTCCTCCACACGTGTCACCTTCCTGTTGTTGTCAGACATTTTGAGGTTTGTGTGTACTGTGTTTGTGTCGATTGTGAGTTGACAGGAATCTGATGGAGAGAACAAACACAATCCAGCTGCAGTTATTGATCCATCATCTGTTCATTGATTGACACTTTGATCATGAGTCCTGACATCAGAGATGTGAATGAGTGATGCTTTGTTTTCATGAATCACATTAAAAGCACACTTACACTTCCTCAGACCTGGTCTCAACCATCGGACTCCAGCAGGCTCCACCCTGAAAGGAGGAGGGGGGTCAGACCAGCACAGTCTCTTTCAGCATGCAGTGTTGGGAAGGTTACTTTTAAAATGTATTCCATTACAGAATACAGAATACATGCCCCAATATGTATTCTGTAACGTATTCCGTTACGTTACTTAATGACAGTAACGTATTCTGAATACTTTGGATTACTTAATATATTATCATGCTTTTTACAACAACGTGAATGTACTATTGCTGTGTGATTTATTACTATTACTGAACGTCCGTGACTCCGAACTGTAGTAAAGGGACCTCTGACTAATACGGCGGGGTCCCTGTCGGCTCGTAGCCGAAAAATAGCTTCACTCTGTTGTGTGGGTCAACTTTTCTTGCGAGAGACAGAGAGAGGCGTTGAAAGACTGCTCCAACGGAACTTATTGTTTTTGGAGGAAAACAGGAACACGGTGTACAGTCGAGTCTTAATAGTTTACTTACAACTGGGCTCGTCAGGCACTCTTCTTGGCTGAAGTGGTTATTATTATATTTACATGCTTCCAGCTCCCGTTTTTCCTCGATGACAACTCGTACCTTTCCACTCCCCTTTTTCTCCCTCCTCGCGCTCACAGACCCATAACGTGTATGGCAGTCCATTCTCCCTGCAACACGGACTACACTGCCCATGATGCTACATTCTTTAGAGCTATGCTTGTAGCATTCTGCCTGTTAGCTTAGCACAACAACAACACAACGAAAAGGTGCTCTCTCACCCAGGAAACACACAGTCGCAGAGAGAGAGAGAGCGTCGCCCTGTAACCATGGCAACCGTAACGCTGCCGCCTGGAACAACAGAACGTAGCTGTCAAACAAAACCCAAACAGTCCTGACCCGCGACAAAATGAAACAGGAAAGTACCGCAGTGTAATCCATTTATTTCAACAAAGTAACTGTATTCTGAATACCACCTTTTTAAACGGTAACTGTAACGGAATACAGTTACTCATATTTTGTATTTTAAATACGTAACGGCGGTACATGTATTCCGTTACTCCCCAACACTGTCAGCATGCACATATGGACATTACATCACTCTCATACACATACTGTTAGACACTAATAAAGGAACAGTCCAACATTTTCACAACTACACATCAATCCATACGTGGATCAAACTGTTGATGATCTGGCTTCTTATTGCTTTGATTTCTGAATCTAAAGAGTGAATGCATTTAAACCAGGAACCACAAATCTAGGCATTCAAAGTTGATAAAGTACCATGGAGTTTTGTAGGGTCAAGCATCACACCAAATCTGGTATATATTGTTTCTATTTTATACAGTACATCTTTGAAATTATACATTCCAGTTATGGCAGCACTTGGTGTGGTGATTAGCACTGTTGCCTAACAGCAAGAAGGTGCTGAGATCCATTCCATCACCTGGCCAGGTCCTTTCTATTTGGAGGTTGCACAGGTTTACTCTGGATTCCTCCCACAGCCCCACTGGCCAGTCCACTGAGGTGGCTGGTATTGGAAGAGGTAGGCTGGCCAGGTCAGGCACTACATTTATTTGCAAGCACTAAAAGTGCATAAAAGATCAGCTCGCTTCTCGCGATGAACCCGCCTCTTTCAAGGATTTAGTTTCCCTTTCCCTCCAGATAGACAACGCCTGAGGAAGAGGGAAGCTGAGAGAAAAACAGACTCCGCAGGTCATTTCCTCGCTGTCTTCGGGTTGACTTCCGCTGCACTACCAGTACAAACATCCACCCCAGTTATTGCCTCTTCTGTCACAGATTCTGTGCTGGAACCGATGCAAATTGTGCATTTCCAGCTCTCAACTATTTTTAATGGTAAAAAAAATGGCCTGCATTTGTATAGTGCTTTACTCAGTCCTTAAGGACCCCAAAGTGCTTTACACTACATTCAGTCATTCACACACTGGCAATGGCAAGCTACATTGTACATTGTAGCCACAGCTGCCCTGGGGCGCACTGACAGAGGCGAGGCTGCCGGACACTGGCGCCACCGGGCCCTCTGACCACCACCAGTGGGCAAACATGGGGTTACTATCTTGCCCAAGGATATTTGGAAACCAGCCAGGAGGCAGCCTGCCTGCATGCAAGAGGATGCAGAGTGAACCATCACTGGGATCGAACCACCGACCTTCTGATTAGTGGCTGACCTGCTCTGCCACCTGAGCTACAGCCACCCCGTAAGGTGGTTTGCCTGATCACTTTCTAGTATCCTGCCCCAAATGGTTAAAAAGCTCCACCTGCAGGTATGTTCTGGGATACAGGTGGGCAGATCAGTTACTAATATTAAACCCTGGCTACTGCTCCCTGTGTTTTTGCAGGCTTACCAGGCTACTCCAACCCCTTCAGGCTCTCGCTGATTTCGGTGTCGGGCAGAGACTTGTTGATTGAGAGTTAGCTAAACAGTTGCACACTCCTCTCCTAGCACTCGAACTTCCCATACTACCCAAAGCTATTAATCACAATCAAAATAAATAATCAAGTGTTTGCCCACATCACTCATCAAACTGAAACTGTCATGCTAGTTAGATCCTGTAATAATAATAATAATAATAATAATAATAATAATAATGAACAGCCAGGAGAGTCACTTACCTTTTTCCCCATTCAATTTTCCCAACTTATTCTCGGTTTCCACTGGTTAACTCTCATATTGAATGGCTCTAGCTCTTACCTCCATCCCATTAGAGGACCGTGACCTACAGGAGGTGTTCAGCAAACAAAAGGCTGTCTCGCTACCAACCCACAAGATTGTATGACTTTCCCAGCGTTCAGGTCGCCAAGCAAAGCTTCAGCCATGTGGCTTTTTTTTCTCGTCGCCTAACCCCAGCCCAAAGAACTACGATGTAGGTGATGGAGCGTTAACTACTCGCTTAACTTTAAAAACCTTAAAAAAGTAGATTGAATTCAACTGTACACATCAGTTTTCCTTCCAAGAAACATTCCATTACTTATCTGTATAACAGAAGAAGTCACTTAGATGAGTGATAAAACATCCGGAGAAACTAAACTTTTGGGCTTGTCTTTGCCTGTAATTCAGGAATTAAGAGATTTTTTTATGTATAGATTTTTTTTTCAGTTATTGTTTCAATTGGCTCATTTTCAGCCTCAGCAGCATCTCTCAGAAGAAAACCAGTTTAAACTTTGTGCCAATCATCAGACAAAAAGTGAATTCACATCAGAGTGGAATTCATAAGATCAAAAGAATAAGCACTTAAGATTGTGTTCTGCAGGGGAATGATAAGTTTCATATCCTCCCTCTCTCTTTTTAAATGTAACTCATAAAACAAGCAAAACTACTAATCTGTACAAGTTACAGATGTCCTTCTAGGTAAATATACACAACTCTTTTGAAGTGATTTGAACTGTGAGTTAAAGGACATGCAGAAGAGGATGCAGAAGATGCAGAGTCAACCATCACTGATGCAGTCTCTCCTGCATAAAGTTCAGGTGCTCGTTTTCCTGTGTGGGTGTCTGATGCCACAAAACAGACTCAGAGCTATAACATCCTAAATGACTATGATATGGAACAGATGTGGGTGTGTCCTCATCTCCCAGAGGAATTCCAATTGTTGTCATAAAAAAAAAAACCATGCACACACAAAAACACCTGAAAATATAAACATCAACCAAAAATCAGCAGTAACTTACTTACTTTATGAGGTCTGTGAAAATTATTTCCATATGATTTACAGTATATATCACAGCATCAAGGGTCTTTATAAGCACGGAGCATAGTACTAAAATGAATCAGTTTCAGCTTTTGTTTTTCCATCCATAAATCAATTTTCTTCCGCTTATCCTTTTCAGGGTCGCAGGAGCCTATCCAAGCTGTCTTAGGGCGAGAGGCAGGGTACACCCTGGACAGGTCGCCAGTCTTTTGCAGGCCAAACACATAGACACAGACACACATAGAATCATTCCACATCGAAAGACCTCAGCCTGATGGTGGAATTGAACTCAGGTCCTTGTCACGGTGAGTTAACAGTGCTAACCACTGTGCTGCCCAGTTTTGTTTTTCATTATGCATATTTCAGTAATAATTAAATTTCATTATCTGTATCTTTACCACACTTGACTAGGTGTAGGTACTGTAGGTGCAGTGAATGCTTAAATTATGCTCTTTGGAATATACTAGACATTCAATGTTAAGATTCAGCACACTGTGTTTGGATTTTGATTAAATTACATTAATAAATATGTATGTAATATTATATAAAAATTAATATTACACACTCTGTGATCATCATTTATGTCCAGTTCAGAATAAATGTGTGCACTCACATATTAAAATAAATAAAGTCAATAATATCTGCTAAGACTGGAGATAATATAAGGAGGGAGAGAACTGACAGCTATTATTTATATCAGCCTGTCTCAGTTCTTTTAATTCTAAGTATCATAAAGTAATGTGGTAACATGTGGACTGATGTGTTTACAGACAGCATTTTAACCACTAGTTTAAAGGCGGTAGGTTGCACCCTTCGATCTAACACTGTATAAATGTAACAGGGCTCAGTGCTGGTTCTAATAGTCTGAGCTGCTTTAAGCTTTGTTTGTGAAGAGCACAGCAGCATGATCTTAAAAGAGTGGGTCTATGTGCTGTGACACTAGCATTAGCCATGTTAGCACGTTACCTTTAACACCTGGTCAGGCTGAGTCTAAAGGCGTACATTAGGAGGTTCAGCTCTCCATTTTACTGTAGAGTCCCTTCATTCTTCACATATCCATGTCGGGCAGAGAGTACATCTGAAGGCTGAATGGCCTTTTTGCAAGCACACACACTTTCTAGCATTGCAAAGCTATGAGTACAAATAGCAGTGTATAAAAATCCAGGCAACCAGCCTGTGCCTGTGAGTACCTTAAATCACGCTGCGTGGCTAGTTTGCATTGCTTCAGGGTTTTGGAAATGAGATAATCCAATAACCAATCTGATAGCTGATCCAATAGTTAATTCCAGAGCTAATCCGATACCTAATATAATATACTAATATATTAGCTAATCTGTGAGCTGACAGGAAAGGGAAATGGATTTTCAAATGAGGAGTGGAATTGCCTTTTCAAATACCAGAAAGAAATCCTGGATTTTTGAATTCATTTCTTTCTTTCTCTCTCTTTTAAAATATGTTTAATATAAATTAAATTAAAAACATCTGCATGAAACAAAGAGGAAGTGTGTGAAAGAGACAGGGAATGTTTCTAAGTCTTCCTCCTCTATCAGATATTCTCTCCATACCTAAGAGTGTCCAGTCTCCAGCATGGATCCTTCAGTCCAGCCAAAAGCAGCTTCATTCCTGAGTCACCTGAATGATTGTAGCCCAGGTCCAGTTTTCTAATTTGGAAGGGGTTGGAGCTCAGAGCTGAGGCCAGTGACGTACAGCCTTCCTCTGTGATCAGACAGCCTGACAGACTGCAGACACACAAAACAACAATCCACCTCTGAACAATGATTTTGTGTTTGTCATACAATAATGTCTATCCAATTCTATCCATTCTATTTTATTTTATTTAAAAAGGACAATTTTAAACAGACAGTCATTGTCATGTCAAGCTTTTTTACACTATGAGCCAACCCGCTAAATTATTAGAGAGAAAGCCCAAACTCTCAGACAATCTGCTTTGAGCAGCACTTGGTAACTGTGGAAAGGAAGAACTCCCTTATAAATAAAGATCCTTCCAATAACAACAGGCTTCAGGAAGAGGTTTAAGGGATTATGGTAAATAGAAGAAATAAGCAGAGAGACAAGAACAAAACACAAATGAAGGAGAGAGGGGACACAAGTTAAATATTAATTGAACTTTAAACTTCAAAGTTTAAATATTAAAGTTAAATAAGTTTTAGAAATACTATAACTTGGCATTGTTGTTATTGTATCTTGTGTATTTTAATTTATATATTTTTTACCTTCATGAACAAACTTGTTCATGAGCAAAACTGTTTATTTTTCTTGAGCAACAAACTCCTCAAATTCAATATTTGGATTGTAGCAAAAGCTGAATTACGAATTTGTGGAACTGATATTAAAACTCTAAACTAAAACCTGCCATTTATGAAACACTGTCTTTTTTTTTTACTCTGTGCGTGAGAAATGAGAAGTTGTTTTTTTCAGTGGATACTCGGAAATTAGTATATAGTTCTGGCCTTCCAACCCATAATAATAATAATAATGGATTGGATTTATATAGCGCTTTTCAAGGCACCCAAAGCGCTTTACAATGCCACTATTCAGTCACTCTCACATTCACACACTGGTGGAGGCAGCTACAGTTGTAGCCACAGCTGCCCTGGGGCAGACTGACAGAAGCGAGGCTGCCATATCGCGCCATCGGCCCCTCTGGCCAACACCAGTAGGCAAGTAGGGTAAAGTGTCTTGCCCAAGGACACAACGACCAGGACAGAGAGCCCGGGGATCGAACCGGCGACCTTCCGGTTACAGATGTGATTCCCAACCCCCTGAGCCACGATCGCCCATCTCTAATTGCCTGGCTGTCCTCACTCTCAACAGCACCATCAGAATCCACATCGCTGTTGTCTGAATCTGTTTTGAATCAGTGACGCGTGAGCAGAACAACTGAGAGGAACAGGCCTTTTGTTGGCTAAATTAATTCAGGTACATCAGCACAAACTCAACTACCACATTGATTGCTGTAGAACAAATGGCCTGATTAAACAAAACATGCCACAAGAAACATAACCCGTACCGTACTTTTCTGTTACTAATTAAACAAAAAATTGACTGTAAAAATTCTTCTCACAGTACTTAGAACCTAATAGATGGATGGCTGCAAATTTACACCAGCTTAATGAGGGGAAAACTGAAGTCCTTGGCTGTGTCCCAATTCAGGGTCTGCACGCTTGAAGTACGCGCACTATGCGCACTACGCGTACTACGCGTACTACGTACGGTGCGTACTATAAGTACGAGAAGTGCGGAAGTGAGAGGCTTGTGAAATGGGACGGTCTAGCCTTCGTCGCGCTGTTCAGGTTGCCTAGCAACCATGATACTAACCGCGAGAAACGTTACATACAGCATTGTTTGACATAAATGAAGGAAGGAAAAAAGTTTTGTTGGTCATTCATTTTTGTCATGACATCACTTTGATTAGTTGAGTATCTGAGGCTGAGACCACGGGACTGTAAAACATGATTGTTGGGCTTCACTTCTGTACTGAACAGTCATTTAAGATTAGTTAGTAAATAACAATTAGCTAATGTTGTTCATGAGACTAAAATCCTCTCACTGTGGTAATGTAAATATAATATGGCCAATATTATAGTATTGTCAGAATATTATATATACATATATATATATATATATATATATTTTAGGGGTGCAACGATATTCGTATCGATATTGAACCGTTCGATACAGTGCTTTCGGTTCGGTACGCATATGTATCGAACAAAACAAAATTTGTAATTTATTTTATCAACTTTCCTTCTGACGATGCTGTCTGTGTTGAGCGCTCAGTGAATCTGCGTTCGACTACTCCGCCTAGGCTGCACTGTCGAGCGCAGATCCACTGAGCGCTCAACACAGACAGCATCGTCAGAAGGAAGAGAGCAGGGCAAGCTAGCGAGACAGAAGTTAAGCTCTCCTTGCAACATGGACCTCCCCCACCCTCATTCAGATCTGGTGTTTGGAATTATTTTGGTTTTCATGTGAAGTATGACCCTGAAGGTAAGCGAGTCATGGACTAAAGTAAAACAGTATGTTGGATGTGCCATGCAATGCTCAATTACATGGGTGGGAACTAGTGTGTTAGCGCAGTTAGCTCGTTAACGTGTTGGCCGTCTAGCCCCATGCACGGGGCGATCGGCGGTAGCTCGTTAACGGAGATTTGCCGTGTAATGGCGTTAAGGTCATTTTAACGAGGTTAACCTGAAAGCACTAGTGGGAACACAACGAATATGACTGCACATTTACGCCGACATCATCCTAGTGCAAAGACAAAACCAACAAGCATGCATGCTACAAACTTTACCCGAGTCATTTAGACAGCCGTTAGCACATGATTCTCCTTATGTGGACCTGATATGTTTAATGTGCTGCTGAGAATATAGCCCAGAAGAAGCGGATAGTATAGCTTTTATTTTGGAAAGAGCCATTTCTCTGTAATAAACTCTCTTTTCCAAAGATGAGTGATTCCTCAATCAGATACAGGGCTCGCAAAATCGCTAGCCCGACGTCCTGGGGCTAGCGATTTTTCCAGTCGGGCTACCAAAATCTATCTCTGCCCTGCCCGTCCGGCTATTGTAGGAAGGAAAAATATATGTCAATGCTTTTGCATTCTTTCAGAAATGTAGCTGGGTAATTATGTCATTGGCATCGGTGAGCCACTGTCAATATGTGACATATTGAAATCGCGTTTGAATTTGCGCTTGTTTTTTTGCTTTCACTTTGCAATCGCGTGAACTGTGTATAGAGAGCGACAGTACTGTTTGGTGAGTGATGATAATTTGTGCACCAATTCCTCTGACATCGTCTTATTAATCTTTAGCTTACTACGCAAACATGACAAGTGAAATCTCCCGCAGCAAGCTTAAACATGTGAGAGGTTGATCGCGCAGAGAATCGCTGAGCTTATGTGAGTGCGTGTGTAAAAGCAGCAGGATATATATTTCAGTTCTGCTGAGCCAAATAAGACAGGTCAGGGTGAAGAAGTGACAGCCAAAGAAAAGCTTACCACAAAACAGAAAAGTTATGACAAATCAGACTATAAGGCAAAAAGAAAGTGCAGCTTTATGGTTTCATGGACAAAATAATTTCTGTGGCTGCGATATGATGAGTTAAATAACCAGGGGTGCACATAAGTGGTCCGCAGGTGCGCATTCACTGTCAAAGTAAAAAACACGCACAAGGGTTAGGGTTAAATTTAAAAACTGTACTTTTGAGTTAAAATATATATTTATAATTTTAATAAATGACAAATTAAAAAGGCATGAACATTTTATTTTGTATCGAAAAAATATCAAACCGTGACACCAAAGTATCGAACCAAACCGTGAATTTTGTGTATCGTTGCACCCCTAATATATATATATATATATATATATATATATATATATATTTATCTGTCTCGCTCATGTCTGCGGTAGGCTTGCTTAGCATAGGGGGTCTAGCCTTAGGACCCTTACTGGATACAGACGCCCCAGGCAGGAATCGAACTTGCGATCCTCTGTTCCAAAGGCGTGTAGTTTAACCACTACGCTATCCAGCTGCCTATATATAGGCATATATATATATATATATATATATATATATATATATATATATATATATATATATATATATATATATATATATATATATATATATATATATATATATATATATATATATATATATATATAGGCTCTGAAACAACAAAACATCACTAATGTCACACAACTGTGCCGACATGTGGCCAACAGCAATGTTTTAATGTTCTTCCTTATTAAACATTCACGCATAAATAAGTGACGTCATAGTCAGTACTTACTTTTGACAGTTCACTCTTCGGCCGCTCCCTTCTGCCGTATTTTGCGGCAAAATTATCCACACCCACCGCCGCGCTATGAATTGTGGGATATATGGGACCACGAAGCGTGCACCGGACCACGCTTGATATTTGGGGAAATCGACGGCGCATTTGGAGTACGCATTTGAAGTACACTTTGAATTGGGACAGCCGTCGTCGCGTGGCGGTGACGTAATCGCGCTTAAAATGCGTACTTCAAGCATGCAGACCCTGATTTGGGACACAGCCCTTGTATGCGCTCATGACAGAATTTTATCCCAGATAGTGAAAGCCCTTGGTCCTCTCTCCTACTTTAGGTTAAATCCTATATCAGGAATTTATGTGTCACTTTGGACTCGACTCTTACACTGGATGGTCGTGTGAAGTCTCTGGTTCGGTCTTGTGTTTTTGTCATTTATGAGATGTGGCTAAGTTAAGCCCTATTTTATATCGCTCTGACTTGGAGATGTTATACATGTATTTATTTCCTCACGCTTGGACTATTGTAACTCACTGTTATGTTTATGTATCTAAGCAAAGGTTCTCTGGATTGTTGGCGGGTTGTGCAAAACACTGCAGCTAGGCTTCTGACAAAATCTTTTAAGTATTCACATGTGACACCGTTGCTATCTCAGCTACACTGGCTTCCTGTGGAATTTAGAGTCCATTTTAAGATCCTGATCTTGACTTTTATAGCTTCGCATTGACTGGCACCATCCTACATCTCTGATCTGCTACAGTTCTATCTCCCTAGGACAGACCTTCCCAAAGTGTGGGGCCCGCCCCCTGGGGGGGGGCGCAGAGCCATGGCAGGGGGGCGTGGGTTGAAAAGGGGGGGAAAAAAACAAGACGCTTGGACACTGCTAGCACGGGCGCCTACAGAAACGCAAAGCAGGAGATGAAGCATCGCTGAATATGTTTCCAAACCAACTTCATTCTAAGCCAAACACTAGAAAATATGGTGAAGCATATCTTCCCTTTGGCTTCACCTGCACAAGTGCCAAGGTAGGTCTCCCCTGCAGAATTGGTTTTCTCTTCATTGGGAGCAGCGCTGGGCTGTTTAAATCACGGACAAACAGTACCCCACATTTGTGATTTTTAGTTCACAAACACTTCTTGTAATGACTAACTACTCCTGACATTTTGGAGATATACATACTATACTATACTTTATACAGTAAAGTTACAGCGGGATACAAATAACATCAGGCTGATCCTGCCACGATTTGTTCCCTCGGTTCAAATCCCACAGCTGTTTATGTTTTTAAACCCATTTTGCACAGAGAGACATTTTTTGAAAAATGTATTGATAGCAATGTTGAATATTATTACACAGGAAAAAAAAACAAATACATGTAAAACAATTACACCGTGACACCTCTGCCTTTGTAAATGGAGGGACAGTAACTGCGTGTAAAACCTGCAGATAGTCAGATTAACAGTATTTTGTCTCTATCTGCCATTCTGCAATTCATCTCATGTAAACAATAACGTGCGCACAGCGTGACGTGAAAAACGCACATACCTTTGATGCTGCGTGACAAACTCTGTATTCCTTGTCCACACGTAAACGCAAAAAAGGAGTTTTAAAAGTCTCAGTTTTCAGTGATTTGAAATGCCGTTTACGTGTGGACGAAACAGCTGCGTTTTCAAAAATACCTGTGTAGGTGTGTAAAAGAGTTTATTTTATTACTACCTGTAATTTATTGCAGATTACTTGTATTTGATTAATTGTTTACAAAATGTTTGAGGTGTCAAATAAACCGCAATGGAGCAAAATATGGGTGTGTGTGGTTGGAGGATGTGTGTGTGTGTGGGGGGGGGGGCGCGCAAACTATTTTTTTGTAGAACAAAGGGGGGCCCAGCAAAAAAAGTTTGGGAACCACTGCCCTAGGAGATCCCTGAGGTCGTCTGATCAGGGCTTACTTGCTTTAAAACATACTAAGATGAGAACTAAGGGGGACAGAGTTTTTGCCACTGTGGCCCCTAGACTGTGGAACTCTCTCCCCCAAACCTTAAGAACTGTGGGCTTAGCAGTTATTTTTAAAAACAATTACTTTGTGATTCTGCCTAGAAAGGTGCTATATAAATAAAATTGTATTTATTTAATTTATTTAATAATCTATCCAAAGTTAAATTAAAGGTCACTTGACAATTTTAAAACGCTTAGTTGTTTATCAAATAATACCATTCAGAACTGAAATGATCAGCGGTGAAATATTTCACTCCTGACCTGAGAGTTTCCAGTGTACAATGTGGACTCTGTAGTGCAGCAGACAGAAGCTTGACTCCTAAATCCTGTAGATCATTGTTACTCAGGTCCAGCTCTCTCAGACTACAGGACTGGGAGTTGAGAACTGAAGACAGGGCACCGCAGCTTCTCTCTGAGAGGTTACAGTGAGTCAGTCTGAAAGAAACACACAAACAAATGAAATCAGTCAAATAAAACAAAAATTTGAAAATAGGTAAAAATCCTGTAAAACTACTAAAGACATAATCTCTGACTTGTGACTGGAAATGCAATCTTCTCAGATCCATTTGTACATTTTAATAGCACATTCAGACAATGTAAAACAGTAACACTTTAATTTTTTAAAGTTGTTTTGGTAACATCTCCGCTCCTGAAAAAAATCTCTCCTAGTAGCAACTATCACGCCCGCAGCAAGCAAAAGATACAATATTTTCCACTGTCAGAGATTATTTAAATGACTGCAGCTATTGTTGCACCCGTCCAGCTGGTATTCACACAAGATCACATGGGTAATGCAGGACTGAGCGCGAGGCCTGGGTTTTGAAATTTAGTGACTTGCCATACATAAAATAACAGTTCAGACATCACAAAAATGATACTAATGTTACTGAAATTAATACCAGTGTCTCCACATGTAGAATTATACCTTTCAGCAGTTAATCCTACTAAGGTGTTTTTGCATCACCGAAACATCTTTGTTATGTGTCAGACTTCTTAAGAAAATACCTTAAATGAAATATAAATAACTCTAACACACAATTTTAAATTAAATAAATTAGTTAAGAAAACAACATCACTATATCTCAGAAACCAAAATGATATCTCACTTATTCTGCTACCCAAAATCAGAGTCCTAAATAAAAGGCCACTTGACAAGGCTATAAAGCATAGTTGTTTATAGATGCAAATCATTCAGACTGTAAATGATCAGCAGTGAAATATTTCACTCCTGACGTGCAGTGTTGGGTAAGTTACTTTAAAAAAGTAATTAATTACTATTACTAATTATTTAATCAATATTGTATTTAAAATACTTATCTAATTACTGTGCCTGAAAAGTAACTTAATTACTCAATAAGTAATTTAACTAAATACTTATTAAAATCCCCATAAACCTTGAGTGGACAAACAATAGAAATTAAACTCTTTAAATAATAAATAATTTTTAAAAAAATACGAGTCAACATGAAATAGTTTAGCCTTTTTGCTTCCTGAATCATCTTTATTACATTCTATAAAAAAAACATTCTTTAACATTTTTTAGTAAGGAATGTAACTTTCTTTAGCTAAGAAACACAATTCCAGAATAACAAATATATTTTTCTGCAACATATAAGATAAGATAAGATAAGATAACTCTTTATTGTCATTGCACAGTCATACATAGTACAGTAGTACAATGAAATTGGAAAAACTGTCCTACGTCGGCACTACATATAACACAACACGACACGATATGACACATCACAACGTAACAAACAACACAACACAGTATATTAACTTAGTATAAAAAAGAAGAATAAGTGTATCTGAATAACAAAAAAGCTTAACTTAAGAAATGTTATACATGACATATTTCACGCAGTAAACATTAAAATTTTTACATTTTTAAAGCAATGAGTAACATATTCATACATAATGTATGTAATCATGTCATGTGATTCAACAAAGTGAAGTTAATTCTGAACTTTGGTTAACAAACAGAATTCCTCTGAAACTTCCTCAAACCAATGAGCACCATATTTCCTGCATGCTGTATGTACTGTATGTAGAAAAGTAAAGTGACGGGAATATTTCCATTTCATAAAACAGGCCCTCGCTTCAGCCGAGTCCGACATCTTCCACTGTAGAATACGACTATGCGGCAAACTGGCGCGAAATGACGTGCAGCTGCACTACAGCGATGTTAAAGCGGCAGAGTTTATTTTTACCTTTAGAAGATAAATTATTGAAATTAAATAATGATTTTCAGCGAGTTTAGTTATTTTACAATGTAACGCAAGTACATTGTAAGTAACTGTATTTAAAATACCTAAAAATGAACAGTAATTAGTTACTCTACTTTTTCAGTGGAAAAGTAATTTAAATACAGTAACTGCTGACCTGAGAGTTTCCAGTGTACAGTATGGACTCAGTAGAGCAGCAGACAGAATTGTCACTCCTAAATCATGTAGATCATTGTTACTCAGGTCCAGCTCTCTCAGACTACAGGACTGGGAGTTGAGAAATGAGGACAGCGCACCACAGCTTCTCTCTGAGAGGTTACAGTGACTCAGTCTGAAAAAACAAACAAACAAACTAATGAAATCAATAAATAAAACAAAATTTGTGAAAAAATGTAAAAATGCCAACATGCAACACAATTAATGGTTAACAAAATAACTTCATTAAAACACAATTGCCCTTCTAGATCAGCACTTAGTCCTTGTAAGGTCCACTTCCCCCACCTTCTGATTCAGAAGACATGAATACAAACTGCAAATCTAATAAAAACATAATTTCTGATTTGTGATTAGAAACGTAATCTTCTCAGATCTATTTGTACAATTTAGAGCCAAGTGGACAGCCGAAACAGGAACATTCATAGCAACAAAGATGAGAGAAGACATCTTTTCAGTAAATATTATGCTGTCAGGAAATACCAAAGGTAGGTAAATTCTAGTTGTTGTGGCTTTTTGGTAAGACATGATTTGTACTCTTCTGCTGCTTAGGGCTGGGCAATATCATACCGTTCACGATAATACTGGTATAATGTTAGGCAATGATAAGAAAATGAAATATTGCGATAGAATATAAGTAAAATGTGCATGTGCAGTGCATTTGTTTTCATACGCACATGTCAGAAAAAGTATGGCAGTGACGGAGAATGAGAAGGGCGAAAGCAGATCGTTGAATAAAACAGATGAACCAAAATTGGTTTGTAAAAACGGGGCCAACTTCAGTAGTGTGGAACTGGTGAGGTTTTTGTCTGTCAGATACCCACCAATTTTTGGTAGAACATGCAAGCGGGCTGAAAAACCTGGGGCTGCACAAGGTCAAAGCGTTAGCGCCGTCCAGCCCCACACACGGGGCGATCCGCGTTAACTTGCTAACGGTGATTTGCCATGTCATTTTAACGAGATTGCTGAGAGCACTGATTTTAATACTACTTTGTTAAGCTATGAAGCCGCACCGCTTGATTGATTGTCGGAGCATTACGGCTACCATAGTCACGTGCCTTATGGAGTAATACCTACTGTGATTCAACATAATATTAGTATTGTGTGTGTATAACCTCTTTTTAAGTTTTGTGGACATTATACATGGTTATGCTTAGGATATGTCGGCCCATTTCTACTGAAAATGCCCTTTGGTTTAACTGTCAGCATGGAATTTGCATTTGCACTGTAACATTTTTATATAGCTTTAATGCACATAAAAAAACCAGCTGCTTGTTTAAGTTAAAATACATTGTTCGGGGTTTTTTTTTTTTGCACTAATAAAGTTGTAGAGTTGTTAAGTATTTTGTCTCGCGTCAATTATATTGTCAGTTATATCGTTACCGCAAATTTTCAAATATATAAATATTTTTGGACATATTGTTCTACCCTACTGCTGCTCTTTCTACACCTTGTGGATGAGTTACTCTGATATCAAGAAACATGTACCTCATTCAAGTTTTTCCTCTAAACTAAAGTTTTCCACACTCTATTCCAGCTACAAATCACAGGTGGAACCCTTCAAATCAAATCAAATCGATTTCTATAGCACTTTTAAAAGCAACAGAGTTGACCAAAGTGCTTCGCAATTAGTTCAGAACATGAGAAAACAATAGAAAAACAAATACAGATAAACGAGATGAGGCAATGACAATGTATACAACATAAAAACAAGACAAAAATAGCAAACAGAAAAAAAGGCCTGATGGTACTCAAACTGAACTCGAATTAAAAACCAACATAAAAAAAATGAGTTTTAAGGCATGCTTCTAAAGACTGACTAGACTCTGAAGTACGAATATCATCTGTCAAGTTAGTCCAGAGTCTAGGCACTGCAACTGCAAAGGCCTGATCTCCTCTACGCTTCAATCGAGACCTCGGTTGTACTAAGAGCATCTGGCTAGACAATGTCATTGCTCTTTAAATAGAAAAGAAAGAAATAACTGTGCCCATGTGGATCCTTATCATTCAAGATCGTGAAAAGATTCTATACTCAGAGAATATTGTTGATTTCATATGACAGAGAAGATTTGGGAGATGCAGGAGGTGAAGATTTCTCAGAACACTAGGCACTTTGACTTCACTGTGTAAAGTATGGAAGTCAGAAAAGGAGGGAGAAGTGAGGAGATGGACACAAAGGAAATGTCTTGGGCAGACTCAAACTCAAGCACTGGAGTCACAACTCTAACCTTTAGTACATGAGTCACATACTCAGTAAACTATAGCAGCAGTCAGCAGTTTGTCAGTTAATTTGAAGACGATGAGAATGGCTATGAGCCAATCCAAAAACAACCTCATCAGCAGCCACGAAAGGGGAAAAAAGCATTTAGACTGAATGGTCTTCTTGCCCAAGGAGTGAGCCACTGTACTCATTGTACAGGCTATCCAAGCTGATTTCAACTTTTGATCCCAGATACCACCTGGAAAATCATCCAAATTAGGAGATTTTCCCTGATCTGAGTTGTGTTTTCAATTCAGTTGTAACAAAAGAAGAGCTGTTATCTGTGTGCCCACAATAAAAAGAAAGACAATGTACATGTGTAAAGTCTAAAATCATTAAAAGCAATGGAAAAGCTTATTATGGATAGTGGTGCAGTTAATCATCAAAGGCTGGCAAAAAGGACACCATGTTGGCAATAAATGGCATGAAGTCTGAGTTGTTTTTGTATTTTTGATTTTTGTGGGCGGATTATAATCTGGAGGAAATTTTATGGCAGCCATAGAAGAGACAACCAGGGAAAGTATGCTTAAGACGGAAGGAGCTAGAACTGCTTGTTTGATATGCACCAAAGTCTGCACCAACAATTTGACAACTCCCACTTGGCAACAGTGTGAAGGAAAAACTCCAGGAGAATGAGGCTCAGGAGGTACAACCATCTGCTGTTAACAGTTTGGGGTGAGGGGAGAGCTCAGGTCAAGAATAGTAAACAAACACTGAAGCCCAAGGCACAATGTAGTAAAAACTAATGATTAAATGCAAAACTGGTGCATGAACACATGGAAAGTAAAGTTTGATTGTTTGGTTTTTTTTAAAAGACCAGTAACACAGCAGCAGCACTAATAATGATACTGCCATAGTTTTTGGATGTTGCATCACAAGAACATTGAGTTTATGAGACATTAAAAAGGTTACAGTTTTTTTAGAGTAATTGCCATGCTTTGGGACACAAATTCTTACAAAGATGGAAAGTCTGATTAAATAAATTACAGACTCAACTGCATGATAAAAGTAGAGGGATCAGTACAAATGTACTTACACAGCTTTGTTGGAGGCTTTGACCACTGGCAGTAGCCTCCGAAGAGCCTCCTCTGAAGCTGAGTATTTCTTCAGGTCAAATACATCCAGATCTTTTTCTGATGAGAGTAAGATGAAGACCAGAGCTGACCACTGAGCAGGAGACAGCTCATCTGTGGAGAAACTTCCTGAAGTCAGTGACTGTTGGATCTCCTCTACTAGAGAACGATCATTCAGTTCATTCAGACAGTGGAACAGATTGATGCTTTTCTCTGCAGACAGATTCATACTGAGTTTCTTCTTAATGTACTGGACTGTTTCCTGAATAGTCTGTGAGCTACTTAGTGTGTCTGGCAAAAAATTTCGTAGGAGAATCTGATTGGGCTGCATTGAAAGACCCAGGAGGAAGCGCAGGAACAAGTCCAGGTGTCCATTTGGACTCTGTAAAGCCTTGTCCACAGCACTCTGGTGGACATACTGTAGTTTTGGTGCATTAAAAATTTTTGACCACCAGGACGATGTCTGTTGTTCTTCCAGCAGATTGACTGCAGAGTTGATGAAGGTCATGTGGACATGAAGAGCAGCCAGAAACTCCTGAACACTCAGATGGATGAAGCAGAACACCTTGTCCTGGTACAGTCCTCTCTCTTCTTTAAAGATCTGTGTGAGCACTCCTGAGTACACTGAGGCTGCTCTGATATCGATGCCACACTCTGTCAGGTCTGATTCATAGAAGATCAGGTTTCCTTTCTGCAGCTGATCAAAAGCCAGTTTTCCCAAAGACTCAACCGTCCTCCTGCTCTCTGGAGTCCAGTGTGGATCTGTCTCAGCTCCTCCATCATACTTGACCTTCCTTATTTTGGCCTGAACCACCAGGAAGTGGATGTACATCTCAGTCAGGGTCTTGGGCAGTGTTCCTTTCTCTCTGGTTTGCAGCACATCCTCCAGAACTGTAGCAGTGATCCAGCAGAAGACTGGGATGTGGCACATGATGTGGAGGCTTCGTGATGTCTTGATGTGGGAGATGATCCTGCTGGCCTGCTCCTCATCTCTGGATCTCTTCCTAAAGTACTCCTCCATCTGTGGATCAGTGTACCCTCTAATCTCTGTCACCATATTAACACATTGTGGAGGGATCTGATTGGCTGCTGCAGGTCGTGTGGTTATCCAGATGCGAGCAGAGGGAAGCAGGTACCCCCTGATGAGGTTTGTCAGCAGCACATTCACTGAGGTGGACTTTCTAGGGTCAGTTAGGATTGTAGTTTTGTGGAAGTCCAGAGGAATTCGAGACTCATCTAGACCATCAAAGATGAACACAACTTGGAAGTCTTCAAAGCTGCAAATTCCTGCTTTTTTGGTTTCAGTAAAGAAGTGATGAACAAGTTCCACCAAGCTGAACTTTTCCTCCTTCAGCACATTCAGCTCTCTGAAAGTGAATGGAAATATGAACTGGATGTCCTGGTTGACTTTGTCTTCAGCCCAGTCCAGAGTGAACTTTTGTATTAAGATTGTTTTCCCAATACCAGTCACTCCCTTTGTCAGCACTGTTCTGATTGGTTCATGTCTTCCAGGTGATGCTTTAAAGATGTCTTCTTGCCTGATTGTTGTTTCTGGTCTGGCAGGTTTCTTGAACACAGTTTCAATCATTCTGGCCTCATGTTCATCATTGATCTCTGCAGTCTCTCCCTCTGTGATGTAGAGCTCTGTGTGGATCTGATTCAGAAGTGTTGGGTTTCCTGCTTTAGCAACCCCCTCAAACACACACTGGAACCTCTCCTTCAGGTTAGATTTGAGTTTAAACTGACAGTTTTGAAGACCCTCTGAATTTAAAACAGGAAACAAGATGATTAGTGTAATCCATTTTATATAGAATGAAGAATAATATAATACACACACACACACACACACACACACACACACATATACACACATATATATATATATATTAGGGGTGCAACGATACATAAAATTCACGGTTCGGTTCGGTTCGATACTTTGGTGTCACGGTTCGATATTTTTTCGATACAAAAAAAATGTTCATGCCTTTTTAATTTGTCATTTATTAAAATTATAAATATATATTTTAACTCAAAAGTACAGTTTTTAAATTTAACCCTAACCCTTGTGCGTGTTTTTTATTTTGACAGCGAATACGCACCTGCGGACCACTTATGTGCAGCCCTGGTTATTTAGCTCGTCATATTGCAGCCACAGAAATTCTTTTGTCCATGAAACCATAAAGCTGCACTTTCTTTTTGCCTTATAGTCTGATTTGTCATAACTTCTCCGTTTTGTGGTAAGCTTTTCTTTGGCTGTCACTTCTTCACCCTGACCTGTCTTGTTTGGCTCAGCAGAACTGAAATGCTTTTACACACGCACTCACATAAGCTCAGCGATTCTCAGCGATTCTCTGCGCGATCAACCTCTCACATGTTTAGCTTGCTGCGGGAGATTTCACTTGTCATGTTTGCATAGTAAGCTAACGATTAATAAGACGATGTCAGAGGAATTGGTGCGCAAATTATCATCACTCACAGATCAGTGCTGTCGCTCTCTATACACAGTTCGCACGATTGCAAAGTGAAAGCAAAAAAACAAGCGCAAATTCAAACGCGATTTCAATATGTCACATATTGACAGTGGCTCACCGATGCCAATGACATAATTACCCAGCTACATTTCTGAAAGAATGCAAAAGCATTGACATATATTTTTCCTTCCTACAATAGCCCGACGGGCAGGGTAGCCCGACTGAAAAAATCGCTAGCCCCAGGACGTCAGGCTAGCGATATTGCAAGCCCTGTATCTGATTGAGGAATCACTCATCTTTGGAAAAGAGAGTTTATTACAGAGAAATGTCTCTTTCCAAAATAAAAGCTATACTATCCGCTTCTTCTGGGCTATATTCTCAGCAGCATAAGGAGAATCACGTGCTAACAGCTGTCTAAATGACTCGGCTAAAGTTAGTAGCATGCTTGTTGTTTTTGTCTTTGCACTAGGATGATGTCGGCGTAAATGTGCAGTCATATTCGTTGTGTTCCCACTAGTGCTTTCAGGTTAATCTCGTTGAAATGACCTTAACACCACAACACGGCAAATCTCCGTTAACGAGCTACCGCCGATCGCCCCGTGCATGGGGCTAGACGGCTAACACGTTAACGAGCTAACTGCGCTAACACACTAGTTCCCACCCATGTAATTGAGCATTGCACGGCACATCCAACATACTGTTTTACTTTAGTCCATGACTCGCTTACCTTCAGGGTCATACGTCACATGAAAACCAAAAAATTCCAAACGCCAGATCTGAATGAGGGTGGGGGAGGTGCCCTGCGCTCTTCCTTCTGACTATGCTGTCTGTGTGGAGCACTCAGTGGATCTGCGCTCGACAGTGCAGCCTAGGCGGAGTAGTCGAACGCAGATTCACTGAGCGCTCCACACAGACAGCATCGTCAGAAGGAAAGTTGATAAAATAAATTACAAATGTTGTATTGTTCGATACATATGCGTACCGAACCGAAAGCACTGTATCGAACGGTTCAATATCGATACGAATATCGTTGCACCCCTAATATATATATATATATATATATACACATATATATATATACACACACACACACACACACACACACACACATATACATATATATATATATATATATATATATATATATATATATATATATATATTGGGGGTGCAACAATACACAAAATTCACGGTTCGGTTCGGTTCGATACTTTGGTGTTACGGTTCGATATTTTTTCGATACAAAAAAAATGTTTATTTTGACAGCGAATGCGCACCTGCGGACCACTTATGTGCAGCCCTGGTTATTTCGCTTGTCATATTGCAGCCACAGAAATTCTTTTGTCCATGAAACCATAAAGCTGCACTTTCTTTTTGCCTTATAGTCTGATTTGTCATAACTTTTCCGTTTTGTGGTAAGCTTTTCTTTGGCTGTCACTTCTTCACCCTGACCTGTTTTATTTGGCTCAGCAGAACTAAAATATTGTGGCGAGCTCAGACAAGGAGGAGATGGAGGTGTCGTTTGGTCTTGCTTCCCGTGAGCTAGCCAGGGAGCACAGCCGTTTATTGACATCTGCAGAAGAACACTGCCGCTAGCTAACTGCTCAGCGCGGCAACCGCACAGCAACAACAACAACAACACACAGGGCGCCCTCTGACCCCGGAAGGATACACCGTCGCAGCGAGAGGGCGTCACCCGTCACTATGGCAACATAAACAACACATAACTGTACAAAAAGAACCCCGAACAGCCCTGACCCGCTACATAGCCCCCACCTAAGGGGTCAGTCGCCCCCAACGACCCCATTACCCCACACAAAGTCCTGCAAATGTCCAGGTGCCTTCTTTTGGCGCACCGGCCGGTCACGACCGGCGGGGGAAAAGTCACTCGGGTCAGAACATGGGGTGCCACCATCATCCCACTTCTGACACCAATGTGGCGAGCTCAGACAAGGAGGAGACGGAGGTATCGTTTGGTCTTGCTTCCCGTGAGCTAGCCAGGGAGCACAGCCGTTTATTGACATCTGCAGAAGAACACTGCCGCTAGCTAACTGCTCAGCGCGGCAACAGCACAGCAACAACAACAACAACAACACACAGGGCGCCCTCTGACCCCGGAAGGATACACCGTCGCAGCGAGAGGGCGTCACCCGTCACTATGGCAACATAAACAAAACATAACTGTACAAACAGAACCCCGAACAGACCTGACCCGCTACAATATATATCCCGCTGCTTTTACACACGCACTCACATAACGCTCAGCGATTCTCTGCGCGATCAACCTCTCACATGTTTAAGCATGTTTAAGATTTCACTTGTCATGTTTGCATAGTAAGCTAACGATTGATAAGACAATGTCAGAGGAATTGGTGCGCAAATTATCATCACTCACCAATCAGTGCTGTCGCTCTCTATACACAGTTCGCGCGATTGCAAAGTGAAAGCAAAAAACAAGCGCAAATTCAAATGCGATTTCAATATGTCACATATTGACAGTGGCTCACCGATGCCAATGACATAATTACCCAGCTACATTTCTGAAAGAATGCAAAAGCATTGACATATATTTTTCCTTCCTAAATTCAAATTCAAATTCAAATTTTATTTGTCACGTACACAGTCATACACAGTACGATATGTAGTGAAATGCTTGGACAACTGCTCGTGACCTAAAGAAAACAAAAAAGGAAAAGGCTATGAATAAGATAGGAAATAAATATGAAAAATTAAAAAGGGTAAATTTAACTAGGAAGGAATAAAATATAAATTAAGGTTAAAAATGAAATAACTGTACAACACAAATTAGAATGAAGGGTAAATTTAACTGGGAGAATAAGATAAAATATATAAATTAAAGTTGAAAATAAAATAACTGTACAACAAAATACACAATATAGAACTATATAAGAATGTATGAAGAAATATAAATAAATATATACACAATAACAGCAGCATATACACAATAACAGCAGCGTGACTTAAGTAATGAAGTGAAAACAATGTCCAGAATGTCCAGTGTGTGTAAGAACTGTATGTGTGGGTCAGTACTGTGTGGTGGTGTGATTGAGAGACCGTATCGCCTGCGGGAAGAAGCTCCTCCTCAGTCTCTCTGTGTTGGTCTTCAGGGAGCGGAATCGCTTTCCTGACCTCAACAGAGAGAACAGTCTGTTGTTGGGATGGCTGAGGTCCTTCACGATCTTCCTGGCCTTGGTCCAGCACCGCCTGCTGTAGATTGAGTGCAGGTCAGGGAGCTCGGAGCGGATGGTGCGCTCAGCTGACCGCACAACCCTCTGTAGAGCTCGTCTGTCCTGCATGGTGCTGTTCCCGAACCAGGTTAAGATGTTTCCCGTCAGGATGCTCTCTATGGTGCAGGAGTAAAAGTTCCTGAGCACCTTGGAGGGCAGTTGGAAGTCTCTCAAGCGTCTGAGGTGGTAGAGACGCTGACGGGCCTTTTTCACCACGGTGTTGATGTGACAGGACCATGACAGGTCCTGCGTGATGTGAACTCCGAGGTATTTGAAGCTGTCCACTCTCTCCACTGGGCACTCGTTGATGACAGGGGTCTGGTAGTTCCTCTCCTGCTTAGTGCTGAAGTCCACTATCAGCTCCTTTGTCTTACTGACGTTTAGAAGGAGGTTGTTCCTCTGGCACCAGTTCTCCAGATTCCTAATCTCCTTCAGGTAGGCCGTCTCATTGTTATCAGAGATCAGGCCCACCACGACGGTGTCGTCAGCAAACTTGATGATGGTGGTGGAGCTGGTAGTGGCCACACAGTCATATGTGTACAAAGAGTACAGCAGGGGGCTCAGAACACACCCCTGGGGGGCTCCAGTGCTGAGAGTGGTGGAGGCTGAGACATGTCCGCCCATCCTTACTGCCTGTGGTCTGCCAGTTAGGAAGTTGGAGATCCACAGACACATAGATGAGCTGAGTCCCAGATGCTCCAGCTTGGTGGTGAGTGTGGAGGGAATTATGGTGTTAAATGCAGAGCTGTAGTCTATGAAGAGCATTTTAACATAATTCCCCTTTCTAGTGTCCAAGTGAGTGAGTGATGTGTGGAGGAGATGAGAGATGGCATCGTCTGTGGAACGATTTGGACGGTAAGCGAACTGTAGTGGGTCCAGTGTGTCTGGTAGTGAAGAAATGATGAAGTCTCTGACCAGGCGTTCAAAGCACTTCATCACTACTGAGGTGAGGGCTACAGGGCGATAGTCATTAAGAGAAGCAGGGTGGGGTTTCTTCGGGACAGGAACAATGATGGACTCTTTGAAGCATGTGGGGATCACCGACTGAGATAGAGAGATGTTGAATATCTCAGTGAACACAGGAGCTAGCTGGTATGCGCAGTCTCTTAGGATACGACCTGGGATGCCGTCTGGTCCTGCTGCTTTCCTGGTGTTCACTCTCTTGAAGGTTCTCCTTACTTCATGCTCGGAGATGACGAGCACGTTTCCGGTGCTGGCAGTATCTTCCTGTCTGCAGCCGTTAGCGCCGCTAGCACTAGCATTGTTGGAGACCTTAGCTGCAGCCTCGAAACAAGCATAGAAAGTGTTCAGCTCGTCTGCCAGAGTCACGGCCGCGTTCGTCATACCGGTTGTTGGTGCTTTATAGTCCGTTATTGTCCTTAGTCCCCGCCACAGGCTCCTAGAGTCACTCTGTTGGAGTTGTGACTCTAGTTTCCTCCCGTAGCGCTGCTTCGCCTCTTTCACCGCCCTCCGCACGTTATATGACGCGGCTTTGTACGGGTCCATGTCCCCCATCGTGAGTCCCGTGTTGTAGGCAGCGGTGCGGGATCTCAGAGCGTCGCGGATGGTTTTATCCACCCACGGCTTCTGGTTGGGAAACGTTGTGATAGTCTTTGTCTCCACGGTATCATCCGCTAGTTTCCCGATGAATCCCACAACCGCTTCCGTAAACACGTTGACATCATCATCGGAGCTGTTTCTGAACATGCCCCAGTCTGCGTCATCGAGTGCGTCCTGTAACGCGGCCACCGATTGATCCGTCCAGCGCGCGACCTTCCTCTGAACCGGAACTTCCTGTTTCAGCCTTTGTTTGTATTTTGGGATGAGGAAGATGGCGGCGTGATCAGATTTGCCAAAAGGAGGGCGGGATTGTGCCTTGTAGCCGTCCTTGACCGTAGTGTAGCAGTGGTCCAGTGTCCTTTCACCTCTGGTGGGGCAGGAGATGTGTTGATAAAAGTTCGGCGCTGCGCGTTTGAGGTTCGCGCTATTAAAGTCCCCCGTCACAATAAGCGCAGCGTCCCGGTGTTGTGTCTGGTGCTGTGTGAGTGCCTCATGCAGCTCGCATAAGGCGGTGACCGTGTCCGCTTGTGGTGGAATATAAACGGCACTTATAATGACCGATGTAAATTCCCGAGGTAGATAAAAAGGACGACACATGATGGACAGTAGTTCCAGATTTGGTGTGCAGGAGCGTGTGAGAGGAACAACGTTCGCACTGTTGCACCAGTTGTTGTTCACCATTAAACACACGCCGCCTCCCCTTGACTTCCCCGAGTCCCGTGTCCTGTCCATGCGGTGAACCGAGAAGAACTCGGCCGGCTGGATGGCGTGGTCCGGCACCGCTGGGTTCAGCCATGTCTCGGTGAAGCAGAGGAGATTGCAGTCCCGAATGTCTCTCTGGAACTTTACCCTGGCCCTGAGGTCGTCAAGCTTGTTCTCCAGTGACTGGACGTTGGCGAGCAGGATGCTAGGCAGAGGTGTGCGGTGTGCACGAGCTCTCAGTCTGTTCCTGACGCCGGCTCGCTTCCCTCTAGGCTGCCGCCGCTTCCCTTTGTTCTCCCTCAAGATCTCACTCGGCCAGCTCGGATCCGGAGTTAAAAACTTCGAATTGTGAGTACATTGTAAACCAATAGAAACAAGAGTGTCACTGTCATACCTAATGTACCCAATGGTGGTGATTTTGCCGATTTAGAAACGCTGAAAACTAACTTAAAAAACAAAGACAAAGAAAAAGTGGTCGGAGCAGTCGTGACCGCAGCCGACCTCACCGGTAGCCTGACTGGAAAAATCGCTAGCCCCAGGACGTCGGGCTAATGGCTGTCTAAATGACTCGGGTAAAGTTTGTAGCATGCGTGCTTGTTGTTTTTGTCTGCTTCCACTTGTCTTTGTACTAGGATGATGTCGGTGTAAATGTGCAGTCATATTTGTTGTGTTCCCAATAGTGCTGTCAGCGTAAATCTCGTTGAAATGAGATTTACACGGCAAATCTCCCTTAACGAGCTACCGCGGATGGCCTGTGCATGGAGCTGGACGGCCAACACGTTAACGAGCTAACTGCGCTAACACACTAGCTCCCACCCATGTAATTGAGCATTGCGTGGCACATCCAACATACTGTTTTACTTTAGTCCATGACGTGCTTACCTTCAGGGTCATACGTCACATGAAAACCAAAATAGTTCCAAACGCCAGATCTGAATGAGGGTGGGGCAGGTTCAATTTGCCATGTTGCAAGGAGAGCTTAACTTCTGTCTCGCTAGCTTGCCCTGCGCTCAGTGAATCTGCGTTCGACTACTCCGCCTAGGCTGCACTGTCGAGCGCAGATTCACTGAGCGCTCAACACAGACAGCATCGTCAGAAAGAAAGTTGATCAAATAAATTAAAAATTTATTTTGTATTGTTCGATACATATGCATACCGAACCGAAAGCACTGTATCGAACGGTTCAATATCGATACGAGTATCGTTGCACCCCTAATATATATATATATATATATATATATATATATACACACACACACACACACACATATGTGTGTGTGTGTGTGTATATACACATATACACATGCATACATACATACGTGTTTAGACCATTATTATACAGCACTAAATCACAACAATAGTCGCCTCAAGGTGAGACCAAGTAATACCTCTTGTTGCACTCTACATTACCTCTTATCCACCTTTAAAGCCAGACACTCCACTCAATGCTCAAGCTTATGTAGAAAGTTACACGTTTTACTAGATTGGGGCAAGACTGGAATTTGGGTCACCTATCATGGTGCAACTGTGACTGTGACAGACAACTCAGCCTCTTACTAAAAAGATTGGTTTGTAAACCATAGCACTGGTGGAATACAATGCTTGCAAAGAGATAACTATGGGATTTGAGTCACCATTTTTCTAGTGGGTCACAATAAATGTGACTATAGATTGGATTAACTCTCTGTATTATATTCAACAGCGTTTCCTGAATAATACCAGAGATACAGAAAAAGGGACTCTGAACAGCTGCATGCTGCATCACTCATGATTTGGCAGAATAGAATGGCACTGGACATTTTGCTAGCTGAGAAAGGGGGTGTTTGCAGAATGTTTGGTAGCAGCTGTTGCACATTCATCCCAAACAACACCTCTCCAGATGGCTCTGTGACACGTTGGCAGAAGAACTAGCTGAAATTCTGGGATCAATGATCCATTTAAGGACTTCCAAGACCAATGGTTTTGAAAGCAGAATGGTCTAATCTCTTCTCTCTTAGTATCTATTGCAGTTGCAGCCGCCTTGCTGATGCTGTGTGGCTGCTGCCACATTCCATTTATTTGAGCACCAATTCCCCGACTAATTGACACGGCGCTTACCAAGACCAATTACATGAATGACCAACTCTGTCTGGCTGATGAAGATGTCTCATATGACATCTCAGCATATGCTGGATTGTAACGTGTTGAAAACTGATAAGGATAAGGAGATACATGGACTTAATTAATCATAAATAAACACAGCATTGCTTTTATTGAAAAACGCTAAAAGAGTTAAGTTGTTTGAGTCTGTTGTGTTATATCACATATGATGAACCAGCTAAACATAGCACATACCTGTCGCCATGACATTCTCTCCCACTATTAACTCTATCCTAAACATGTCGTCATATGGCGAAGGAATTCCTGGTGTTGGGTCACTAGGAGGAGGGGGTAACTGCATAAAGAGTGACAGACAGACTTCCCCAATTTGAGGTTCCTGAATAGACTCTGTGCATTCTGTGACTCCTTTTTGATAAAAATGGTAAATGGCATTTGTATAGCGCTTTTCTAGTCCCTAAGGACCCCAAAGCGCTTCACACTACATTCAGTCATTGACCCATTCACACACACATTCACACACTGGCGATGGCAAGCTACATTGTAGCCACAGCTGCCCTGGGGCATACTGACAGAGGCGAGGCTGCCGGACACTGGCGCCACCGGGCCCTCTGACCACCACCAGTAGGCAAACATGGGGTTAGTATCTTGCCCAAGGATATTTGAAATGCAGCCAGGAGGCAGCCTGAGATCGAACCACCGACCTTCTGATTAGTGGCTGACCTGCTCTGCCACCTGAGCTACAGCCACCCCTTTTTGTAAGATAAAGTAAAGCTTCGCCTCTGCTCTGTCTCCGTTTGTCTTATCTTATTTTTCTAACAGGGTGTTACAGAGGAATTTTTGCGACTCTTGTTTGCAAATCCTTTTAAACTCATTTAGGCTAGATGTAACCATCAGGCAGTCATTTTCAGGTCACTACAGAGATGTTTGACAGGGTTGAAGTCAGCTCTCACTGGGTTAGTCTCAGACATTTGCGGAGCTGTTCCTAAGCTACAGCTGTGATGTCCTCGCTGTGTACTTAGGGTCATTGTTGTTTTGGAAGTTTTACCTTCAGCACTATGGAGGAGGCCTTCATTAAGGATATCTTTGTACCATACAGCTTTCCATCAACCTTGACCAGTCTCCCAGTCCTTGCAGCTGAGATACACCACCACAGCATGATGCTACCCCCACCGTGCTTTGCTGTTGGGATAGTATCGGGTAGATGATGAGTGATGCCTGGTTTCTTCCAGAGAAAGACTTTAGAATTGAAGAATTGATTTTATTAAAGCAGAAAGTCTTGTTCCTCACAGTCCGAGAGTCCTTCAGGTGCTTTTTTGAACTCCAAATGGGCTTTCATGTGTTTTGCACTGAGGAGAGGCCTGTGTCAAACAACTCTGCCATAAAGCCGAAATCTGTGGCGGTGCTGCAGTGATTGTTGTCCTTCTGGAACATAGTCCCATCTTCACAGAGGCTCTGTGAAGCTCAGAGTGAATTTCAGGCTCTTGGTCATCTCTCTCACTAAGACAATCTTGGGAGAATCCTTATAGTCTCTACCATTAGAGAATTATAAAGGCAAGAAGTTTTCTGTGGCCTCCTCCACATCTGTGCATTGCAACAACCCTATCTCTTAGGTTTGACTTCATGGCTTTGCTCTGATTTGTCAGCTGCGATGTCTTCTATAGAGAGGGGTGTACCTTTCCAAAACATAATCAGTCAATTTTTATTGTACTACAAGTGGCTTCCACTCAAGGTGTAGAAACTTCTAAGCAGTCAAGAAAAGCGGAAAGCTTGAATACTTATCTAAACATTGTTTTTATGATATATTTTTTTAATTAAAAAAAATTGGAATCATGTTTTCAGTTTGTCATTATGGTGTATTGAGTAAAGACTATTAAAATAAAAAAATATTCAAAAGATTGTAGCATCAGGCTCCAAAAGTGAAGCAAAAAGAAAGCTTCGGATGAGAAGTGCTTGACTCCCTGGTATAACTCACAAACTCACATCCTAAAGCAGAAAATCCATAATCTGATGAAAATGATGTCTCACTAATGTAGAAGATCTTAATTTAGCCTGAAGAGACAGTTTGTTTGTCAACAAAAGAAAAGCCCTCTCTAAAGTCATGACATCTTAATATTCATCAATGGTTGAAATAAATAAGAACAACCCTAGGTTTCTCTTTAGCATTTTAGCCAAGCTGACAGAAAGTCAGATCCCTGTTGAGCCGAGATTTCCTTTAAACTTAACTAGTAATGAGTTAATAAATTTCTTCACAAATAAAATTTTAACCATGAGAGAAAATCTATCAGTCTATCTCTATTTATCAGCTACATAGCACAGGCCTTCAAGCTGGCAGTTGTTAAACAATTAGTTAAAAAATCATCACTTGACCCAACTGTCTTAGCTAGACATAGGCAAATATCCAACCTTCCTTTTATTTCAATTTTTTTTTTGAAAAAGAGTAGTTGTAAAACAGCTAACTGATATAGGACTGCTTTCTTCCATTTGTGCTCTAAGATCAGAAACAGAGTGACTTTCAGAGTGAAGCTGAAAAAGTAGTTCATGCATTTATTACTCTTAGGCTGGACTACTGTAATTCTTTCTGAAAAGCCTTCAGTTGATCCAAAATGCTGCAGCAAGAGTCCTGACAGGGACTAGAAAGAGAGAGCAGATTTGTCATATATTGGCTTCCCTTCATTGACTCCCTGTTAAATCCGCAAATCAAAAACCTGCTACTCACATACAACATCTTAAATAATCAGGCCCAATCTTATCTAAATTACCTTATAGTGCCATATCACCCAGTTAGACCACCCAGTTAGTCGTCTCATTGTTAAAAATTTCTATGTATAATTGTATAAGTGTATAAATAGGGTCTGTACCTTAAAATATATAGCCGCCTGAGGTGACAGGAGACGGCTGGATTTTATGTGAATTCCAATCAGAGTGTTGAGAGATATCACTGGCTTTCAGAAGAAAGGTGTGGGTGAAACTGTGCAGGATGTACAGAGGGTAAACAAGTTTGTGGCGGGACGTGGTTTGTGCCAGGGCTGCAGGGGAGGCTGACACACACCAGAACCTCATCATGCCTCCCTTACATGAGCACCATATTATAAAATCTGGTAGCTTGGCTTGGGTTCTTGCCGACAGTGCCGCTGGCCCCAGTGGTGTCCCTGTGCACTTGAGGGATCTGCTCAGTCTGAGCCAGAGGTCCGCACACAGGAGGCACCTGCTCAGCCCAAGAGGGAGGTCAGCATGCAAGAGGGACTTGTTCAGCCCGATCCGGAGGTCAGTGAGCCCTCTGGTCCTGCCTCGTCTGGTCCTGCCTCGTCTGGTCCTGCATGCTGGCCACCTGCCAAGCCGCCTGTTAGCCTAGGGTCATGTCCACGCCTGCTGTGACACCGCCGCTTTCCACACAGTCGCCCCACAAACCAACCTGCATATCACACCTACTCAGGTGAGAAGAAAGCTGGGGAGGCTCAGACAGGGGAAAGCAGCAGGACCCAACAGCATGCTTTATTTATATAGCACATTTAAAGACCAGAGGTACACCAAAGTGCTTCTCAATCATAAAATATGAAATAAAATTAATTACATATGGGTACGATAATAGAGTACAAATACATTTCCAGACAAAACAAATCATCAGTCCCAGAGTGTTGAAAGCCTGTGCTAGGCAGCTTTGTGGAGTACTCCATCACCTATACAACCTGAGCCTGCACTTCCAGAGAGTCCCAGTGCTATAGAAAACATCATCCCTGGTGACTACAGGTCTCTAGGACTGACCTCTCATATTACGAAGGTTTTGGAGAGATTTATCCTGGAGCACCTCAGACCCCTGGTGAGCAAGTCACAAGACCCTCTGCAGTTTCCATACCAGCAGTGTTGGGGAGTAACGGAATACATGTACCGCCGTTACGTATTTAAAATACAAAATATGAGTAACTGTATTCCGTTACAGTTACCGTTTAAAAAGGTGGTATTTAGAATACAGTTACTTTGTTGAAATAAATGGATTACACTGCGGTACTTTCCTGTTTCATATTGTCGCGGGTCAGGAATGTTTGGGTTTTGTTTGACAGCTACGTTCTGTTGTTCCAGGCAGCAGCGTTACGGTTGCCATGGTTACAGGGCGACGCTCTCTCTCTCTCTCTGCGACTGTGTGTTTCCTGGGTGAGAGAGCGCCTTTTCGTTGTTGTTGTTGTGCTAAGCTAACAGGCAGAATGCTACAAGCATAGCTCTAAAGAATGTAGCATCATGGGCAGTGTAGTCCGTGTTGCAGGGAGAATGGACTGCCATACACGTTATGGGTCTGTAAGCGAGGAGGGAGAAAAAGGGGAGTGGAAAGGTACGAGTTGTCATCGAGGAAAAACGGGAGCTGGAAGCATGTAAATATAATAATAACCACTTCAGCCAAGAAGAGAGCCTGACGAGCCCAGTTGTAAGTAAGCTATTAAGACTCGACTGTACACCGTGTTCCTGTTTTCCTCCGAAAACAATAAGTTCCGTTGGAGCAGTCTTTCAACGCCTCTCTCTGTCTCTCGTAAGAAAAGTTGACCCACACAACAAAGTAAAGCTATTTTTCGGCTACGAGCCGACAGGGACCCCGCCGTATTAGTCAGAGGTCCCTTTACTACAGTTTGGAGACGAGGACCTTCAGTAATAGTAATAAATCACACAGCAATAGTACATTCACGTTGTTGTAAAAAGCATGATAATATATATCATAATTTTTATGGACTTTCGCTTTGGTGGCCTCAGAATCTCATCTCTGATTTTTGCAGATGATGTGGTTCTGTTGGCTTCATCGGGTGAGGGCCTCCAGCTCGCACTGGAGCGGTTCGCAGCCGAGTGTGAAGCAGCGGGAATGAGGATCAGCACCTCCAAATCTGAGGCCATGGTTCTCAGCCGGAAAAGGGTGGAGTGCCCACTCCGGGTCGGGGATGAGTTCCTGCCCCAAGTGGAGGAGTTCAAGTATCTCGGGGTCTTGTTCGCGAGTGATGGGAGAAGGGAGCTGGAGATCGACAGACGGATTGGGGCTGCAGCTGCAGTAATGCGGACGCTGCACCGGTCCGTCGTGGTGAAGAGGGAGCTGAGTGTAAAAGCGAAGCTCTCAATTTACCGGTCGATCTACGTCCCTACCCTCACCTATGGCCACGAGCTGTGGGTAGTGACCGAAAGAACGAGATCGCGGATACAAGCGGCAGAAATGAGCTTCCTCCGAAGGGTGGCTGGCCTCTCCCTTAGAGATAGGGTGAGAAGTTCGGCCATCCGGGAGGGGCTCAGAGTAGAGCAGCTGCTGCTCCACATCGAAAGGAGCCAGCTGAGGTGGTTCGGGCATCTGACAAGGATGCCCCCTGGGCGCCTCCTGGTTGAGGTGTTCCAGGCATGTCCCACCGGGAGGAGGCCCCGGGGCAGACCCAGGACACGCTGGAGAGATTATATCTCTCGGCTGGCCTGGGAACGCCTTGGTATTCCCCCGGATAAGCTGGAGGAGGTGGCTGGGGAGAGGGAGGTCTGGGCCTCTTTGCTTAGGCTGCTGCCCCCGCGACCCGGCCCCGGATAAAGCGGATGAAGATGGATGGATGGATGGAATATATTAAGCAATCCAAAGTATTCAGAATACGTTACTGTCATTGAGTAACGTAACGGAATACGTTACAGAATACATTTTGGGGCATGTATTGTGTATTCTGTAATGGAATAAATTTTAAAAGTAACCTTCCCAACACTGCATACCAGCCCCACTTGGGAGTGGGCAATGCAGTGATACAGTGATACGACCACCACAGTTCGGATAATGTTCTTCGACTTCTCTAGCGTCTTTAACCCTTAAAACCGGTCAGAAAGGGCGCGCTCTGTTTTGCGTAACTATTTTTAAATCCCGGTAGATCTGCAACCACGTAAGCTAGCGCAATAATTTTTTTTGCATATGAAACCAGAGGAGTTGTACTTACATCTTATGCCATCAGCTTGTCCTAGGTCACAGTTTCCTTCCACATATAGTTTTGCAAAAACTGCATAAAAAGCACATGCAGCAACAAAAACATAATATTCCAGAAACACGCTTTGCCGATCCGATCAGCTGTTCGTAACACTTCCTATGTCCATCAGCGCGAACTATTACATGTCCGCCATGACCTGCCCGAAACTGGAAGTGACGTCATTTTGCGGAAATGTAGTTTTTTGCCTTCAGGGCCTAATGAGCCTATACTGGTGTTTTTAAAAGTTATGTTTGACTTCATGACTTTCTGTATCATTTCTGGGATGTTTAGGACTCAAATTGCACTGCTGGAAATAGCATATTCATCAAAATAAACAATTTTTTTGCAAATTTGCATCATAATATTTATTTTCGTTTTTCCTGCAGTGTATAAAAATTGGTGTATTTCAAAAATAAAAATATAAAGACACTCAAAATAAATTTCCTGTGATGGGAGACTACTTTGTGCAACTCTTTTGTATTTGCAGTTTTGAGGGATAAGCCTCTTAAATTTCTCTAACTAGAAATATATGTTAAAAAGACAAAAATGATTTTCAAGTTTTTTGTACTTTATTGCACTTTTTTGAAATTTATGTAATTACTATGCAGTTAATGCATACATATTATTAAAATTTGGGCTAGAATGGTTGTATTGATGTATAGCAACTTGAAATGCTCCCAAAAATGGCACTACAGCATGTAAAAATATAATATGAGCTCTGGCGGACTTGGTTCTATGGTAGGTCTTAAAGGGTTAACACAGTCCGGCCCAGGCTGTTGAGGGAAAAGTTGGAAGACATGTAAGTGGAGGCTCCACTGGTCCAGTTGATCAGCACTACCTGACAGGCAGGCCGCAGTTTGTAAGACGGCAGAGCTGTGTGTCAGAGAATCTGAAGAACAACATCGGAGCACCCCAGGGAACTCTTATCCCTTTCCTCTTCACCATCTATATGACCAACTTCAAGTAGATCACAGAAACTTGTCTCCTCCAGAAATTCTCTGATGACACAGCCATTATTGGAAGTGTGGAGATGGGATGGGAAGAGGAGTACAGAAGACCGATTGATCGCTTTGTGAGGTGGTGTGAGGTGAACCACCTGCAGTTGAATGTGTCCAAATCAAAGGAGCTCGTGGTGGAATTTGGCAGAAACGGCTCCTGACCCTCCCCTGTCTGCATTGGTGGGACTGATATCGAAATAGTCACATCCTATTAGCGATGTTCCCTCTAAATTTTAATGTGTCTGAGCAAACACACAAACTACCTGAGTGTTCCCTTGGACCACTGTGAGCAACATCAGACGTGTGCACTGTGGCCACGTCCATTGCATCCATCCAAGTTACATGGTTTATTAAAAGAATAAAATTACAGCATTTACATTTCTGTTAGAATACTTTTAATTAGGTACTTTAGCACACTTATAATGAAAATTAAAAAAAAAATTGTTCATGACCTGTGTAGTATGTTAACACTATTGGAAGCAAAGATAAATTGAACAAAAATTTCAAAAACACACATAAAGCTCTGACTTGTATTATGAGTATGAGTCTGTGTGAAGCTCCTGCTGTGCACTGGGTGAGATTGTCCGACTGTCGTCTGTGAGTGAGTCCTGTAACTTTTTGTCTGCAAAATACAGTATATAATGACGATTGTTGTGCAAGTTACTTTGAAAAAGTAATTAACTATAGTAACTAGTTACTTCTTCAAAAAAGTAACTGAAAACAACAAAGTTATATGCAGCTATTTATCTAAAAATGCAGGAAATATGGGTTTTTATTATATAAACATTTCAAACTATTTACAGAACAATCAGGTGTTCTCGTCAAATAAAATGCCACACAAATTATTTATGCAATTCCAAAAATTATTTCATTCCACTATAAGATAAAGGAGAACATCACAAGCCTGATACCTGCAGGCCTGACAGCAGGAGGTGTATCACTCATCCTGTTTTCCACCTGGAGACAGCGTTTACACTCTAATTTGCCTTTGGTGTCTTTTTGCCAGCAACTGTGACATTCAGCACTCTCCTCATTGTTCTGACACACAAAAAAACTCTTATTGACTACACTACACACTAACTACACAACACAACACACCAACTTTAGACTTGTCACAAATCTCCCACATCTCAAAATTCTCTCTCTCTCTCTCGCTTTTTCGCTTTCTCGCTGCCATCACTCCTAAACACCTAAATGCTAGGGGTGGGGGAAAAATCAATACTGTGTAGTATCGTGATATTTTGTTTGCTAATAATGTATCGATACAGGGACAGCAGAAATCGATATTTTGTTGCAAAAAAGGTTTTTGTGGACTGGAACATGCTCTGACTTCAGAGTATGTTGATCAGCTCCTTTTTCTGAGCAAGAATCCTGACATTCCTTCACTGTCCAAATGTGTTTAACTTTTTTTTTGGCAGCAATAAACATGACAGTTTACTTATTTTAATTTAAGACATGTTTTATTTTAATTAAGTTTAAAACTTTTTTATTTAATGTAAAATTATATTTTGTTTTAATTTACTTTCAAATTATTCAGTTGCTGAATGGGCTGCATAGTTTTCATAAGTTGCATAGTTCAGAATAGCTATAATTGTACCAGATGGTTGCATTCAGTTAAGTTGGACTAGACTATAATACAAGCCGTTCAGTTTGTCAACAATAAAACTGACTGAAATGAGAGAAAGACTGAGTGTGAGACTTTGATATTAGATAAAATGAATATTGATAAAGTTTACCTTTATGTACAGAATCTGAATATCGCAAAATATTTTAAAAAATTGCAATAATATCATATCGTGCGTTAAGTATTGTGATAATATCGTATCGTGGGATGTATGGTAATTCCCACCTCTACTAAATGCCATGCTGCCATATCATTTTTTGATTGGTCGACATGGTACATTTTTCCACCAATAGGAAAGGGTGGGGGGTTTTTTGGTTTTTGTTTTTGCTCACAAGCGGAGAGTGCTTTTGAGGGCTTTCCTTAGAAAATGCAGTTTTTACCATTTCTTCCCGCAGTAAACATAAACAACAATAGTATTCAGGAAAAAAACATTGCATTTTTTATCATAACTCTGGTTTTTCGTGGCCTATCAACACAATTTAAAAACAGGCATATAGTTTGAAGTCCACACTTTTTACACAAAAAATTAGAATTGGGGTTGTCTTGGGTGGACATAACATCTTGTTGCTATGTCACCGTAAATTGGTCATGCTATTGGTATACCATGAATACTTTTTCTCCTCAGCCAATCAGCAATGTGATCAATTGGATCACAGGCTGGAGTGGTCTGCCAGTGGTCAGAGCTGGCTTTACTTTCTACAAAGGCTCAGATCCTTCAGTGTATACAGCAGGCTGCTCTATATGTTTTATCAGTCTGTTATTGCGAACACCATCTTCTTTGCGATGGCGTGCAGGCACCCAAGCAAAGGATGCAAATAGACTGAACAAACTCATCAGGAAGGTTGAGTCTGTTGTTGGCATGAAGATTGCCACCCTGGATGAGGTGATCAGTTATAGAATGCTGGAAAAATTGCTGGCAATCATGGACAATAAGTCCCATCCCTTCCATAACACACTGGATAATCTGAAGAGAAATTTCAGCAACAGGTTCCTTCAACCTCGCTGTCTGACGGAACGTTACAGGAAATTGTTCCTTCTGCTGCTATCAGAATCTTTAATTCATCCACTTGGGTCAGGTCCACACATGTGGAACAGAATTAATTACACCTCAATGCAGCCTGTCACTTTTGTACACCACAAGATATATTTCCACACATACTTGTCCTTTTATATTCATTGTATATTTATATTTATACCTTTATCTTTATCTTTATATTTATCTATTTATCTTAATATTCATCTATCATAACTCTGTTTCTACACTCATTTTATAGGAGTGCATGTTGTTTTTGTGTATTTGCTGCTGTGACAACTCAATTTCCATCTGGAATTAATAAAGTTTCTGATTCCGAATCAGGTTTTAGAAAGACCTCATCTTCAACATTTTGGGGGGTTGTTATTTGCTTTGATAATTTTAAACAAATAGCATAATGGACAGCACAGTGTTAAAATATGTCTTTAAGTCTTTTGTTATATAATTTTACATATTTACTTATTTCTAAAATCTCTGGTTTAAAATTAAAAGTAATTTGAAAACATAAAGAGTAAATGTTTGAATGTTTTATAAAGTCATTGTACAATTTTCTAAAAGTATGGCTTGTAAGACTATTTCAGATTCCAAATATGTTAGATGCTTTTCTAGATTTTTTTCTAATCTGCTATGAACCATCCTCACATCTCATCTAAAGCTCTGTAACCCTCCCTTTTAATGTTGTTTGCTGTTACACCCAGTGAAATAAAGTTAGAGATTATTAAACCAGCCAGCTGTTCATTCATTAGAGCTCAAGCTTACAGTCATACAGCAGAGCTACAGTGAGGCTACAGAGACACCACATGGAAACAATCAAAGCTCTCATTGTTCAGCTCAGGCTTCGTGTGTTTCTGCTTTATTATTATCTACTGAGACAAACTAATGTATTCTTACCTTCTGATGAAACTGTTGAAGCTTCCTGGGCTGGGGGACTTCCTGTTAGGGAAAGTGCACTTTGAATCGTAAACTGGTCTTTTTAAAAATGACAACCTGCGTGGCATCAGAAATATATAAATATAACAAGTCAGACTATAATATTTTGATACATTTCATAAAATAAACTGTGACAATGTCATATCTGCATACCGTACTAAATGTTTAATGTGTCTTTTTCCTCTGACTTACCTTCATTCATCTTCTCTAAAATCAACCTCGCCCCCTGCATCACACGGTCTGAATATGCCTGCACCATCACTTCTACTGTTTTCAGTCTGTCTGCGTTCTCCAGCTGGTACTTATAGAGTTTGGGGAAGTCATCTCCAGGTTCATACTGCAGGTAAAAGTGGAAAAGCTTCAGCTCCTCCTCTCCCATTTTCTTCAGCATTTCCAGTAGCTGCACTGGTAAGGCCTTCTCCATCTCTGACCTGTAAAACATAAAACATGTCTCATCACATCTACGTTTTTAGCTTTTAGTATACTTCACAGTGCCCTCTAGTTGTCATGTATATTTTACCTAATGCAACTTCAACTCTAACAATGCTGTTAATATATAAATTAAAGAGATACTTATCGAATTAAACTTTCAACAGAAAACAAAGAGGGCTCACAATCTTTAGAAAACAACTTAAAATCAACTGACATTTCTACAAATCATATCACTTAAGTGTGTGAATGTGTGTGTGAATGGGTGGATGACTGGATGTGTAAAGCGCTTTGGGATCCTTAGGGACTAGTAAAGCACTATACAAATACAGGCCATTTACCACTTATTAAAAAATAGAAATATGAATGAAAAAATTAAGTCAAATAAATAAAATAAAAGTACAAGACTCCAGCAGAAAAAGATAAGCACGCTAATTAGTTTTTAATCAAGATTTATACACTGGTTTAAAAGAGGTTTCTAAATCTGCTCTAGAATAAGAAATGTGGTACTAAGGAGGAATTCATAATAATTACAGTTAAAATATATTTTAAATTACCAACAACATGATGATATCATAACTCTGGTCCTTGGAGGACAAGGGTATCAGCCAAGCTTCAACTTAGAACCACTGACAGCTGCACACACAGTGTCATCGTTCCCCTGTCCTCACTAGCATGACCAGCCAGTTTGTTTTTGTTTTCCCTCCATCCCAACTTCCCGTCTCTTCTCCTTACTGTTTAGAAGAGTTCTGCGATTGGGTCCTGTCATTCTGCCGTCTGGGCAAAACTTGACACACAGACCCTGAACTGATGCACTTATGCTACAACAGTGCACAACTGTTTGTCCTCTGACATCCAGCAAAACCTGAAAGACCTGAGTGGAAGTTCCTCCCTACACTTTGTTTGAAGCAAAGCACAAAGGAGACACCTGCTGGAGCAGCTGGAGTCCTACAGATGCTCAGCCTCTTCACTACAGAAACATCTCCTATAACATCCATTCTTTACACTCTGACTGCTGTGTTTGTGGAAACACTCGAACACACACCGCTTCACATATGATCATGGAAACGTGCATGAAAAAGAGCTGAGCTGATATTAAACCTGATGGAGGATTTATTCACAAACACTGACTGACCAACAACATTTACACACACTTGTCTGCAGGAGAACAACTATCACCCTTTGACGCGTCACTCTTGAGAGACACACAGGTGAGTTCAGGTTCATGTTTGAGTCTCTGATGGTTGCTAAAAAAGTTCAGATCTTCAATAAAAGGTTAATCACATATTACTGATATTATCGACATTAGCAAACCTTTTCCCACTTGGCTCTCTTTGTTCCAATGTATTAATTAGCTTTTTCACTTGGGCACTCTGTAAGGACACAAAGCTGGGTTCAGGTTTGAGTTTCTGATGGATCCTAAAAAATATATAAAAAAATAAATAAATATAAAAAGAAAAATACAAAATAACAAAAAAATATATAGCCAAGGTATAGACACAGTTTAGATGTGATGTAAATACAAGACATGTTAATACTGACATTAACTTACTTTTTCTGAAATGGTCGTGTTGGTTCAAATTTCTTGATGATATCCTTCACTTTGTCACTCTGTAAGGACACACAGCTGGGTTCAGGTTTGAGTTTCTGATGGATCCTAAAAAATATATAAAAAAATAAATAAATATAAAAAGAAAAATACAAAATAACAAAAAAATATATAGCCAAGGTATAGACACAGTTTAGATGTGATGTAAATACAAGACATGTTAATACTGACATTAACTTACTTTTTCTGAAATGGTCGTGTTGGTTCAAATTTCTTGATGATATCCTTCACTTTGTCACTCTTTAAGGACACGCAGCTGGGTGGAGGTCCAGGTTGGTTCCTGTGAATAATGATGGAGCAGTGATGTGAGTGCTGAGCTGTGACATGAAGAAGAGTCATGGACAGTTAGAGATGGTCATCTCACCTCTGATCTTTGGTCTGGCTCTCATGTTCCCCACACAGAGTGGTTTTAGAGGGAGGGACTCCCTCCTCTCTGTCCTCACACTGATCCATGCTGCTGAATTCACATCCACATCAGCTCACACACACTTCTACCATCACCTGCAGACGAAACACAAATCATTCATGTGCACAACAACTGAGAACTGCACAGGTCATGTCTGATGTGTTGGACTAACCTGCACTCCATCTGAGACACAGCTTTCATCAGTTCACCATTACAGTTCACAGAGCCGACTTCAGCCTCCAAATCCCTCCATTACTGTAGTCCTACATGTAAGCAGTTCAAACATGGCTGTAGAAGAGCAGCTTTATTTTAGTAACAATGCCCAGGGCCAAGCTGACTGCTTACAGAGTTCATATTCTAACTGCTGGCTGTTCTGCTAGCTAAGCAAACTAGTGTTGAAGGTCAAAGTAAAGAAATGATGTGATACTGCTGGGAGTTACATCACATACTAGCAGCATTTAGTTATTCAGCATTATATTTAATCCTTATTATCTCATCCTCTCACCTCTATTTAGCTCTGAAAACAAGAAACATTTTGCCAACAGTTTATTGGCTAGGGGAGGGAGAAAACGAAGAAGGGCCAATGAGGAAAAGGGAAAAAGGAAAAGGGAAGAGAGGAAGGAAAAAAAAAAACTAACCATAGAACATTATTACTGATGACCTTCCCCAGCTACCCTCTGGTGACGCATGAGTTATTCTCTTTACTCTTCTTATAATGGTTTTATTGTTATAATTGTGATTACTATTACTGTTCATAGTTGGTCACTGGACACAGTTATTGCTATCATTATTGTCATTATTATGATCATTGGTGATGATGGTGATAATACTGAATTAATGTTGCTTTGGACTGAATAGAAATTAACACCCTCACTACACACAGTCACAATCATACTTGTATTTTTTTTTTTTTCCAACTGTCTTGTCTGCAAGTTTCCTAATCTATCCTGCTCTATTCTGTATGTTGTACATTTCATAATAATAATTTAAAAAAAACAACAACAACAGAATTTCAGCCTTTATTTAGTTTAGCTTCTCATGGATAAACATATGTTTTCAGCCACTGAAAACACATCTGCTTATCTGTAAGTAGCATCAAGAAATTCTTGATGATGGCTTCTAGACTATAGAAATCATCATCAAGAATTTCTACATTGCATTACAATTTTTTCAACTGGTGCCTGGGTTAACTGCATCACTGGTCATGGCTTGTTATTGGAGGGCACCTGTCCATACACACTTCAGAGGGTGGGGTAGAAATTCTAGGGGTTTTTGTTTGAGTGTGTGCGCTTGGTCAGGTGTGGGTCTAGGGCACACTGGGCCTTGATCCCTTTGGGATATTGTTATTAAGGCTAGATAAGACCATATGTCTGCTTGCTACAACTACTGGACAAGACAGGTTTAAAAAAATAAATATGAAATCAGTCAAAAAATAAAACTGCTGGCCTACAAAGCTGCTGCCTTCATCTGCAAACTGACCTACATGCTGAACCACAAACTCCACCCTCTACTGAGAACTGAAGAAGTCATCACTGTTATTTTTCTACAGCTGATCGCTGAAAACATTCAAACTGACTCATCACGGAGCCTTTTTTCCTTTGAATTCTATAAACCTGCCTGTAAACAGCAGCTGAAACTTCCAGAAGAAGTAGACAAAACACTCAACTTGAAAATTCTAAATAGAAGTAAAAACATGAACACTGTCTTCAATCATCTCTTATATACAGGTTAAAGATAGTCTACAGAGAAAATAATCACTTACACCTGCTTAGACAGATTTAATTTTAACACACACATACTCATAAACACTAACAGGAGGAAAAGTGTTTAACGGTTGGTCCAACACTGGTCATTGGTCGAGCTCTAAGTCCATTACTGTGAACTATGGAGTGGCAGATTTGTGCTGGAACTAAGCTGCACAAAGCTGATGTTAGCCAGGAAAACATTACAAGCTGCTTCCATTACCTTCACATGGAGTTTCACACAGAGTTGATCAGCATCAGTCACAACAAACAGGAAGTTCAGGAAGGTGAGAGTAAACCTTGAGCAGGGCGGAAAACACAGAGAGGCGTCCACAGACCAACATCACAGCAGTGGTGTGTGGCGACTTCTACAGAAAGGCAAGCAGTGATCATGCTCACCCCACCACAGACCAACATCACAGCAGTGGTGTGTGGCGACTTCTACAGAAAGGCAAGCAGTGATCATGCTCACCCCACCCCTAATACGCACCAAAAACCCCTCATCTTCCTTATCATCTCATCTTGCTTCACTATTGAGAAATTTAACAAGATAAACTGGATCCAATTAACCCTTACCTTTTGTACATCTTTTAGGTTTTTTTTGTTTTTTTTTTGATTTAGCTATCATTTTGGCTGTGTTATAGCTTGTAGCATGGATGTTTGCAGGAAAATTTCTTTTTTGTCAAATTTTTGGAATTAGAACACAGAAATTATGTGGTTACAGTTCCTCCAAGACAATAAGAACAGTAACAGACTGAACTAAATGAAATAATACAATATAGTAAAGTTATAAAATATAAGCAATAGTTCTAATTTATATAAATAGCTCAGTGGTAAATATCCAGAATCCCACAAAGAGGGTGCAACTACTGCTGTGTGTACTGTGCATTAGATGGAGGAGTTGTACAGGAAGACTTCCTGTGAGTCTTTCCAGCTTCCTGTCATATTCTACTGTAGAATAGCAGCAAAGCTCTGTGCTCCCTTTCTTCCTATTCTCTCCTTTCCTTCCTCCCTCTCTCTGTCTCATCTCCTCATTTTACTTCCTTTTTCCTTTCCTTCTTTAATTGTATGCTTTCTATTTGGACACAATCGTGCATTTGTTCGTTTAGTAAAGTTCATTATCTGTACTTGTAACACTGTTATAAATCTGTAACACTTTGTTCTTCACTTTTTTTTCCAAAATCTTTTAAAATGATAAAATTGAATGAAGTCTGTGGAAACGTCTCCACTTCAGGTTTCGAGGACGCCGTCCAAACCATCGCTGGGCGGAGCCTCATCTCATCATTCTCCATGGAAACCGAGTCATCCATAAGAGATGAAGCTACAGCCTTTAACACAACAAGTAAGAGTATAAAGCAAAAAACAGCTGATTTACTTTATTAAAGTTGTTTCATTCATTAAGATTGAAATTTGGGATTTTTTTGACTTTAAACTAAATTTGACTCTGTGAACTTTTTGATTTGAAAGAGCAGATGAAAAGTGAAATGTGTAAAAAGCTCTTTAATTTTGCTGTGAAACAAATGTTTAGAATACTGATAAATATGTTTTTATGGTTTGGGCCTTTAATGATAATGTGATGATAAACATGACTCTGAGGAATGATAGGCTCTTCCTTTCTGCTAATAATAATCAATGGCCTGTATTTATATAGCGCTTTACTAGTCCCTAAGGACCCCAAAGCGCTTTACATATCCAGTCATCCACCCATTCACACACTGGTGATGGCAAGCTACATTGTAGCCACAGCCACCCTGGGGCGCACTGACAGAGGCGAGGCTGCCGGACACTGGCGCCACCGGGCCCTCTGACCACCACCAGTAGGCAACGGGTGAAGTGTCTTGCCCAAGGACACAATGACCGAGACTGTCCAAGCTGGGGCTCAAACCGGCAACCTTCCGATTACAAGGCGAACTCCCAACTCTTGAGCCACGTTCGCCCATCAACATCATAATAAGTGTTGCTTTCCTCATTGGGACTTCAAGCAGGACAATAATAAATGGATTTCCTGAACTAAGCTTCCTGCTTTGATGAAAGATAAACACGAAGTTGGATTTGATGTTAAGGAGACTCTGAATGGGCCTTAGGATCTATAATTGTCCTCAGTTTCTTTCAGACAGTCAAATTGTCTTTGTAATGAATATTATACATCTATACTTTGCTGCATCAGCTCACCGATGAGATAGACAGCTGACTTTAAACACACATCCAGTTTGGACAGGTGGCTTACCTGCTGCTTCTAGGCAGGGAGCAACCAGGATACCCAGATGTATCAACTAGAGTCATCTGGGCTGAGCCTTGAAATTACTGAATGAATGTTTTTGATCCTAGCAATTCTATTTATCCCAAGCAGAAACACATATGTATAAAAGAAAATAATACCCCATCATTATTATTGTAGCTGTGGCCTGTGAAGACCATCAATGTTAAAGTCACGGCAGCTTTGTTTGACAGTGTGTAGAACAAACCTGATGACACCTACTCCCAGAAAGCTGCAAGTGAACCAAACACTTCCAATGTCTGAGGTTTTTTTTTTCCAAAGCTGGTGAGAAGCCCCAAAACAGCTGAAACCTTGTGTGCTGATCACAACAACCACAGCAGTGTTTTCTGACTAGATTTTAGACTTTGAAAGAGGAGTGAAAGGAGCCATCTATGTCCACTGTGAGCGACCATCTTTGAACAGAGGCAGTGGTTTACGACACCAACTCTCTGCCATCTATAATCCAGTTTTGAGTTCCCTCCCCAGACGCCTTAATGCCCACCCACATCCTGGGCCATCTGACCTCAGGAATTCGCATGATAAGGTGCGGCCAGGTTTCACAATGAACTCACCCGAAACTCTGGCTGATTGGGACCCACACCCAGTTTTACACCTTGGCTCAGGCGATTAGAGGATCATCAGGGGGTCCTTTTGTCCCTCTGTGGGGGGTTACTCCCACTAGGTTTATATCTGGGACTCTCCACCATTTGACCTTAGAACTGAAGAAGCTTCTCGGGTGAGAGGTGAAACGTCTTCAAGTAACTTAAAGAAGTTCAGACGCTTTTCTTTGCAAGCTCCTTTGACTACGATGACCTGGATGACTGAGAACCTTCACAGACATAGATTTTAGACATGAGTCTGAATTACTAAATTACTGAGCAGCTGAAACAGCCGCATGTATGCAATCAGAGGGAGGAAAAAGTATTTGCTGAAACACACTGTTAAGAGATTTTCTACATTATACACTATAACCAAATCTCTTTAATACAATATAATCAAGTAGGCCTTATATTCTAACCAAGTGTGCCTTATATTTAGTGTGTTCATATATTTTCACATAACCAAGCCTATTGTTGAAGAATCAGCTAACCAAGTTTATTGTTAAAGGAAAACTGATACATTCCTTACTTAAGTGTTTGAGATGTTTTGACAGCATGATATAATGATGCATTCTTTCCTATAATGTCTGTGATGTCAGATAAAGCATGATATACTACTGTATTTTTAATCCCAGTGTGTGAAAGATCAGATAAGCTGATTTCATGTTTAACCTCTTCCCTGACTGTTAAAAAGAGGAAGTACTATGTAACCCATTTTTTGCCTTATAAATAAAGCAGCGAGCCTGTGCTCGGTGTGGTGTCTTCTCAGAGAGACATTCACCCGTGCGCACGTTTTCTAATTACACTCTGAGTCGGTCTGCAGTTGTCTCATTTCTCTTGCTTGTGTTTGAACAAATGTCTAAACCCTTGACATTTAATTGGTCCTTCGATAGCCGGAGAACTGACTGTTATTTTTAACGTCTAGTTTTCCAACAGACGGTCTTCATCGGATCCTGACGTCGTGACGCCTGCGCTGGAAAAGAGTCTGTGCACAGCAAAAGAAAAACCGGGAGCGTGAATTCGACCTCCGGTCAGCGTCCGGCCTTCACGGCTGCAGGAACCGATGAGCACCGGATCCAAAAACGCAGCGCCACAGTAAGGTGAATATGAAACACTGCATTCCATCAAGCGTTAAAATACGTTGATATTGAGATTTTCCTTTAAAATAGTGTAAGCCTGGTGAGCGCCGACAGATCTCATAGTCCAGAGAGGGACTTAAGGAGACAACAGGCAAGAGCGATAATCTAGAAATCGCTATTAAAAGTTCCGGTTGCTCTGGGTAGCAGCTGTAACGGAACGAGTTCCGGTCACTCGAGGAGTGGCTGCAACGGAACAGGTTGAAGGTTACATGAAATAGGCCTATGGAAAATCTCAATAAAAATTATAAAAACGCGCTTTGTTTGTGTTGAATTAGAGGAGTGAGTTGTTTTTACGACCCAATAAGCGGTCGAACCACTTCTCAAACTGTTTTCCTGTGTACACTCACGTATTGGTTAAAGTGGAAAAAGGGTTGTGCGTCATCACGTAAAATCAATAACCGCTCACTCGAATAGCAAGTGAGTAGAAGGCTGTTATTGAAAACCCATTCTCACTTTTGCATGCCAAAGAAGGTGTCACAGTTCTGACGTAATTAGTTCAAAATGGGTTACATAGTACTTCCTCTTTTTAACAGTCAGGGAAGAGGTTAAACATGAAATCAGCTTATCTGATCTTTCACACACTGGGATTAAAAATACAGTAGTATATCATGCTTTATCTGACATCACAGACATTATAGGAAAGAATGCATCATTATATCATGCTGTCAAAACATCTCAAACACTTAAGTAAGGAATGTATCAGTTTTCCTTTAACAATAAACTTGGTTAGCTGATTCTTCAACAATAGGCTTGGTTATGTGAAAATATATGAACACACTAAATATAAGGCACACTTGGTTAGAATATAAGGCCTACTTGATTATATTGTATTAAAGAGATTTGGTTATAGTGTATAATGTAGAAAATCTCTTAACATTTCCCTCCTGTTGTTAATATATTTCACATGTTTAATATCAATGCATAGTCACTTGTTAAATCACATTTTCAACTTGCATATCATTCAGTGAAGTATCTAAACATCAGCTCTGTTAGGATTAAGATTATCATAGACATTCTCTTCTCTGGTCTCTCTAGTTAGCATATCATACTGGCGAAAGGGATCCTCCATATCTCTCTGGATCAAAACAAAATTTCCTAAAGTACGATTAAACATACTCATCACCATGCGTCTCAGACAAGGGATAATACAAGCAGCAAAAATGCAAAATAGGAACATCACAGTACATAGGGCCAACAGGCCTTTAATCAGCAAAGATTTCCAGGAGCCGCTCAGCAACCAGTCCCACCAGCCATGCTCATCGGTTACGTAGTCCTGTTGCTGAGCGTCTCTTAGTTGTCTCATTTCTCTTGCTTGTGTTTGAACAAATGTCTAAACCCTTGACACACACTTTCTTCTCCCCAGAGTGTGCTATGAGCATTAAAGTCTCTACATCCTCTGTGCATCAGAGGGTCCTGCAACGTAATTAATATGCATAATTTTTGTAGACATTTCCCTTGTTGCCAGGTTTCAAAAATGTTTGTTTTGATTTTTGTGAATGAATTGCTTTCATGACTTATCCAGTGATGCTACTGACCAGCCATTCGGTGGCATGCAGTCTGACAATGTCACATTTCAGTACCTTCTCGGTCTTAAAAAAAAAAAAAAAAAAGTACCTCGCACCAGGTATGTGGAGGGGCATGGTCTGAGGCACACCTGTGAGGGAGGCAGACGCACTTGGACGGACGTCCACAATAATGCCTCACCACCATAAAAAGTCTGAATTAGGTCCTGGGGTGGTTGTTGGTATGTGCCCGGCCGTGAGATGCAGAGCTATAGCCGAGTTTTGTGTAACAGCGACTGCAGTTACTGAAAGTATGCTCAAAAGCAGGAGTATGTGGACGGGTCTGTTGTGGATCTTTCACAAGGTACAAGAACCTAATGGAAAACTGTGAAAATTGTGGCGACTGTGCAGAGTCAATCCAACTAGGTAATTGACAAGGGGCTATTAGCGTCAAAATGATTCGGTCTCAGTATTTCATTCTGATGAATCAAATGTGTCAGGGTTTAAGTCAAAGCAATCGAACTAAACTCATGTGATTAAACTGTAAGCTGTTTGAACCTTTTCATCTTTCAGTGAAAACTAGATGGCGTCCCAGGTCTCAGTATGGCCGTCTGTCAAAAAAGCTGAATAAATTCAATTCAAATATAGATCTTTGAATTCATACATAGTGTAAAATGAATCGTCAACACAAAAGTAAGTAAGACCCACTACAGGAATGTTTAGTCAGATCTGGGACTGTACCCTTCAAACCACTCTGTTCTGCTGTTGCTGCAATAGAGACCGCTATAAACTGGTATTTTCAAAAAGCTTGGATTCAAAATCAAACAGCAACATATGATAGAGATTAATGAAATCATCAAAAACAGGAATTACATCAAATATCACTTGGTAAACTCAGTGATCTGTACAGGCAGAAGGTAGCTTAAAAGGCTCTTTAGAGAGGAAACTTTCCTTTATGGGAAAAAAAACGTCTGTCATCAATTCCTCTTCATTTTTGATGCAATGTTTTATTACAACCCCCCCACCCCCAAAAAACCTAATGTCTATCACCAAATTACACCAGATTCACCACCAGAACTTTGAACTTTGTATCAAACTTGAAAACTATCACAAACTAAACAGATACACAACATATCCAATTCTATACAGGCATATTTATATATTTATATAAATATTTTAATAAAGCCGTTACCTACATAGTGTACCAAATTCTACCTTGATATGTCTTTGAGAAAAAGGCAAGACTAGTTTCAATAAGTTAATGCAGTCTTTGCAATGTATTAGATATGTTATTATAATGCATGCCACTTAATACAAACATATTATGGTCAAAACCCCATTAAAAATTACTTAGCCAATACTTTCCCCTTATGTCTGAAACATTTTCAAAAATGATTGAAACAGTAAGAGCACGTGGACAGTGTGGAAAAATCACACTAAGAAAGAGAAATCAAACATTTTCACGAGCTCAGACTTGTTGAAAATGCAGAGGAGCTGGTTGTAAACTAAGCTTCAGGAACAAACATTGTACTAATATTCACTGTAAAGCTTTGAGTTGATAAAGACAGAAAAACAACATAATCGTAGCTTCCATCTTTAAAGGACTGAAGAGGAAAAAGTTTACAAGGAATCATTTAGAACAGTTTAAAACATCAACTGATTGAATCCGTGAATCTGAAAACATGTTTCTGAGTAAAAGAGACAGACATGTACAGACTGAACTATCTGTTCAACAGTCAGAGTGTTTCTCTAACAGGGGGACACTCTTTACACTCAACTTGGCAAAAAGACACTGAAGCACCAGGCCAAACATAAAAACCAGGATAAAGAGGTTCAGTGAATGTGGTGTTGAAGGTGTGGAGGTGGATCAGAGTGTGAGAGGAGACTATGTAGTAGGACAGAGTGCCAGCAGGACAGTCCACATACACTGCTACTCTGTTAGAGACGGAAGGGGAGGAGGAGATGGACTTTGATTTGTTATTATGCCAGATATGACGAGGACCATCATCAGAGCACCTCAGACTCCAGGACTGCTCATTAAATCCAAACAAACAATCTGTACTGTCTCCTTTCCTTCCAATTCCTCTGTAACTCACTGATATATGAACGTTTCCTCTCCAGTCAACCTCCCAGTAATAGCGACCAGTCAAACCATTTTTACACAGCAACTCTGGGCGGATATCAAATCTGTCTGGATGATCCGGATATGAATGAACTTTGTCCACACCTGTCACCTTCCTGTTGTTTTCAGACAGTTGGAGTTTTCTGTTTACGGTGTTTGTGTCGATTATGAGTTGACAGGAATCTGATGGAGAGAACAAACACAATCCAGCTGCAGTTATTGATCCATCATCTGTTTATTGATTGACACTTTCATGATGACTTCTGACATCAGAGATGTGAATGAGTGATGTGACAGTTTGAAGAGGTTGAATGTGTACTGCTTTGTTTTCATGAATCACATTAAAAAGACACTTACACTTCCTCAGACCTGGTGTCAACCATTGGACTCCAGCAGGCTCCACCCTGAAAGGAGGAGGGAGGTCAGTCCAGCACAGTCTCTTTCAGCATGGACACATGGACATTACATCACTCTCATCCACGTACTGTTAGACACTGATAGAGGAACAGTCCAATATTTTCACAAATACACTTCAATCCATACCTGGATCAAATTCCTGATGATTTGGACTGATCCTGAATCTTTCAGTGCACCACTGTATTGAATGAAATATGACCAGTGTTGGGTAAGTTACTTTAAAATAGTAACTTAGTTACATTACTAGTTACTTCTCTCAAAAGTAACTCAGTTACTTCAAGTTACTCGTTACTTTCAAAGTAACTAGTTACTAGGGAAAGTAACTTTGGTTTTACTCAGAATTCTCTTGTTAATGTGTTTCTTCCATTACTTTGCCAGTCTTCTAGCTTGCTTACTTGCCACAAGTGCACTGTGCCACCTACCAATAGAAAGGATATGATAAGGTGCATATTTCCACGAGAGAAATCCCACGCCTGGACTGTCATTGACTGCTGCCATGATTCTAGCCTACGTCACAGAGTCATGTGCGCCTTTTACATCCAACACAAAAACTGCAGTCGTGGTGCTTTGATTGTACTCAGAACTCAGAAATTCTGCCTTCTGAATAGGAAGATGTAGGTAACACCAGACTGCAGATGAGCTGCATACAGAGCTGGACTGGGACAGAAAATTGGCCCGGGCATTTTGACTAGAGACCGGCCCACCATTATAGGAAAAATCATAAAGCCTTTGAATGAAAACAAACACTGTTGTGACAGTGATGTACACTGTTTTGATGGTATATATGCATCAATCTATCAATCGTTTGTAGTAAGATTCAGATAATTATTTTTTTAAAAGCTAGACATTTTAAATGAGAATAAGAAAGAAAAGTATTTCCTTGTGCCCCCCATTCCCTGTTAATGCCCTACATGCCCCCCTGGCCACACTTTGCTAGATCCGCACCTGCACAGTTACCAGCTGTCAGCTACTTAGAAAAGGATCCTGGGGTTATTAGTCTCTCAGAAACTGTTCATAACTTCCCTACAACTCATTCATGTCACCTAAAAGGTACACCTTTTTCTCCATCACCTGTTCAGCTCTGATGATCCAGTAAGGACATCTCCTGGTTTCATCTTCATGTTTCCCTCTCACCAGATAACCAAACCGACATCATGACCAGCAGCTTTTTTTTGCAGCTGTGGCTCCAGCAAACATCAGCTGATACTAGAAATTAATATTAAATAAATTCTAACAACAGATGATCAAGCTTAAAAGTGCTGCTGTTGTTTAGCGCGACATCCGCTGGTTTCCTCTTTCGGCGCAAAGTGAGCGATAAACAAACAAGAGAGCCGATCAGCTGATCATTGATCAGTTTTCATGATTGAAGTAGAAACGGGAGAGGGAGGGGGGAGAATGAAAGAAGAAGAGGCAGCTGTGCAGCAAAGACAGAATAACTCCAGCTTTGTGCCTTTTTCATTGTAGCTGAATTACGGCACAAACTGTTCCTTTTCACCTCAATAAGAAACGTGTAATATTTTCTCTGAATAGCAGACGGGAAGGTTGGCAACTCTAATAACTTATGAACAAAATAAGGTTCAACATCATTAACTTCATAGCACCACCCAGCTGTATAGAAACTCCGTCATGCTAGCTAGCACGCAGTACGGAAAAAGTCAGAATGAGGAAAATAAACTCCACCTAAACTTGGTTCATATCTGACCCAGAGAGACTGCAGGTCATAACTTCTTACCTGAAGTTCAGTTCACACTTGGACCGACGGCCGCCTCGGGTCTCTTTTCCTTCTTCGTCCCTTTTCCTTCATCCACCTGCTGCCTCCACCACTTGCTAATGTTACTGAATCTGTGGAAACTCCGCGATGCCACCACACGAAGTAACGAGTAACGACCCTATCTAAATCCCAGTAACGAGTAACGCGTTCCTGATTTTGGCATAATAACTAGTTACCGTGCTCGTTACCACAATAATAACGTAGTTACTGTAACGCGTTACTTAATAACGCGTTAGTCCCAACACTGAATATGACTGATTCAGACTGTGACCTTCATTATCTTTATATTCCCCTTCTGTTTAGCTGGAAAGGACACCTCCCTGCTCTGATTCATAAACTTTAATCTGATTTAATTTATAGTGTTTAACAGGCCTTTTACAGTTGAGTAACAACGGTCACTACAATGTGTCTGGAAAATACATTCCAATCAAAACGTTAAGACCACTTGAAAAATGGGAAAAAAAGTCTTATTTTGCATGGTTGGATCTCAAGGTTCCAAGCAGAGCTTCAACATAAACATACAACAAGAAGAAATGGAAGTGAAACAAAACAATTTTTGCACACAATTTATTGAAAGAAAAAAAAACCCTGAAATAAGCTGATTTATAGCTGATCAAAAGTTTAGGACCACACCTCCAAAAACCCGTACCCCCCAAAAAGAAATCAAAGTTCCAAACTTGAACTCTGTAATGAGTAGCTCTACTGTTATTGTTGATCACTTCAAAAATTTATTGCGGCATGCTTGAGTTTCCATAAGGTGAGTGGGAACACTTCTTCCAGTGGTGAAGAAGGCCGCACAAAGGGCATCTACTGCCTGGAACTGTTGTCCTTTTTTTTTTTTTTTTTTTTTTTTTTTAAAATAAACTTCCCTTGCCATCCATCTCGAAAGGTTTTCAGTTGGATTTAGATCAGGGGAATACACAGGGTAGTCCAAAAGAGTGATGCTATTCTTCTGGAAGAAGAACCTTCTCCTGCAGGCATTGTGTACTGTAGCGTTGTCCTGTTGAAAAACCCAGTCGTTAACACACAGACGAGGGCCGTCAGTCATGAGGAATGCTCTCTGCAACATCTGGACATAGCCAGCGGCTGTTTGATGCCCCTGCACCTCCTGAAGCTCCATTGTTTCACTCAAGAAAAAAAAAAAGCACCTCAGACCATTGGCGCTCCCTCCACTATGGCATGTAGAAAACATCTCAGGTGGGATCTGTTAATCATGCCAGTTACGTTGGAAACCATCAGGTCAAGATAAATTTTTTTCTCATCAGAGAATAAAACTTTTTTCCACCTTTTAATGTCCCATGTTTAGTGCCCGCTTACAAAGTCGAAAGGGTCAGTTCTGGAAACGAGGCCTTTGAATAGGGGTGGGCGGTGTAAACGGTATACGGTTGAAACAATATAAATTTGGGCAACGGTAGAGATTTTGACTATACCGCTCTACCGCGATAGAGCATGTTGATGGCGTCATCAAGCTGCGCCTGTTTTGCTCGAAAGCAATGTAGCGGCTACAAACAACATCATCTGCAAATTATGCCGGGCGACAGTAATCGCAAAGAGACGAAGCACTTTTGGAAAATGAGGAAAGCCGAAACCTAAGCTTCGTCCACTTTCCTACCATTGATTCATTAATGCTGAATTCTCTCGCAGCTGCTCTATTCCCGTGTTGGTGCAGTATATTAATGACTAACCTCGTATTGTGGCTGGATTATCTCAGCTGTTCTCCCGACTGAAGTTTGGTCCGTTTACAGCATCCTGCTATGTGATTGCCCCTAACCACCAGAAACTCTCACTTTAACTTTCATCGAGTGGAAAAAAGTTAGAGCTCATCCTCCAGCTTCACTGTGCTAATGTAATGCTAACATAGCTGTGTAGCTAGCGATCACGTAGCATCATTATATACCAGCTAGCCCAACTTCAGTAACCCTACAAACGTCACTACTGTTTAGTTTTCTGTCTTCATTTATGTTGAAAGTGATAGCAGAGCTGTACGTTTGAATTTTTCAGAAATCTCTCAGTCAGAACATGCAATATCATGTTTAGGTGGAAGCTAGCGAGCTAACTTTCTGCTAACTTCTAACTCTGTCAAATGTAATAAATTCTGTTTTCATGTATGCCTGGATGTTAAACTTAATCGTTACACCTGGTAAAGCAGCAACGCTGATTATTTTATTAAAGATGAAAGAATTTAGACAGTTTTTGACTCTCAGTGATGCTGCAGTGTTTGTTTCACTTTGGGACCTGAAGCAGATGGAGTTTTTCCTGACTACGGTAGCCGTAAATTTTTTCCCCCACTCTGTCTGAAATTTTGTGGGGAGCCACCTGTTCATAGTCAGTTTCTAGTGAAATGATGTTCTTTCCACTTCTAGATTTATGGCCCCAACAGTGCTCCAGCATTTTAGAAATTCTTCTGTAACCAATGCCATCAGTATACTTTCCAACAATAAGATTGTAAAGGTCTTGAGAGAGGTTTTACCCATCATGAAATGTTTCTTTTGTGACACCTTAGTAATGAGATGCCATTTTATAGGCCATTAGTTGGGACTGAACCAGATGATATTAATTTGCATAAAGTGGTAGGACTGCTTTGTTATTATTGATAAATTTAGATTTCAGCTGGTGTCGTAAATTTGCATGTCTTTTTGCACCTTCCTTTCTTCATGCGTTTCATACTTTTTCTTACCCTCTGTAATTTCTCTTATTACATTTCGTCCATATTTACTGGCCTGTAAATAGACATGAAGTCCTAGCCTGATGAGGTAGCTCTTCTGTGTTGTACCATTCATTTAGCCAGAGCAGTTCCATATTTTAATATTTATTTAATTTTGAACTTTGAACGTGTTCAGTTGTTTGTGTAGGTGTATATTAGTATTTACATCATGATTATTAACTCACTGATTACAGATTAAATGACTTGCTAATGTGGAAATCATATCCACCAGAAGAGGCTTATTTTTGTTTGAGCTCTGAGTTTACATAATGCCTAGTATGTACAGAAAACAAAATTACATGGAAGGTGGTTTGACTGCAGTGAACTGCTGGTCTAGATCTTTCTGCTCCCAGTGAAAATTCTTTAATTTCACTCCATGGATTAAAATAACATTAAAAATATTTTAAATTAAAATTAAACTGTTTCCCCACAATGGAACCAGAGGAGGAACCACAGTGAGACAGTAAATAAAGCAAACATAAACCTTCTCAATCATCATGTTTTGATGAGAACAAAAAGTGGGATAACTGTACATAATAATTTAAAAAAATCCTTAGCAGCACCAAAAGTTCTGACTGTGCTAATACTAAGCTTACATACTAAGCTAAGCTTAAAATGTGCCAAGAATGCAGGTAAAGCTGCTATTAATACTAATCATTAACTATATTAAAAGAAGGAAAACTATACAAATGTAACTACATTAAGATCTGTGTAGTATGAAAACTATTGTAGCTAGATCTGTGTAAATAAATTAATTTACACAGATCTATCACCCTTTCAAACTGCTCATGAAGCACGTCATGACCTATTTGAAATCTGCATATATCATGTGGCGATGGCGCATTCTGAACCCCTATTTTTCTCTTACTTCTAAAAGGCTCTGGAATTAACAAAAGACAAATACAAATGCTTGAATTTGTTCAAGGAAGCAGGTAGGAACATTTCAACTCATCTATGAAAGTGAAGAATGACTGCTGATTAAAGGACCAGTCATTGCTCTACAGGGTGGGCCATTTATATGGATACACCGTAATAAAATGGGAATGGTTGGTGATATTAAAGTCCTGTTTGTGGCACATTAGTATATATGAGGGGGCAAACTCCTCAAGATGGGTGGTGACTATTTAGAAGTCGGCCATCTTGGATACAACTTTTTTTTTTTTTTAGGAAGAGGGCTATGTGACACATCAAACTTATTGGTAATGTCACAAGAAAAGCAATGGTGTGATTGGTTTCAACATAACTTTATTCTTTCATGAGTTATTTACAACTTTCTCTTTGTTCACAGCCATTGACATGTCGAAGAGGTTAACACGTGAGGACCGGATCGAAATTGTGTTGATATCTGGTGAACGCAGTAACCGGGTCATTGCAGCAGATTTCAATGCAAGACACCCTACGAGACCACCCATCTCCCATGCTACAGTTAGCAAACTGCTTGCTAAGTTTCATGAAACTGGTTCAGTGTTGGATTTGCCAAAATGTGGACGCAAGAAAACTGTCACTAATGAAGAAACATCAGTGGCTGTCCTAGCTTCATTTAGCAAGAACCCACAGCGTAGCACTCGCCGCATGTCACTGGAGAGTAGCATTAGTCGAACATCCCTTTGGCGGATATTAGCTAATCACAAATGGCACCCTTACCAACTCCAGCTACTGGAGCATCTCAACGAAGATGACCCAGATCGGCGCACAGAATTTGCAGAATGGGCAAAACAAAAATTGGAACAGGACCCTCAGTTCACGCAGAAGATTTTGTTCAGTGATGAGGCAAACTTTTATGTGAATGGTGAAGTTAACAAACAAAACCACCGCTATTGGTCCGACACTAACCCACATTGGATGGATCCCTCCAAGACTGTTGGAACAACAAAAGTGATGGTTTGGTGTAATATATGGGGTACAACGATAGTGGGTCCATTCTTCATCAATGGAAACCTCAAGGCCACTGGATATTTGAAATTGCTACATGATGACGTGTTACCCTCTCACTGAAGCTGGCATGTTTCTTGAGTTTTTCCAGCAAGATGGTGCACCACCACATTATGGGTGCCAAGTCAGAGCATTCCTAGATGAACAGTTTTCTGGAAAGTGGATTGGTCGTTGTGGGCTAGTTGAATGGCCCCCAAGGTCTCCCGATCTGACCCCCTTAGACTTTTATCTTTGGGGTCATCTGAAGGCAATTGTCTATGGTGTGAAGATACGAGATGTGCAGCACCTGAAACTACGGATACTGGATGCCTGTGCTGGCATTTCTCCTGCGGTGTTGCTATCAGTGTGTAAAGAGTGGGAGAAGAGGGTTGCATTGACAATCCAACACAATGGGCAGCACACTGAACACATTTTATAAGTGGTCAGAAACTTGTAAATAACTCATGAAATAATAAAGTTACGTTGAAACCAAGCACACCATTGTATTTCTTGTGACATATTGTCACATGGCCCTCTTCCTATTGAAAAAACAAAAGTTGTATCCAAGATGGCCGACTTCTAAATGGCCACCATGGTCACCACCCATCTTGAGGAGTTTGCCCCCTCACATATACTAATGTGCCACAAACAGGACTTTAATATCACCAACCATTCCCATTTTATTACGGTGTATCCATATAAATGGCCCACCCTGTATATAATGTCATTGCTCTAACTAGAAAAACACCGGCAATGCTTAAAAACAGATAAATGATGACGGTCAGCAGACTTCCAAGATAATCAACATGTCATGGACATAACTGTGAAGTAGTTTGGGTCATTTGGGGGTGATTTTCTTCCCTACTAGTGGTGAGAAGACAAACTGCATGATGCCTTTAAAAGATTTAGGCTTTACATTAATGTGTATGAATTGGGTCCTGTTCCAGAAACAGGTTCAGTGAAAACTCACTCATTTTCTTTCGGACTCCTCCAGCTGTTTGACTCTTGCATTCATTTTTTCATTTGTAAAGTCTGTATCAAAGCTGTGTGTCTGTGATTGTTCATGTCACATCTACAAAAAATGTTTCCAGATCTTTCTCCTCTATCAGACATTCTCTCCATACCTGAGAGTGTCCAGTCTCCAGCGTGGATCCTTCAGCCCACTCGACAGCAGCTTCATTCCTGAGTCTCCTGGATGGTTGTAGCTCAGGTCGAGCTCTCTCAGATGGGAGGGGTTGGAGCTGAGAGCTGAAGCTAGTGAAGTACAGCCTTCCTCTGTGATCAGACAGCCTGACACACTACAGACACACAAAGCAGCAAAACGTCTGTAAACACTTCACTGAATAATAACAATTATTATTATGATTATTATTATTATTATTATTATTATTATTATTATTATTACAACAACAATTATACTTTAATTACTGTTTTTTTAATACAATAACACGTAGGCTGTGTTGTTAGCCATTAAGGACAAAAAGCAAGGGAATGCTAAGGCAAGGATTAAATGGTGAAGAAAGAATGTTGGAAAGGATTCAGGGGAGGAAATGAGTCAGGCTATGGGTGGTAGGAAAGAGTTACAAGATAACTATAAAAGCACAGCTGATGCTGTGAAGGAAACTCAGAAGAAGGTGGCTGGCGTATCCTCTGGACAGAAGAAATAAGACAAGAAGGCTTTATAATTGGGATGGACCGATCTGATATACAGTATCAGTATCGGTCCGATACTGACCTAAATTATTGGATCGGGGGTCATGGCATCCACCTGAACGGTAGTGAGACTTCGAGCTCCGACCTCAACGTCCTTTAAGTACGCCTAAACAGCGGTTAAAAGCCAACCTCTTAGCGGCTGCCTCACCGACCTAAGCTTCTGCTTTGATCTAAACAGCCAGGATGCCGACTAAATATAGGTCCAAGCCTAAAACAGCCGGAAAGGATGGATCAGACGACGATCCTAGCAACGAACCTGAAACCGAGAAAATGGAAGGAGCTAGTGCTAGCTCCCAACAGACCGAGGCGAGTGTTTTGGCCGCAATTCAGTCGCTGAAAATTCACTTCACTGCTCAACTGCAAGAAGTTTTAACATCAAACCAAGAAATAAAAGACGTAATTGGAGTGTTTTCAGAGAGGCTCACCTCAGCAGAAACTCGCATCAGTAAAGTTGAAGACGATGTCTCTTCTCTCACAAGTAAAGAGGCTTCCCTTCATAAGAAACTTCAGGAACTCCAGCTAAAGGTGGATGACCTCGAAAATAGAAGCCGAAGATCCAATCTGAGACTCTTTGGATTACCCGAGAATACTGAACAAGGAGAAATTACAATATTCTTGCAAACATGGTTAATGGATGTTTTGGGACGGGACGCACTCCCATCCCCACCTATCATTGAACGAGCACACAGGCTACAAGGCCGAAACACTCCAACTGGCCCACCTCGTGTGATCATCATGAAATTCTTGAATTATCAAGACAAGATGAGGGTGATGAGAGCGGCACGTCTGAAGGGAAAAATAACGCACAACAGATATCACGTTATGTTTTTCCCTGATCTGTCAACGGAGGTCCAGAAACAGCGAAAACAATACAACCAGGTAAAACAACAACTCCGTGAAATGCACATAAACTTCGGACTGATCTTTCCAGCAAAAATGAGGATTTTCCAACATGACAACAGGCTCCTTTTCCACACACCAGCGGAGGTGGAAGATTTCATACGAAAAGTCCGGCAACAAAACGAGGGATAAACTTCACGCCCACTCAGAAACGCTACCATATCAAATACGTGTAACTCTGATGAACAATTCCAAATTGGACATACAATGGCTGCTGGTGTACAGGTATGATATAGATGGCCTTAGATATATTATGTTTAAATCTTTTCATTCATTTACATTGTGTGGCCACTTCTTTAGTTAATATGGTCGGACCTAAGTTTGAAGCTTCAATCATGAGGACGCTTCATCAGCTCCTTTACATGGATCTGATGCATACCCAAGCCGCAATGACTTTGGGGGGGAAGGTTTTGAGACCTACACCCATGGGAGGTCTCTGGGTTGTTGTTTTTTGTTTTGTTTTTTTTGTTTATAAGAGATTGTTTTTAAAGTATAGTGCTCTTGAAATAAGAATTTGTGAGCTTCGACAGGAGAGACGAGATGTAGTCAAACCCAGGTCACTAAGGGCACAAACTGTATGAGTAGTTATTCAAATATTGAACTAATTTCCTGGAATGTAAGAGGCCTTAGGAAATATATTAAACTGAAAAGAGTAATGGATAGAATAAAACAATATCACCCAAAGATAGTTTTTATTCAAGAAACACACTTACTCGCGAGTGAAACTGACCGGATAAGGAGGAGATGGCCAGGTCAGGTTTTCTTTAGCCACTTCTCAACATATGCTAGAGGAGTGGCAACACTCATTCATAAATCAGTGCCCATGTGTATGAAAAAAACCATCTTGGACCCTGCAGGGAGATTCATTATTCTACAATGCTCCGTACTGAACCAAGATTTAATATTAGTTAATGTATATGGCCCCAATATTGACGACCCCAGCTTTTATAATAATCTATTCCTCTCTATTGCAGCCCTCCACGGTGAGATTATTATTGGGGGGGACTTTAATTGTACCCTGGAGCCTAGGCTTGATAGATCATCAGGTTTAGACTCCTCCCACCCAAAATCTAGACAAGCCATACAACACTTTATGTCGGAATTGAATCTTAAAGATACAGTGGGGCAAAAAAGTATTTAGTCAGCCACCGATTGTGCAAGTTCCCCCACGTAAAATGATGACAGAGGTCAGTAATTTGCACCAGAGGTACACTTCAACTGTGAGAGACAGAATGTGAAAAAAAAATCCATGAATCCACATGATAGGATTTGTAAAGAATTTATTTGTAAATCAGGGTGGAAAATAAGTATTTGGTCAATAACAAAAATACAACTCAATACTTTGTAACATAACCTTTGTTGGCAATAACAGAGGTCAAACGTTTACTATAGGTCTTTACCAGGTTTGCACACACAGTAGCTGGTATTTTGGCCCATTCCTCCATGCAGATCTTCTCGAAAGCAGTGATGTTTTGGGGCTGTCGCCGAGCAACACGGACTTTCAACTCCCGCCACAGATTTTCTATGGGGTTGAGGTCTGGAGACTGGCTAGGCCACTCCAGGACTTTCAAATGCTTCTTACGGAGCCACTCCTTTGTTGCCCGGGCGGTGTGTTTTGGATCATTGTCATGTTGGAAGACCCAGCCTTGTTTCATCTTCAAAGTTCTCACTGATGGAAGGAGGTTTTGGCTCAAAATCTCACGATACATGGCCCCATTCATTCTGTCCTTAACACGGATCAGTCGTCCTGTCCCCTTGGCAGAAAAACAGCCCCATAGCATGATGTTTCCACCCCCATGCTTCACAGTAGGTATGGTGTTCTTGGGATGCAACTCAGTATTCTTCTTCCTCCAAACACGACGAGTTGAGTTTATACCAAAAAGTTCTACTTTGGTTTCATCTGACCACATGACATTCTCCCAATCCTCTGCTGTATCATCCATGTGCTCTCTGGCAAACTTCAGACGGGCCTGGACATGCACTGGCTTCAGCAGCGGAACACGTCTGGCACTGCGGGATTTGATTCCCTGCCGTTGTAGTGTGTTACTGATGGTGACCTTTGTTACTTTGGTCCCAGCTCTCTGCAGGTCATTCACCAGGTCCCCCCCCGTGTGGTTCTGGGATCTTTGCTCACCGTTCTCATGATCATTTTGACCCCACAGGATGAGATCTAGCATGGAGCCCCACATCGAGGGAGATTATCAGTGGTCTTGTATGTCTTCCATTTTCTGATGATTGCTTCCACAGTTGATTTTTTCACACCAAGCTGCTTGCCTATTGTAGATTCACTCTTCCCAGTCTGGTGCAGGTCTACAATACTTTTCCTGGTGTCCTTCGAAAGCTCTTTGGTCTTGGCCATGGCGGAGTTTGGAGTCTGACTGTTTGAGGCTGTGGACAGGTGTCTTTTATACAGATAATGAGTTCAAACAGGTGCCATTCATACAGGTAACGAGTGGGGGACAGAAAAGCTTCTTACAGAAGATGTTACAGGTCTGTGAGAGCCAGAGATTTTCCTTGTTTGAGGTGACCAAATACTTATTTTCCACCCTAATTTACGAATAAATTCTTTACAAATCCTGCCATGTGAATTCATGGATTTTTTTTTCACATTCTGTCTCTCACAGTTGAAGTGTACCTCTGGTGCAAATTACTGACCTCTGTCATCATTTTAAGTGGGGGAACTTGCACAATCGGTGGCTGACTAAATACTTTTTTGCCCCACTGTATATGGAGATTAAGAAATCCAACAGGGAGAGAATAATCTTGCTACTCAGCCAGTCATAATAGCCGCAGTCGCATAGATTATTTTCTGATTTCAAACTTTCTTATTTCCAGAATTAACAGCTGTTCATATAAAAGTGTGCTTATATCTGACCATTCATTAACTACGCTTAACTTTTCAGTTACAACAGCTTTTAGACGTAACCCTATTTGGCGTTTAAAACCACACTGGCTGCAAAATCAAAAATTTTTGGAATATGTAGGTAAAAATATTGATGACTATTTTTACTTTAATAAATCCGAAACCACAGCCTCAGTAAGATGGGAAGCCTTTAAGGTTTTTATTCGTGGGCAGATGATAAGCTACACCAAAAGCAAAGAAAATAAAAATTATACTGAGATGTTGGACCTCGAAGGTCAAATAAAAGAAATGGAACTTGAGATAAACCTGAATGACTCTAAAGAAAACCAACAAAAACTTTTAAGATTAAAAGCAAAATATGATAAATTAACTACTGAGAAAGCCTCAGGAGGACTCATTAGACTGAGACAGACCTACTATGACCAAGGGGAAAAGGCAGGAAAACTTTTAGCATGGCGCATAAAAACGCTACTGAACGAACAAACAATAAATGTAATTAGAACTGCAGACGAAAACACCACAGATCCTTATAGAATAAATGAACTCTTTGAACTCTATTACTCACAACTATATACCTCAACAGGAGATACGACTCGAGAATCATTAGAATCCTTCTTTGACTCAATAAGTACCCCTTCACTCCTTGAAGAAGCTCGATGTGAATTAGACTCTCAGTTATCTATGAATGAACTGTCGATCGCAATTGATAAATTAAAAATGGGAAAAACTCCCGGCCCAGATGGAATTCCACTAGACCTTTTCAAAATATTTAAAGACAAATTAATATCCCCTTTGTACGACATGCTGGTGGAAAGTTATGATCTAAAAGAGCTTCCCCCTTCCTTGCGTAATGCACTCATAACGGTATTCCCTAAGCCTGGGAAACCGCCTACAAAATGTGAATCTTATAGACCAATCTCATTAATAAACTCTGACGCCAAGATAATAAGCAAAGTACTGGCAAACAGACTTGAACGGTACCTTCATCTTCTCGTTGATACTGACCAGAATGATTTTGTAAAAGGCCGACAAACGCAGCATGGTATTCGCAGAGTACTGAATGTACTTTACTCAAACTCAGAACATCTAGACATGGCTTTGCTTTCCTTAGACGCAGAAAAAGCTTTTGATAGGATCGAACATAACTATCTCTATAAGGTACTGTCTCAATTCGGCTTTGGCAGTTACTTCATGACCTGGGTCAAAATATTATATAATAAACCTATAGCCTCAGTTAGAACTAACAACATCATATCTAGACCATTCTATCTAGGTAGAGGTACACATCAAGGCTGTTCCCTTTCGCCTCTTCTCTTCGTCCTAGCAATAGAACCATTGGCTATTGCGATAAGGAACAATCAAAATATCTCTGGTATTAGAACAAATAATATTGAGTTAAAAATTGGATTATTCGCGGATGATATTATTTTAATGCTATCTAAGTTAAAGAGCTCAATTCCCCAGCTACTTAAAACAATTAACTCCTTTGGCAAGATCTCCGGTTATAAATTAATGAATCCAAATCGGCCATCCTCTTCTTTAATCATTCTGAAAGAACTAAACCACCTATTCAAACAACGTTCCAAATTGCCAGAGACAGTTTTACCTATCTAGGTATAAAAATCACTCCAAAAATTAATGATTTGGTACATGCAAATTACTCTCCTACTATCAACTCTGTTGTTGACTTAATCAATAGATGGTCTATGTTGCCAATCTCGTTGATTGGACGAGTAAATATTCTCAAAATGAACGTCCTTCCAAAATTTCTATATCTCTTCCAAGTCATTCCTCTCAGCCCTCCAGATGACTTCTTCACAAAGGCAAAAACAATATTCATTAAATTCATTTGGAATAACAGACGAGCCAGACTGCATCTTTCGCTACTATATCTTCCGTATGATAGGGGAGGTCTTTGTGTTCCAAACCTCAAACGGTACTACTGGGCTGCACAGCTCTCCGCGGCCTCATGCTGGTTTTCAACAACAACCCTACCCTGGGTAAATTTAGAAAGGACAAGTACTACCCCCTTACCACTCAGCACGTACTTGTACTCTGCAAAGTATAAAGATCTGATGAAAGATACATCAAACCTCTTCGTTAAAAATACCATTCGTGTGTGGTTCGACGCACTCAAGTTTAAAAATGAAATGCCAGCACTATCCCAATTCTCACCTATCTGGGGCAATAGGGCCTTTAAACCCGGTTGGAAAGATTTGGGCTTTAAAATGTGGGCCGACAGAGGCCTGTGTAAAGTTGCAGACCTATTTGACAAGGATACCTTACTATGTTTCAATGGCTTGACACAGAAATTTGACATCCCAACCAAACATTTCTTTAAATTTCTCCAAATTAGAAGCTTCATTTCAAAAACCCAAAAATCCCCAACATTGCCCACTCTAAACTCATTAGAGGATATAGCAATAAACCATCAGCTGAAGAAGGGTTTAATATCTCGCTTCTACAGTAACCTCAGAGAGGGCTCTCAAACATCCTCAGAAAAAGAAAGACTTGCATGGTGTCAAGACTTAGAGTGCAGAATAACTACAGAGGAATGGCAAAAAGCTTGCTTGAAAGCCCAAACACAATCTATAAACACTCAATTTAAACTAATCCAGTACAAATGGTTAATGAGAACATATATTACCCCAACATTATTAAACAAATTTGACCCCCAAACTCCGGACATATGTGTTAAATGTGGGGAAAAAGGCACACTGATGCACTGCCTGTGGGAATGCTCAGAAATCCAAAAGTTTTGGAAAGAAGTTTTAGAAGTAATTGCACATATCACAAGTGTCAAATTGAATCTATGCCCTAAACTATGCATCCTAGGAATTTTCCCCCGCCGAAATCCAGCTGAGAAAAGTTAACCAAAAAACCACAATCTTCTGCCTGCTACAGGCGAAATACAGCATAGCCAAATCATGGAGATCCACTAGTAGACCACACTTGAGAACTTGGTTATCGACATTGTCAAAATCCCTTGCTTTGGAGAAACTCACGTCCATGATAAAGAGTAAACATGCTTCCTTTAAAAAAATGTGGGGAAATTTGTTATTTTTGGAAAGTGAGGAAATGATCGATAATGAACAGAAATGATTCTATCCAGTTAACCCGTATGGGAGAAGTAGTGCTGCAGCTGTTAAAGAGAACCTGGACTGCTAAATAGAAGGACAGGAGAAGGGTTGTGAAATTAAATGGACTGGAACTGAAGAGGACGTAGCTTATCATCGCAACCACTAATTTGGATGCCTCTCTAACTAACTTGACACCCATGGACTAAACTTCAGCCCGAAGCCCTGGAACAATGCACTTAAACCTAATGGCTCACTATGCTATAAGTCGTTGTTTTTTTTTCCCTGGAGCACTATCTGTCAACCTTTGTTTTTTTTGGTTTTTTTTTTTTTCTTTGGGGGGGGGGGGGGGGGTATTTTGGTTTGCATACATTTTTTTTGGTAATAATATCTGAATGATTTTCATGGGAGACTATATATATAACTATATCTATGTGTCCTCCGGACTTTGTTTATTTGCGATGTACATGCATTGCTGTTGTACACTCAAGTTTTTTTGCTTTTTTTTTTTTTTGCTTTTTTTTGTTTTTTGTTGATGAAAAGGCAATAAATAAATCTTTATAAAAAAACAAAAACAAAATATTTTCCTAAATTATTGGATCGGATATGGGTGAGAAATAAAAAATGTAACCCAATCCATTAAATATCACAAAAGCACCTCACAAAACTTGCCACATGGCATAGCCCAGGCAGTGACCTTAGCACGTCGGAGCAGTATTTGTCACATGATAGAGCAGCTGTTGCGTGCGAGACCTGTTGGCGGTGTGGCGTTACTTCACAATGAAAGCATTTGCAACCTCGCTACATGCTTTCAAACCGGCATTTCAGAAAGCTATCCCAGAGAAGTAAAGCAAGTGTGTAAGTTCATCTCTGAATGTTTGTGAAGCATTCCCACGTTAAGCTTAACAACTGATATGTGGAGCAGAGACATCTGTGCGTTGTGATTGTTAAGTCTGACTATACAATGGTTAGAGTCAAGTTTTACTTTGAAAAGAACAGAGTTGCAGGTTAAACAGATTCTTGGTTTGAGAAAAAAAAAAAAACTATGAAAAACACTTTTCCCCCCCCCCATACTTGTGTTAAGTTTTGTATCGAAATTATATAAAATTCAACTTAAGGTTAAATGTGATAGAAGCAGCTTACACTGACATTCATCTTGATAAAAGATGTCATGAAGCTGTGTTTGCATTGATTTGTACTGCTTTACACTCTGGATGTCTATTTATGTTAAACTTTAAGTATAAAAGGGTCCATTCTACAACTTGGGGTTTTTTTTAAGTTGTGAATTATAAACATTATTTTGTGCTGATATTGCACTTCTTTTTTCAGAACTCTTTCTTTCAGAAGAGTTTTAGAAATCTGCATAAAACATGCATTTTAAAATACGTTTTGAATATTACTTTAAATACTTAAGATTTAAAGTTCTGCTAAAGGATTAAATAAAAAGATCAGTATTGCTGAACTGAACAGTATAAATGCACCTTAGAACACACATGCATCAACACTACATATGAGCGGGCGGAGGGAGGTTTGGAGTCTTCACACACCCCTATTCTCTGCTGCCTGTTGGAGCGGGGAGGCTAGGAGGAGTTGGCCATCCGATTAGGGTCTGGAATGTGGGGCTTCCCTGCTGCTCCTGAGTCGGGGCAGTCTGCTTCTCTTCACCGCAGGGAAAAGGGTAACACTATCTGGGTCTGGGTGCAGTTTCCCCCCTCCAGGGGCAAGGGTACCTAGACCTGGGGTATAGAGTACGCTTGGGGAGTGTGATTGTGTGTACAGTGTCTCTTTATGTCTGTCTCCACGTTGGGTGAGTGTTGAGCAATTGCATATGAGAGAATGAGGGTGGGAATGGATGTCTGTATCTGTGTGTGCCTGTATGTCTGTGTCTAAACAGTATGTCAGGTTGGGTATCAGACGCCACCTCTCTAGGGACATCTCAGGCCCTCCAAGGTATGGAGGCCTATCTTCGCCACCACTTCCCCTGCCAGTAGGCAGACGCCCTCAGACATTGGTGCATTGGTGGTTCTTTGTGTCCGGGGTGGGCGTCCAGGTACACACCAGCTCACTCCTTGGTGGCTGCTTGTCGGGGCCTTCGGGGGTGGGGTGCCCTCAGCCTGGGGCTCGGTCACTCTGGCCCAGCTGGCTACCGGCGGAGCTCACGGGCACGTCACTGCAACCCCCCCTGGGTTCTGCTCCGCGGCTGCTGAGTGACCCCTCATCTGGGGCTCTCCTCAGCTCTTTCTGGGATAGTGACACGGCTGCCCCTCTGTTGGTCTTCCTTGGTCTCTTGTGTTCTGAGGGCCTTTGGATGTCTGGAGTTTTGATCTCCTCCATACCTGCTTCATGCCCTGGAGGACGGGTCTGTGGCTCCCCACACCCTCTAGCAGATCGTTACATGAAGGAACCTTTTAAATACAAGCACGCTCATGTTCACAGGTGTACACACGGGTGCTCACACACACAAACTACACCCTTTTTGGCTCCTACCTCAAAGCACACTGTGCGCTGTCGATCTTATGTGCTGCACAATAATGTTTAATATTTAGTATATGCTGTGATATTCCCATAGATCATCGTGATGTTGTTTATTATGTTGCTCTTTTTTTTTTTCCTTCTGCTCGTTTTCTCTTTTTTTCTTAATTAACAGGCGATCAAGGTGATCAATATATGTATTTTTTGTCTGCTTATTTTGTTTGTTTTTTGCCCTTTATCCCCGTCCTTCAAAAAAAAGTATTGCTGAACTGCGAAATATTTTGGGTGCAGTGTATTTTTTGCATACGAGTGTAATAGAATAGCTTTAGTGTTTTGTCTTTTTAAATTTGGGTATGAACCTATACAAAATGCAGCAAGATATAAAAAAAAAACAAACAGTTTTATTGATTGTAAAATAGACTATATCGGATTCATATCGGTATCGGCAGATAGACAAATTTATGATATCGGTCTTGTATCGGACATAAAAAATTGGTATCGTGCCATCTCTACTTTATAATGGAATTACAATATACACACAAATATTGAAAGAAAGAGGTTAACAAAGGAAAAGGGGGCTAGTTATAGAAATTAAGAAAGACAAAGGTATAGGAAGGTGTATAGCAAAAGAAAAATGGCAAAAGCAAAGGAAAAGACGTGTATGTGTGAGGAAGGATGAAAAAAAGATTTGTATCTTGATCTAGTTTAGAATCAGGTAGTGCAGAGGATTAGTAAGGTAGAAGTGATGGCAGCTAGAAAAAGGATTAAAGGCAGTCCAGATGACATACTCGTATCAGTATGGCGATATCTAGGAGACAGAGCAGTGAACTTTCTGACCAGACTATTTAAAACAATCTTACAGGGTTAGAGGTTGCTTGTTGAATGGAGTAGTATTATACTGTACTATACTGAGTTGCAGGGGTCTTTATCTTTCAATCTAAGGTACCCTACCAGAAGTCTGGTAGCTTGAGTGTCCTGCACAGCATCTTTGCTGTTCCTAGAACTGTGCTTTTCTGGACAGAGATCTCGGATGTTGTTCCTGGGATTTGCTGAAGCCAGCCGCCTAGCTTGCGAGTCACTTCATCAATTGCATTGAATACAACTGGGACCCCTGTTACCTTCACCCTACACATCTTCTCGAGCTCTTCTCCGAGCCCTTAGTATTTCACTAACATCTTATGTTCCTTCTTCCTGATGTTGCTGTCAGTATTGCTATGTCTATCACAAGCTATCCTCTATCCTCTGCTTGTCTACCACTACTATGTCTGGTTGGTTAGACATTACCATTTTTTCCGTCTGTATCTGGAAGTCCCGTTTTGATCTCACGACTTCCAAGCCATACTCAGCACAGATGTTTCTGTATACTATGCCGGCAACTTGGTTATAGCGTTCCATGTCTGCCTTGCCTGCTAGCATCTTGCACCCAGCTGTTATGCGGTGGATAGTCTTAGGGACTTTTTTAAACAGCCTGCACTGGGGGTCTTGTCTGGTGCGGATAGACCCCAGCCTCTATGGATTGTTCTGAGAGCTTGTTTTGTGCTGCCATGATTAGTACTTCCGTGCTGTCTTTCAATCCAGCCACTAATAGAATTTCTGGATGTCAGCCTATTCCTCATCTGCCGGTGATACATACAGTGCCTGTCCTTCAATGAGTGCTCCTCCTCTTGCTCCTCTTCCTTCTTGGGTTTTTGCTGCCTGAGGTATTCACTGAGCATGCAGTTGGTTGGGGCCATCTTCCTGATGTATTCATGGATGTTCACTGTCTCATCCTAGACTGTGGTGCTGACACTCACTAGTCCCCGGCCTCCCGGGTTCTGCTTAGCATACACCCCTCAGGGTGCTGGACTTGGGGTGAAACCCTCCATGCATGGTTGATGGAGCTTCCTTGTCTTGATGTCAGTGGCTTCTATCTCCTCCTTTGGCCAGCTTATTATCCTAGCAGGATACCTGATCACGATAGCCTGAATCTTGTTCTTACCGTTCAGCTGGCTCCTCAAGACTTGCCTGACCCTCTGCAGGTACTTGGTCACTGCAGCTTTCCTAGCAGCCTCTTTGTAGTTCCCATTTGCCTATGGGATTCACAGGTACATGTAGCTCTCCACATTGCCTGCGATGTTGCCTTCTGGTAGTTGGATCCCCTGAGTTCTGATTACCTGATGTCTCATTCACTCTCGGTATACAGCTTGATGTCATCCATGTACAGGAGGTAGCTGACAACTGCTCCATTCCATAGTCTGTATCCGTAGCCAGTCTTGATAATGAGCTCACTAAAGGGGTTCAGGCCTATGCAGAACAACAGTGGGGAGAGAGCATCTCCTTGGGAGATCCTGCACTTGATGGTCACTTGTGCTATGGGCTTGAAGTTGGCCTCTAGTGTTGTATGCCACATCCCCACTGAGTTCCTGATGAGTTCCTGAATAAGCTTGAAATGTACTAAGGGCTCAGAGAAGAGCTCATGAAGATGTGGAGGGTGAAGGCAATAGTGGTCCCAGTGGTAATTCGAGCACCTAGTGCAGTGACCCCCGAAGCTAGGCAAGTGGCTCAAGCAGATCTAAGTATCAACATCCAAGATCTTTGTCCAGAAGAGTGTAGTCCTAGAATTAGCAAAGATATTGCACAGGACCCTCAAGCTGCAGGCCTCTGGAAGAGGACCCAAGCTTGAAGGATAGAATGCCCGCAGGGGCGAGAAGAGAATTATTTATTTATTTTTAAAATTTTTATATGCATAATGAAATCTGGATTATCATTCTACAATTTCTTCTCTTACTGGCCATATTATATTAGATATAGTGTTTAGTTCAGTTTTGAAAGGTGCCTTCATAAACAAAAGGTGAATGAGAAATGGAAAGAATTTAACCAGGTGTGTTCACCTGGAGCTGAATTAGACAAACACTCCAAAGCTGAGGCTGTTTAGATGGTGATTAAAAGTCACAGAAGAATTCTTCACCCTCCTTACGCTAACACAGAGCAAAATCTGTTATGGTCTAGCATGTGGTCTCGGTTCTTGAGACTTTGAAATGCTGTGATAACTTTGTATATACATCTCCTGATTTGTGAATATCAATTATTTTTCCTCAAGTCTACACTGATTTCTTTTGGGGGAAATAATGTTGATCATAATATTTTTTTTCTGAAATAATAGTACGTGCAAATATAAATAATCTGTGCTTTTTAAACAACACTAGTATATTTAGAAATGCCATATTGAAAATTCCTTGCTCTGTTAACAAAAAGCAGTGAAAAGAATGACAAAAACACCAAATGTAACTTTAACTGCCAATAGGTCACTAAACAATTCTATAAGGGTTAGTTGTGAAAAAAATCCAAGTAACATTATAAACAATCTGTGAAAAATTCTGAATTCTGACCTGAGGGTTTCTAGTGTACATTGAGAACTATCCAGTCCTGCAGACAGAAGCTTCATTCCTGAATCCTGTAGGTCATTGTTACTCAGGTCCAGCTCTTTCAGAGTAGAGGAGTGGAAGTTGACAACTGAGGACATAACTTCACAGCTTCTTTCCAAGAGGTTACAGCCACTCAGTCTGAAAAAAGAAAAAACACTTATCATTAAAATATGTCAAGAATTGTTCTCTGTCTTTCATGTGTGTGTGTGTGTGTCGTTGTGCTCTAAAATTCATGGTTAACCAAAAACCTTTAAATTCTAGCCTTGAGCAAAGTTAAACAAGCTCAATAAAAAGCTCAATAAAACAAAGTTGCCCCCCCCCCCCCCCGTTTCCTTTCTTTTTCTTAAAAAACAAATAAATAAAAAAAAAAAAAAATCAGCTTTTCGACTCAGAATCATACTTTTAATGCACTGTTAAAGACATCTAAATGTATTAAAGGCACATGTTTATTTATTTATTTTATTCATTATTATTCTTATTATTCACATGAGTACATGTATAACAGAGCAATTTCAGAGCTGTGGACAAAACAGGACAGAGCAACACAACGGTCACCAACTCCTGCACCACTAGGAAAACCAACACAGACAAAGACCAAGGTCCCCCAACTGACTCCAATCGATAAAGATTTATACAATATTCCTATATTCAGTTTCCTGTCCATTCCTCATACATGCCACAATGCCACTGTCATCTGAGTATTTCTGCATGTGGCACGACTCAAATGAAAATGCCACTGTATTTCAAGTCTGCTGCATAAAATGTCGAAAGGAATGGAGAAAGGGTGTGGATGTGTACATGTAGAGGTGAAGGATGTAAGGGAAGAGCATCATTCACTTCATTGTGTTGTTTGTACACACACTCTCTGAGATCAAGTTTGTCTTTGACATCAGTCTCAGTCAGTGTAGAACAGGGGTCGGCAACCCTGGGCACGCGTGCCACAGCTGGCACGAGAAGGGTTAACTGATGGCACGCCCATAGCTGGATTGGCCATCAGGCATACCGGTGATGGTGATTTGTTGTTTTTGTAACGGTATTGTTAGGTAATAAATATATAATCTTAAATGTTGTGACTGACTTCAAAACAATGTCGGACTCTGTAGTTTTCTCTGGTCCCCTCCCCAATCAGACCAGGAGTGACATGTTTAGCCGCATGTTCTCCTTAAATTGCTGGCTGTCTGAGTGGTGTCCCAGAAACGATGTGGGCTTCATAGATAATTGGCAAACCTTCTGGAGGAAACCTGGACTTGTTAGGAGAGACGGCATCCATCCCAATTTGGATGGAGCAGCTCTCATTTCTAGAAATATGGACAAATTTATTAAACCCCCCAAAATATGACTATCCAGAGTTGGGACCAGGAAGCAGAGTTGCAGTCCTACACGCCTCTCTGCAGCTTCTCTCCTCCTGCTACCCCCCCCCCCCCCCCCCCAAAAAAACCCATCTCCATAGAGACTGTGTCAGCTCCCAAACAGACAAAAAACAAACTAAAAACCAGCAACAAACAACTTAAACATAAACTATTACAAAGAAAGAACAATAAAGTATCCACATCTGAACCAAAGAGTAAAACAGCGAAATGTGGATTATTAAATATTAGGCCTCTCTCCTCCAAGTCTCTGTTAGTACATGACTTAATAATTGATCAACAAATTGATTTACTCTGCCTTACAGAAACCTGGTTGCAGCAGGATGATTATGTTAGTTTAAATGAATCAACACCCCCGAGTCATTCTAACTACCAGAAATCTCGAAGCACAGGCCGAGGGGGCGGTGTGGCAGCAATTTTTCACACCAGCCTATCAATTAATGAAAGACCAAGACAGACTTTTAATTCATTTGAAAGCCTGATGCTTAACATTGTCCACCCCAGCTGTGAAACTCAGAAACCAGTCTTACTTGTTATCATCTATCGTCCACCTGGGCCTTACACAGAGTTTCTGTCTGATTTCTCAGACTTTATATCTAATTTAGTTCTGAGCTCAGATGAAATAATTATTGTGGGTGATTTTAACATCCATGTAGATGCTAAAAATGACAGCCTCAACATGGCATTTAATCTGTTATTAGACTCAATTGGTTTCTCTCAAAATGTAAAAGAACCCACCCACCACTTTAATCACACTCTAGATCTTGTTTTAACATATGGCATAGAAACTGAACATTTAACAGTGTTTCCTGAAAACCCTCTCCTGTCTGATCATTTCCTGATAACATTTACATTTACAATAATTGATTACACAGCGGTGGAGAGTAGACTTTATCAAAGTAGATGTCTTTCTGAAAGCGCTGTAACTAAGTTTAAGACTATAATCCACCCACTGTTATCATCTTCAATGCCCTGTACCAACATAGAGCAGAGCAGCTATCTGAACGCTACCCCAACAGAAGTCGATTATCTTGTTAATAATTTCACCTCCTCACTACGTACGACTCTGGATACTGTAGCTCCTGTGAAAACTAAGGTCTCTAATCAGAAGTACCTGACTCCGTGGTATAATTCTCAAACACGTACCCTAAAGCAGATGACTCGTAATCTGGAGAGGAAATGGCGTGTCACAAATTTAGAGGATCATCATTTAGCCTGGAGAAATAGTTTGCTGCTTTATAAGAAAGCCCTCCGCAAAGCCAGAACATCTTACTATTCATCACTGATTGAAGAAAATAAGAACCCCAGGTTTCTCTTCAGCACTGTAGCCAGGCTGACAAAAAGTCAGAGCTCTTTTGAGCCAACAATCCCTTTAACGTTAACTAGTAATGACTTCATGAACTTCTTCACAAATAAAATTTTTATCATTAGAGAAAAAATTACCAGTAATCATCCCACAGATGTAATATTATCTACAGCTACTCTTAGTACCATTGATGTTAAGTTAGACTCTTTTTCTCCAATTGATCTTTCTGAGTTAACTTCAATAATTACTTCCTCCAAACCATCAACGTGTCTTTTAGACCCTATTCCTACAAAACTGCTCAAAGAAGTCCTGCCATTAATTAATTCTTCGATCTTAAATATGATCAACCTATCTCTAACAATCGGCTATGTACCACAGGCCTTCAAGCTAGCTGTAGTTAAACCTTTACTCAAAAAGCCATCTCCATACCCAGCAGTCTTAGCTAATTATAGGCCAATCTCCAACCTTCCTTTCATATCAAAAATCTTTGAAAGAGTAGTTGTCAAACAGCTAACAGATCATCTGCAGAGGAATGTTTTATTTGAAGAGTTTCAGTCAGGTTTCAGAGCTCATCACAGCACAGAAACAGCTTTAGTCAAGGTTACAAATGATCTTCTTATGGCCTCTGACAGTGGACTCATCTCTGTGCTTGTCCTGCTAGACCTTAGTGCAGCATTTGATACTGTCGACCATAATATCCTATTAGAGCGATTAGAACATGTATTACAGGTACTGCACTGCAGTGGTTTGTATCATATCTATCTAATAGACTCCAATTTGTTCATGTAAATGGAGAGTCCTCTTCACACACTGAGGTTAATTATGGAGTTCCACAGGGTTCAGTGCTAGGACCAATTCTGTTTACATTATACATGCTTCCCCTAGGCAGTATCATTAGAAGACATAGCAAACATTTTCACTGCTATGCAGATGACACCGAGCTCTATCTGTCCATGAAGCCAGATAACACACACCAATTAGTTAAACTGCAGGAATGTCTTAAAGACATAAAGACCTGGATGGCCGCTAACTTTCTGCTTCTTAATTCAGATAAAACTGAGGTTATTGTACTCGGCCCTGAAAAGCTTAGAAATATGGTATCTAACCAGATTCTTACTCTGGATGGCATTACCTTGGCCTCCAGTAACGCTGTGAGGAACCTTGGAGTCATTTTTGACCAGGACATGTCCTTCAATGCACATATTAAACAAATATGTAAGACTGCTTTCTTCCATTTGCGCAACATCTCTAAAGTTAGAAATATCCTGTCTCAGAGTGTCGCTGAAAAACTAGTTCATGCATTTATTACTTCCAGGCTGGACTACTGTAATTCATTATTATCAGGATGTCCAAAATACTCACTGAAAAGCCTTCAGCTAATCCAAAATGCTGCAGCAAGAGTACTGACAGGGACTAGAAAGAGAGAGCATATTTCTCCGGTTTTGGCTTCCCTTCATTGGCTTCCTGTTAAATCCAGAATTGAATTCAAAATCCTGCTCCTCACATACAAGGTCTTAAATAATCAGGCCCCATCTTATCTTAATGACCTTGTAGTACCATATCACCCTATTAGAGCACTTCACTCTCGCTCTGCAGGCCTACTTGTTGTTCCTAGAGTATTTAAAAGTAGAATGGGAGGGAGAGCCTTCAGTTTTTAGGCCCCTCTTCTATGGAACCAGCTTCCAGTTTGGATTCAGGAGACAGACACTATCTCTACTTTCAAGATTAGGCTTAAAACTTTCCTTTTTGCTAAAGCATATAGTTAGGGCTGGACCAGGTGACCCTGAATCCTCCCTTAGTTATGCTGCAATAGACATAGGCTGCCGGGGGATTCCCATGATGCATTGAGTTTTTCCTTTTCCAGTCACCTTTCTCACTCACTATGTATTAACAGACCTCTCTGCATTGAATCATATCTGTTATTAACCTCTGTCTCTCTTCCACAGCATGTCTTTTATCCTGTCTTCCTTCTCTCACCCCAACCGGTCGCAGCAGATGGCCGCCCCTCCCTGAGCCTGGTTCTGCTGGAGGTTTCTTCCTGTTAAAAGGGAGTTTTTCATTCCCACTGTTGCCAAAGTGCTTGCTCATAGGGGGTCATATGATTGTTGGGTTTTTCTCTGTATCTATGAAGCGCCTTGAGGCGACTTTTGTTGTGATTTGGCGCTATATAAAGAAAATTGAATTGAATTGAAATGAAATGCTTATATGCTGATTATATTGGTTTATATAAGAGAGGCCCAGACTCCAGAGCAAGTATATAAATACCTAGGCTTCCGTTTGTACTTCAAACCTGAGGTTGTGTGTTTTGTGTTCAGGTCTCCATATCCCGGGTATGTAAAATAAAGATAATTTTTTTAAAGTAAAAAGAACACTTTTGAGTTGTGTCTTTCTTGGCCCTAAAGAATCCAAAAGAACAGAATTTAATACTATAAACAATTAAAGGTGGTGGGGATTGGCCAGATGCTGGCTGATGTGTAAAAATAACTCTTGGTGGTGGCTGTGGCGGAGCTTTCACAGAAGCTTGCAGGTGGATGAGGGAAAGGGGAGGCAGGAGGAGGAGAGACCCAAGGCGGTTGCTGTCAGATGAGCTGAACTTCAAGTAAGAAGTTATGACCTGCAGTCTATCTGGGTCAGATATAAACTAAGTTTAGGTGTAGTTTACTTTCGTTGTGCTGAATTTTTAACGTCAGTTACAACAACACGTACTGCGTACTAGATAGCATGACGGAGTTTTTATACAGCCAACGGCTGGGTGGGTGCTATGATGTTACTGATAGTGAACTTTATTTCATTCATAAGGTTTAGTTATTAGAGTTACCATCCGGTAAAAAACGGAATCGTCTCGTATTCAGAGAAAATATTCCACGTTTCGTATTGAGGTGAAAAGGAACGCACTTTGTCCTGTACTTCAGCTAAAATGGAAAAAGACACAAAGCTGGAGTTATTCTGCATCTTTACGCTGCAGCTGTTTCTTCTTCTCTCATTCTCTCCCCCTCCCTCTCCTGTTGCTACTTCCCCAAAGCTGAGGGTACTTGTTTGTTTGTCGCCCACTTTGCGCCAGAAACAGGAAACCAGCAGAGGTTGCATTAAACAACAGCAGCATGTTTAAGCTTGATCAGCTGTTGTTAGAATTTATTTAATATTACTTTCTAGTATCAGCTGATGTTTGCTGGAGCCACAGCTGTAAGCTGATGGCCATGATATAGGTTTGGATATGTGGTGTGAGTGAAACATGAAGATGAAACAGGTTTACCTTTTAGGTGACATGAATGAGTTGAAGGCAAGTTATGAACTGTTTCTGAGAGACAAATAACACCAGGATCCTTTTCTAAGTAGCTGACAGCTGGTAACTGTGCAGGGGCGGGTCTAGCAAAGTTTTGCCAGGGGGCCAGGTAGGGCATTAACAGGGAAAAGGGGGGCACAAAGAAATACTTTTCTACTCGCAAGATGCGAGTAGGGGAAGCTGTGGTGGAGAAGCACACTTGTGGAAGTGGGTGTGGCCACGGAGTCAGAGGTGATATAGAATCCTCTCCACACCTCACGGATGCTGCTGTATTGTAGATTCCATTCAATGTTTTTTTGTATTCCACTTTTGCTATTTTTAATCTCTTCACCAGCTGATGTTGCACCTGTTTGAACCAATCTTTGTCACCATCTCTAAAAGTGACCTTTTCTGGTTGAGGATTTGTCTATATGTTACTTGTGTTCCACGGTTTGTTGTTGTGGAAACAGCATACACTCTTTGTTGGTACAATTGTGTCTCCACAGAAGTTGATGTACTCTGTTCTACAAAGTGGCGGCAAGGTAGTAACATTGTCAGCTTTACTGACATTGGCATACTGCAGATTAAGGGTTTTATTTTCTCGTGTAAGACAGTCAACAAATGATGTGTATCCAATCAGGTGGAACGAGAGGGAAACATGGTTGAAGTCTGTGATATTATGTTTAGTCTGTATCCTTGCAACAGTTTCAGGGTGGACTTTGCGTTACAATTCAGCTGTTGAGTTGCGTGAAACGTAGGCAAATATTGTTATTGTATGACTGAATTTTCTTGGTATAATATAATCACATACCAACTGCCATCAAGATGTACATAGACACCATTCCTAGAAGACTCGACAAAATTTAACCAAATCTTAAAAATGATCAATTAACCTGCATCGATGGATAATGTACCAGAGGCCTTTAAGATTTCCACAACTGAACCATTGCTGAAAAACCTTTTACTCGTCCCACCTGTCTAGGCTAATTCTGGGACAATCTCGAACCTTTCGTTTATATTTAAAAGAGCAGTTAAACTGATCATCTTTATAAGAATGGTTTGTCTAAAGGTTACAAATGGTCTTTTTATGAACTCTGACTGTAGACTCACCTTTATTCTTGTCGCGTTCAACCCCAGCGCTGTGATATTTCACTATAGAAATTCGAATATGCCATAGGTATTGGACGGTCCTGCGCTGAAGGGGTTTGAATCACATCTATCTAATAAACTCAGATTTGTTAATGTGAATTGGGAGTCTTCTTCACATTGAGTTCCACATGTTCTGTGATGGGATCAGTTCTATTTACATTATCCATGCCTTCCTTCGGCAGTATTATTAAAAAAAAAAAACATAAGATACATTTTTATTGTTATGCAGATGATATCCAGCTGTGTCTACTCATGAAGACAGAAGATACAAACCAATAAAGTTAAACTACATGAATGTCTTAAAGTCAAGTGTGTGAATTTAAAACCTGAGGCACAGGGGGCTGAGTGTTCAGACCTGTTCTTATTTTGGTAAAATGGCTTATGGAGGTGCTTGGTCTTGACAACTGAACTAATCTGAAGGAAGTGTACCAAAGTGGTCTGGAAAAAGATAAAAAAAAATATTTCTCCAGGAGCACTATTGATAACATTTCTTGATGACAGGGACAAAATGAATGTATTGTATAATGAGTAGCTGGATAAATAGATTTTTTTTTTCATGAATCAGTACATTTTTTCTTATATCCAGCAACAGGAACCTTTAAATAGAAAAACAAATATGATTTTGTTCATCAGCCTGGGTGGGTCATATGGAGTACTTGCACTTTCTACTGTTATGAAACACTAGAACTAAAACTTACTTGACTGTGATTACATCATTATATTCAAAAATTTGACATTTTTAACAGGATTAGATTTTGATTTGCATGACTTTCTTCTTAAATAGCTTTAACATTTTAGAAATAAAAAGAGGATATTTACTTACACAGCTTTGTTGGAGGCTTTGACCACTGGCAGCAGCCTTAGAAGAGCCTCCTCAGAGGCTGAGAATTTCTTTAAGTCAAATTCATCCAGATCTTTTTCGGATGACAGTAAGATGAAGACCAGAGCTGACCACTGAGCAGGAGACAGCTCATCTGTGGAGAGAAGTCCTGAACTCAGGCACTGTTGGATCTCCTCCACTAGAGAACTATCATTCAGTTCATTCAGACAGTGGAACAGATTGATGCTTTTCTCTGCAGACAGATTCTCATTGATCATCTTCTTGATGTACTGAACTGTTTCCTGATTGGTCTGTGAGCTGTTTTCTGTCTGTATCAGCAGGCCTCGCAGGAGACTTTGGTTGGTCTGGAGTGAAAAACCCACGAGGAAGCGCAGGAACAAGTCCAGGTGTCCATTTGGACTCTGTAAGGCCTTGCCCACAGCACTCTGGTAGAAGAATGTAGGCTCGCTTGTTTCAGACGTCTGGGAGGTTGTTTGTTGTTTTTCCAGTAGATTTATTCCAGAATTGATAAAGGTCAGATGGACATGAAGAGCAGCCAGAAACTCCTGAACACTTAAATGAATGAAGCAAAACACCTTGTCTTGATACAGCCCTCTTTCCTCTTTAAATACTTGTGTGAACACTCCCGAGTACACTGAGGCTGCTTTGATATCGATGCCACACTCCGTCAGGTCTGATTCATAGAAGATCAGCTTTCCTTTCTGCAGCTGATCAAAAGCCAGTTTTCCCAGAGAATCAATCATCTTCCTGTTCTCTGGAGTCCAGTGTGGATCTGTCTCAGCTCCTCCATCATACTTGACCTTCGTCACTTTGGTCTGAACCACCAGGAAGTGGATGTACATCTCAGTCAGGGTCTTGGGCAACCGTTCTCCCTCTCCGGTTTTCAGCACATCCTCCAGAACTGTAGCAGTGATCCAGCAGAAGACTGGGATGTGGCACATGATGTGGAGACTTCGTGATGTCTTGATGTGGGAGATGATCCTTTTTCTCTGCTTCCTATCTCTAAATCTCTTCTTAAAGTACTCCTCCTTCTGTTGATCAGTGAACCCCATGACATCTGTCACCATATCAACACATTGTGGAGGGATGAGATGGGCTGCTGCAGGTCGTGTGGTTATCCAGATGCGAGCAGAGGAAAAAAGGTTCCCCCTGATGAGATTTACAAGCAGAACATTTACTGAAGTGTACTCTGTAATATCAGTCAGGGTTGCTGTGTTGTTGAAGTCCAAAGGAAGTCGACACTCATCCAAACCATCAAAGATGAACACAACCTGGAAGTCTTCAAACCTCCAAATTCCTGCTTCTTTGGTTTCAGTAAAGTAGTAATGAACAAGTTCCACCAAGCTAAACTTTTCCTCTTTCAGCACATTCAGCTCTCTGAAAGTGAATGGAAATATAAACTGGATGTCCTGGTTGGCTTTGCCTTCAGCCCAGTCGAGGGCGTATTTCTGTGTTAAGACTGTTTTCCCAATGCCAGCCACACCCTTTGTCAGCACTGTTCTGATTGGTGTAACTCTTCCAGATGAAGGTTTAAAGATGTCCTCTTGTCTGACTGTTGTTTCTGGTCTGTCTGGTTTCCTGGATGCTGTTTCAATCTGTCTGACCTCATGCTCATCATTGACCTCTGCAGTCCCTCCCTCTGTGATGTAGAGCTCTGTGTAGATCTCATTCAGAAGGGTTGGGTTTCCTGCTTTAGCGATCCCCTCAAACACACACTGGAACTTCTTCTGCAGATTAGATTTAATTTCATGCTGGCTCCACTTGTAATCCCTAGTGCAAGTTCCTGAAAGAAACAATAGATTAAAAAGAAAAAAAATACACACACACACACACACACACACACACACACACACACACACTTAAATAAAGGAATCTTCTTACGGCTCTGTAGATGATCAGCCAGCTTCTTATATTTCATTTTCCTCAGGAAGTACATTGTGATCTCAACAAATGCCTTTCTGCTCGACTTCTGCTCATCACCTTCATCTTCCCTCTGACTCTCTAAGGCTTCCGTATAATCCGGACTCAGAACCTTCTGGATCTTGCCCAGCTCATTCTTCACAAAGGTGATGATGTTTTCCTCCAGAAGCTAGAACAGAATGCAGGATTAAATTAAGTTAAATGAGATGGCATAGGTAGAGAAACACCTGTGGATTAAAAAGAAGGCAGTGAAGAACAAAAGCTCAGTGCATCACAGGAAATCCCCTTTCAGTCTGAGCTTATAGCAACACAATTAAGGGATAGTTTATGATATCCATAGGTTGTCATTGTTGTGTGTTGGTTCACCTCTGCTGCATTTTTCCCATTAATGTCCAGTGCAAACATTCGGCAAAACATCTTTCGATCACTGCAGTGCAGTGCAAGAACTAGAAACAACATGCAATACTCACAACTAACCAAAGAAAAAAAAATACAGAGCCCTAACAGAAAAATAAAAAATAGTATATTTCTATATGCCAGCTTCACAGTGTGAAGTTGGATGCCATCTCTCATAGGGATGGGTACTGATATCCCCCAAGAACCTTCTGCTACCTGCCAGTGTAGCAGAAATGATGACGGATGATGATGGCAGCAGCAGCCATTCTTCTCTGGGTGAGTAGCTTAATGTTGTTTGTTTGTAATTTATGTTGAGTAGGCTAACCATGTGTGGTGGGGCGTGGCCGGCGGTGCCATGCAGGGAGGGCGGACGCACCTGCACGGCATCCTTAATCACGTCCGCCAAGTTAAAAACACGAGGTTGGGTGGTTGTGGTGTGAGGTGATGGAAATAAAATGGCTTTAAACACTGATCCATGGACCCGCCGTGTCTTATTCTCACCACACTGGTGCCGAAACCCAGGAGGCGGCATGGCGGGTACTTACCAGAGCCAGGGAAGGGAAGAGCTGGCCGAGATGGTGGCCGAAATGGCGGCCACCCAGCGGGAGCAGGCGGCGGAGGTGCGTCGCCAACAGGAAGAGCTGCGGAAGGAGAGCGAACGCCACCTGGGGAAGATGGCAGAGCTGGCCGCGATGCTCCAGGCCTGGGCGACCTCGACGCCGCCACCCCCACCGGGGTATACTGACTGTGGGAAAGCGGTGGAGGAGCTGTGTGGGGCACCTCGGCAGCTGGAGGTGGTGGACGAGTCACGCGGGGGTCCGAGCCTGCCGGAGGAGGAGGAACAGCCGGGTGAAGGGCTGCTCCTGCCGGGAGCGGTGGAGGAGCCGCTCCAATCGGAGGCGGAGGACGAGGCGGGCGAGGGTCTGCGCCGGTTGGAAGGAGAGGCGGCAGCAACAGCCGCAGCCGCGGAGGCGGTGCCCGAGGAGCCGCGGGATATGTCGGAGGTGCCCGTGCTAGGGGAGTCCGCGTCACCGAAGCCCGAGGTCGGCGGGCGGAGCAGAGCGGCCTCGCCTCCACCAGAGGCCGGCGTGTGGTGTGGTCCGGCGTGCTGGACGCCTGCTCAGCCGCCCATGAGCCCCGGCTCAATGTCACGCCGGCTGCGCCTCCGGTCCAGCTCCGGGGCTGCCATTGGATACGTGGGCGACCCCCGGACCCACCTCATGACCGGCGCCGCTGGATGAGTGGGCGGCCACCAGAACAGACACCTCCCTCTCGCTAGGCCAGGGTCCGGGGGTGCCGACGGTCCGGGCTGATCCCCTCTCCCGCTTGCGGTGGGGGGTGAGTAGGTTCGGCCGGATGGCTCCCCGGCCTCAGTCGGGCGATGGGGGTATGTGGTGGGGCGTGGCCGGCGGTGCCGTGTAGGGAGGGCGAACGCACCTGCACGGCATCCTTAATCACGTCCGCCAAGTTAAAAACACGAGGACTCAGGGGTTGGGTGGTTGTGGTGTGAGGTGATGGAAATAAAATGGCTTTAAACACTGATCCCTGGACCCGCCGTGCCTTATTCTCACCACACCATGTTATTAAATTAATGCATGTAAGGTGAACTAGCAAACACAGTCGTAGTTACATGCGGCTGTCTTCTTGTTTGATGGCAGATACTCCCTTCACCCTGGCCAAAAAGGCTAAAATGACCAAAGAAAAAGAGGAAAAAGCTAAACATGAGAGGTTTTTGGACAAAGTTTGTGTTTTTGTTTAAGCACTGCTTCCAGCCAAGAGTGATACCATATATGCCCTATAGCTGCAGAAAAGGCTAACATTGTTATATTTTTACAAAAAAAAACAAACAAAAAAAAAAACAATTAAACATGAGAGGTTTTAGGACAAAGTTTGTGTTTTCCATTTTTTAAGCACCGGTTCCAAACAAAGGAGGTATGTTGTATCAATAGAAAAGGCTAACTTAGTTATCATTTTGCGGAAAAAAAGGAGACTGCTAAAAGTAAAAACATAATAGGTTTTTGGACAAAGTTTGTGTTCTTCATTCTTTAACCCTTTAAGACCTACCATAGAACCAAGGCCGCCAGAGCTTATATTATATTTTTACATGTTGTGGAGCCATTTTTGGGAGCATTTCAAGTTGATATACATCAATATAACCATTATAGTCCAAATTTTAATAATATGTATGCATTAAGTGCATAGTAATTACATACATTGCAAAAAAAATTGCAATAAACTACAAAAAAAATTTGAAAATCATTTTTGTTTTTTTAACATATATTTCTAGTTAGAGAAATTTAAGAGGCTTAACCCTCAAAACTGTAAATACAAAAAAGTTGCACAAAATAGTTTCCCATCACAGGAAATTTATTTCAAGTGTCTTCATAGTTTTATTTTTGAAATACATGTTTTTTTATATACTGCAGGACAAACGAAAATAAATATTATAATGCAAATTTGCAAAAAAACAGCATATGCATCAAAATGAACTATTTCCAGCAGTGCAATATGAGTCTTAAGCATCCCAGAAACGACACAGAAAGTCATAAAGTCAAACATAACTTTTAAAAAGACCAGTATAGGCTCATAAGGCCCTGATGGTAAAAAACTACATTTCCGCAAAATGACATCACTTCCGGTTTTGGGCAGGTCATGGCGGACATGCGATAGTTCGCGCTGATGGACGTAGGAAGTGTTAAGAAGAACTAATCGGATCAGCAAAGCGTGTTTCTGGAATATTATGTTTTTGTTGCTGCAAGTACTTTTTAATGCAGTTTTTGCAAAGCTATGTGTGGAAGGAAACTGTGACCTAGGACAAGCTGATGGCATAAGATGTAAGTACAACTCCTCTGGTTTCATATTCAAAAAAAATTGCACTAGCTTACGTGGTTGCAGTGCTACCGGGATTTAAAAATAGTTACGCAAAACAGAGCGTGCCCACTCCGACCGGCTTTAAAGAGTTCAAGCACCGTTTAAGCACTGGCACCGTTTCAAAAGTACCGGTTTGGATAAAACCTAAACGATACCCATCCCTAATCTCTCATGACTAGGATATGGTTTATCTAAATCAAAGCCAAATAAGAGAAAAAGCAAAATAATTAATAAAATAACTAATTTAATTACGAGTCTCAATGAGGTCAAAAGCTAAAGAATAAAAATTTGTTTTAAGATGTGTTTTAAAAGTGGAGCGTGAAGGGGTCTCTCTATTGTGCAAGGGCAAGTTATTCCATAATTTAGGAGCCACGATAGAAAAGGCCCTGTCCCCTCCAAGCTTCCTTCTGGATTTCGGTACTTCCAGGAGCAGCTGGTCAGCTGACCTAAGAGAGTGATGGGGGGGTTCCAAATTCATGGGCTGCATCCTCCTGAGGCCGCATTTGTAGGCCGATTACGTCACAGCGACGCGGCTGGCCAAATTTGTAGACTCCTCCAAATGCGGTTGACAAATGCTTCCTCCTTTTCCCCAGATTTGAAAGATGGGTAGGGTGTATCCTTCATGACCCACCATATCTCAGAATTCATAGCGCGGCCCAGCCAATTGCAGTTTCCAACAATGGCGGCAGCTACTTAGTTTTAATATTACTCTTATTCTTTCTGGATCACAAATTACATTTTTAACATATTTTCAGGCGAGAATGTAGCTGTGTAAACTTCAAATATCTGCTCGGTTTATCAAGACATCACATACTTGCAAAAGTGCTCCCAATGTCTTGGAGACGTCTGTTACCCACGAGCTCCATAGCTAGCCAGCTCACTAAAGCCAGCGAAAACAGCGAGCTACCGGCACATCGTTTTAAAACCCCATTTTTTGCTACTCAGGTTAAACATGATAAATATAGGTCATTTATATAACTTAAAAATGTTATTGTTTGGCTTTTTTCAGTGTTTTATTTATTTGTGAGTAAACCAGTTTGGCTGAGATTAAAAGTTCTAAAGTTTTCACACTGCTGAATAAACGTCAAATGGAAAACTGATTAAAGAAATAAATGAAATAAATGCATGGATCACTGTTTCGAGGTGCTGCCTAGAAAGATTTCACTCTTGCCAGTCGCTTTAAATGATAAAAGCTGGACTTCACTGCTCTAATTTGGCTGGCCAATTTAAAAAAAAAAAAAAACCAAAAAAAAAAAAACCCCACCATTGTCCAACTTAAAACCTAGGTCAGAAACAACAGGTTTAAAATAAACTTCCAAGGGTCCCAAATCAACAGAGGAAGGCTCACAGGGACCACTGGGTCCAAACACCAACACCTCTGTTTTCTTTTTATAAAAAGGTTATTTAAAAGGTTTAAAGCCAACCAAACTTTAATATCATCTAGACATGTCAAGAGAGGTTTCATGGAGATACCATCCTTCTGTTTTAATGGCAAATAAATTTGGCAGTTACCGGTGTTAGGTTGAAATTAGCTATAGTGTTTAACTACAGGCACATCCTATGTGAAGGTTCGGTTTCTGTTCTTATGTAGTGAGGATGTTTACTTCTTGCCATTTATGACCTCACCTGTGTTTGTGTATAGTAGACCGTTACAGTAATTGAGCCATATACATCGTAAGGGAGGTGACCCTTTTGTGATCAGCAGGAAGTCACACAACCGCACCCCCCATTCACACACACTCACTCACGTGCAACTATCAGAAGGTACCATCTGTGCAGTCTGCAATTTTGTTGAAGAAAGATGTTGAATCTATTTAATTATTGTAGGAAAATAATTGATTTCTGGGCATTTTTTTTTTTTTTTTTTAAACACGTGCATTAAAAAAAAAAGTCGATTACATTGATTAAGCATCATCAGGCGGCGGGTGGGGAGGTGGTTCCCTATTTTTTTTGCTGGGAGTTGGCAACCCTATTATTTAGGTTGTTTAGTATTTCTGCAAATCACTGTTTAGAATACCAGAACACGGAGGATGGTGTAGATTTAAGTTTATTAGATTGATCAGTATTGCTCAACTATGACATATTTTGGGTGCAGTGTTTTTTTTTTTTTTGCATACAGGTATAAAGGTGCCATCTCTTGTCCTGACCAACCACTTCAGAAGCAAAAGGTGAGTGGAAAAGATATACCTGACAAGCCTGGGAACTACGAAACTTCTAATAACCAAAGTAAATCTATACAGATGATTTCATTTATTATGGAAAAAAGTTCTGAAAGTTTCTGAGGCTGGTGACTGATGAATTTATCCTCAGCAGCAGAGGTGACTCGGTCTTCCTTTCCTGGGACGGTCCTCATGTGAGCCAGTCTTGTTGTAGCGCTTGATAATTTTTGCAACTGCACTTGGGGACACATTCAAAGTGTCAGTTCTTAAAGTAATGATGGACTGTTGTTCTCTATACTTAGAATTCATATTATGGCAAGAACTAATCAGCTAACAGTTTTCAAATAGGTTGGAACAATACCTGACAGCCTAAGCTTCTACATAGCACAACTGATGGTCTCAACCCCATTAAGAAGGCAAGAAATTCCACAAATGAACCATGACAAGAAACAAGTGTAAGTGAAAACCTTACACAGGTGACTGAAGCTCATTGAGAAAAGACCAAGGGTTTATAGTGCCAAAGGGTGGATACTTTGACATCTTTCTTCATATACAGTGGCTTGCAAAAATATTCGGCCCCCTTGAACTTTCCCACATTTTGTCACATTACAGCCACAAAAATGAATCAATTTTATTGGAATTCCACGTGAAAGACCAACACAAAGTGGTGTACACGTGAGAAGTGGAACGAAAATCATACATGATTCCAAATATTTTTTACAAATAAATAACTGCAAAGTGGGGTGTGCGTAATTATTCAGCCCCCTTTGGTCTGAGTGCAGTCAGTTGCCTATAGACATTGCCTGATGAGTGCTAATGACTAAATAGAGTGATTACTGTGTGTAATCTAATGTCAGTACAAATACAGCTGCTCTGTGACGGCCTCAGAGGTTGTCCAAGAGAATATTGGGAGCAACAACACCATGAAGTCCAAAGAATACACCAGACAGGTCAGGGATTAAGTTATCGAGAAATTTAAAGCAGGCTTAGGCTACAAAAAGATTTCCCAAGCCTTGAACATCCCACAGAGCACTGTTCAAGCGACTATTCGGAAATGGAAGGAGTATGGCACGACTGTAAACCTACCAAGACAAGGCCGTCCACCTAAACTCACAGGCCGAACAAGGAGAGCGCTGATCTGAAATGCAGCCAAGAGGCCCATGGTGACTCTGGACGGGCTGCAGAGATCTACAGCTCAGGTGGGGGAATCTGTCCATAGGACAACTATTAGTCGTGCACTGCACAAAGTTGGCCTTTATGGAAGAGTGGCAAGAAGAAAGCCATTGTTAACAACTGGGGGTGCTTCTCTTCAGCAGGGACAGGGAAGCTGGTCAGAGTTGATGGGAAGATGGATGGAGCCAAATACAGGGCAATCTTAGAAGAAAACCTCTTGGAGTCTGCAAAAGACTTGAGGCTGGGGCGGAGGTTCACCTTCCAGCAGGACAACAACCCTAAACATAAAGCCAGGGCAACAATGGAATGGTTTAAAACAAAACACATCCATGTGTTAGAATGGCCCAGTCAAAGTCCAGATCTAAATCCAATCGAGAATCTGTGGCAAGATCTGAAAACTGCTGTTCACAAACGCTGTCCATCTAATCTGAATGAGTTGGAGCTGTTTTGCAAAGAAGAATGGGCAAGGATTTCAGTCTCTAGATGTGCAAAGCTGGAGACATACCCTAAAAGACTGGCAGCTGTAATTGCAACAAAAGCTTGTTCTACAAAGTATTGACTCAGGGGGCTGAATAATTACACACACCCCACTTTTCAGTTATTTATTTGTAAAAAAATGTTTGGAATCATGTATGATTTTCGTTCCACTTCTCACGTGTACACCACTTTGTATTGGTCTTTCACGTGGAATTCCAATAAAAGTGATTCATGTTTGTGGCTGTAATGTGGAAAAGTTCAAGGGGGTCGAATACTTTTCAAGACACTGTATTTGATGTCTTCAGTATATATCTGCAATGTAGAAAGTAGTAAAAATGAAGTAAAACCATTCAATGAGGTGTGTGCTGCATGTGTGTGTGTGTGTGTGTGTGTGTGTGTGTGTGTGTGTGTGTGTGTGTGTGTGTGTGTGTGTGTGTGTGTGTGTGTTGCTCTATAGGTCATGCCTGGTTGTTCATACAATTTTCTTCACCTCATCTCCACTACTGCAGACAACTAGGCAACTGGCTCTATCTCCTAAACTACAACACAATCCACACACCCAGCATGGAGATGAGTGAACAGAAAAGAATTGTAGTATTGTAGCAGTTGTACATGTACAGACCATAAATATGGAGTCCAGCTGTGTTTGATGCTGCTGGGCAGACTGATCACTGGGAACCTCTGAGCTCTGCTGGTCCACCCTGTGGAGGAATTGTAAAGAATAAATGAGAAAACATAGAGCTGGCTATCCAGGATGCTTATGGTTCTCAGTGCCTTAAGAAAACATAAATAAATAAAAGCAACACAGCTGTCTCCTGCGAATGCTTGGGGCTCTAAAAGTGCCTTGTAGTATCTGACGCAAAGACAGTTAAGTGAAGGTCAGTGGCTTTTTGCATTCTTTACGACTCATGTTTTTCAAAACACTAACACAAAGTTCATGTCATGCTGTGCTGCCAAACATGGTATAGGTTGAGCAGCATAGTTGAGTATATGAGTGAAAAACTTACCAAGTCTTCTCTGCTAATTTCAAACAGATTATTCTGCTATTGACTACCGTTTTGAGGTTTTGGTATCCCAGATACTGACAATCAGAAGCTGACTGGTGCCTGTGAGCATGGACCCTGCTACAGTGGTCAGTTGGGGTTGGCTAAAACCATGCCACGTTTGACTGATCTGGATTGGGCCTATGCCATAGGGCAACTTCAAAGGTCACCATAAAGTTAAGTTATCATTTTGACAAATTGATGGGAAATATTTTCTTTAGTAACAGCAGAAAAGCTGTTCTCTGTTAGCTCATTAACAGGAAACTGAATAAGAGTGAGTGACAACCACAGAAACACATTCACAGAAATATAATTATCCAATAACTCGGGTAACCTGTGTAACTCATCTTTGGATATATTTACAGGTAACTATTCTAATTAGCCATTTCTTTCTGTTAAAGCAGACAAACACATGAGTATCAACTTAGCTTCAATTTAAAGCCACTGAGGGGATGTACACGAAGGCTGGAACTGAGGGACTTGCTGTACTATAGTACACCAGTTTCTAGACAAAACAAAGTCTAAACTTTTTTCTTCTGGTTTTAGATTAAATGTTCAGTGCTCACCGTTAATGCTCTTGCTTATATTTATTCTTTTAAAAAGCAGTTTAAGACTCATTTATTTAGACTGGCTTTTAATTAGATTTTTTGCTGTATGTTTGATTTTTGGTGTATTTTATGTATATCTGTTTTATATGACTGTGAAGCACTTTGTGGTTTTTATCCTGTGAAGAGTGCTATATAAATAAATTGAATTGCTCTTGATTTTATCCCTGCAAGAATCCACAAACCTCCATAAAAACAAACTTGTCAGCAGGACAATGTGTGTAAAAATGTGTGTAAGAAAGAGCTGAGCTGACATTAAACATGATGGAGGATTTATTCACAGACACCAACTCACCAAAAGCATTAAGACACACATTACCTCTCTGCAGGAGAACAGCAGCCTTCTTTAAACCCAATATAAAAAGGAATCGACTGGTCACTCTTGAAGGAAAAACAGCTGGGTTCAGGTCCAGGTTGGTTCCTGTGAATAATGATGGTGCAGTGATGTGAGTGCTGATCTGTGACATGGAGAAGAGTCATGGACATTTAGAGATGGTCATCTCACCTCTGACCTTTGGTCTGGCTCTCATGTTCCCCACACAGAGTGGTTTTAGAGGGAGGGACTCCCTCCTCTCTGTCCTCACACTGATCCATGCTGCTGAATTCACATCCACATCAGCTCACACACATTTTTTACCTTTGCCTGCAGAGAAAACACAAATCATTCATGTGCACATCAATTGAAATCCTACTTTTCATCGTGTGTGCTGTCCACATATCAGCTGCTTCTTTTCTGCCACAGCTGGCCTTCTCAAGACAAGGCGGCCATTTACATGAAAAGGGAAAGACCATGTCAAGGAGGGGGCCTAAGGGTACATCTTTTGCCATCTTACAATGTTGTGATTGCAGCCATTCCCCAACTCTCTGTGAATGGTACTCATGGCTATTTATCAATGGTCTTTGATCAATGATCATGACTGTTTGCATATTAATGATCAAGAAACTGACCTCACAGCCCATTATTCATTCAGTGGGCTGGTTTCATTGTTTATGCAAATGTACTGTTTAAGGTTGGGGAAACCTGCAGTCACCCGAGACGTAAGAAGTCACTTGGTTAAGTGACGAAACGTTTCTCCCAATGAAAACACCACGTCCAGATGAACAGAATCAAACTTTTAAATGTGGTGTTTAGGATCAGAAAAAAGGAGGATTCAGAAAACTGATAGCAGCTCTGAGAACTTCTTCTGTATAACTATTTATGATCAGAGATTAAGTCCTGATTTTGAACTGTTGTTAACTCCATGGACTCACGCGGAAAACTACAGTGACATTAATATTAGAGCACAGCTGAGAACTTATATGAGTATGTACGCATATAACGGAAGTCATACTCTAAATGCAGTCACACTTTAATTGAGTATTTCTAAAGTGTGGTGATACTTTAAACATTAAAACTTTTTGCAGCCTCAATGAAACATTTAGAGGATTTATTGATCAACTTCAGTGGATTTATGATCAGACATAGAAGCTGTTTTTATTTGAGGTGTTCACCAAAACCATATTCAAGTCATAGTTTAATTATAAACAAAGACTTGAAGGTGAGACACTCAGCTTTTGTTAAGTGTTGCACAAATTGTTGGGGATGTGCTCTTACACTTACACTTTGACCTATGACATGTATGAGTGTGCATGTGTAATAAATTAAATTAAAAAAAAAATCTAATTATGATGGCTGTGCCAACAGGTTATGAGTCCAGAAGGGAGCAGTTAACACAGATTATACATCTACAGAGATGACAAAAACTATGTGTTATGTGAGGCAAAGTTCCTGGGGCACCTCTAGAGCAGGGCTGGGGAACTCAAGACCTCAAGGGCTGGTTTCCTGCAGGTTTTAGATATCACCCTGGGTCAAACAAATGATTAGCTCATTACAGGCCTCTGGAGAACTTCAAGACATGTTGAGGGAGTAATTTAGTCATTTAAATCAGCTGCGTTGGATCAAGGACAGATCTAAAACCCGCAGGACACCGGCCCTTGAGGCTTGGAGTTCCCCACCCGTGCCTCTAAAGGAAGAGAGAGGCCAATGAGGATTAAGACAATGAAAAAGATGACAAAAATGAAGAAGACTATGGCAAAGTGTCCCAGTAAGAAGGACAGACAAATAGAAGGAGGTAATGTAAAGTAATGTTAACCTGATATAATTGTGGCCAAAAAAAATAAATAACCTGGCAAGTCCAGAGGACAGAAATGGTGCTGCACTTTTTTTTCCCCTTCCACTCATAAAGATTCAAACTGGAGATGAAGAAAGAAAGCCAATGCAAAACAAACAACTGGCACTGAAGACAACACATTAGCATTCAAGATAGGTGAATTCTAAGTTTGCGGATTGAAACAAAGGACTTGTGGTTGATGTTAGGGCAATGTCACACATAATAACAGACATTGAGAAGTTTATAGACTTTAATGAGACCTTTAAACCATAACAGTATTTTCTGGAGTTTACTGGCAGAGCAAGAAGGACTGGCATTGCATTGAAGGGGGTGAATTGAAGTCATCAGGAACTCTGAGACAAGTGCTGTACAATCATTGTTTTCATATCCACATCTTCTTGGTCAAAGCAGCGATAGCCATTGCAGCTTCAGTCACTCTCTGTGAGGGGTGCAATGAACGGGTGCATCCACAAGAACAACTGTATGACAGACTTTACTATCTAACCACTATAAGTTTTGAAATTAATGATGGGTATCATTCTTGCAATAAAAAAAAAAAATGTGTAGTACAAACGCCACACTATACACTAACAGGGAGAATCTTTCAAGGATGAAAGTGTTTGGATCAGTTTGTTAAGCATACAAACGCAACAAGAAAAAGCTAGACTCGCAATGTGAAAAGTTTGTTTAAAACCCTTGGTAGTACCTACGGCCATTTATCATCCACAGCGTTTTTTAATATTAGGCCATTTTCACTGTGTTGAATAGAATATAGCCAAACCTTCCAACCCTTTTTTTTTTTCATTTTTCTTTAGAATTGCCGTCTCCGTTTATTCGATTAGCTTAAGGTGGCTAAGCTAAAAACCGCCATCCACATGAGGTCCTAGAGCCATAAATCGCCCCATTGAAACCCTTTATAAACGCTATTTTTCGCTATTTTTCACTGCACAATTATTACCGTTAATATCTGTGTGATGGCTTAGGTTTCGTTTTCATTCTGGACTCAAGGCCTTAGAATTGTAATTTTTTTATTTGGCCACCGGGTGGCTCCCTTGCTTCACATTTGACCCGGGGCTCGAAATCAGCGAGCCGCCGTAAAACACTACCCGGAAATCAGGATTCGATCGCGGCTTGGAAAACAGGATTCCCCCGCCGATCGTCTGGAGCGATGTCTCAGTCCCAGGGTCACTCAAGCGGGAATTTTTTTTTTGACTCAACCGGAAATGACGTATTTGTTGTCACGTGGTATCGACGTGTGTGCTGGTGAAAGGCGTCCGACGAAACATGACCGGAGCAATCGTCTGCACGTTACCCGGGAGGAGGCATGGATCCCGGGTTAGACAACGACGAGGGACCGCCTGGAGGACATAATTCGCTTCGGAAAAGAAAATTGTAAGTTGATCGAAATTAATTTTGGTGCTGATCTTTAGTCCATCTAAAGGCCTAATTATAATAACAATTGAATATTACCTCAAATGTTTTTTTTGGAAAATATTCAAGTTTTATGTTTTTTGGGGCAAAAAAGCAGTGCGCTCATGTGACGAAACCGGGATATAAAGGGTTAAAATCCGCGAAATGTAATTAAAACTTGACATGAATATTTCAAGGAGAAGTAGGTCTAAAAGATTGGCTAATTTAAAGTGGAATAAAATATTAATATAAAAATTTTTTATAGCACTTTTTTGGGCGTGGTCGATTGGGACCGATAGTGTGTGCATTTTATGAAATGCGCTCCTGCAAAAAAAATAAAAGGCGATCGAAATGACTGTTGGTATCAATCTTTGGTCCACCCAAAGGCCTAATTAAAAGTACAATAAAATATAACTTTCAAATGTATTTTATGGAAAATATTTCATTTTTTCATTTTTTTCGCCAAAAACGGCCGTGCGCTCATGTGACAAAACCGGGATATAAAGGGTTAAAATCCGCGAAATGTAATTAAAACTTGACATGAATATTTCAAGGAGAAGTAGGTCTGAAAGATTGGCTAATTTAAAGTGGAATAAAATATTAATGTATAATCTTTTTATAGCACTTTTTATGGCGTGGTCGATTTTTGGCTCTAGGACCTCATAAGGGGTACTTTTTTTTAGACTTACCAAGGGTTAATTTTTCTTAAACAAGGTCTTAAAATCCTGAAGGTTTAGTGGAGCCTTTCCATGAACTCTGAGCTTTAGTTCTTTCCATAGATTTTCAGTTGGATTAAGGTCAGGTGATTGACTGGTTTATTCTAGCATCTTAATTTTCTGTCTCCAAAACCAACTGACAGTTTCATTGAATCTCTTTTTGGGATCATTGTCCTGGTGAAATGTTCACACTGGTTTCATCTTCATCATCCTGGTAGGCGGCAGCAGATTTTTTTTTTTTAAATCAAGAATGTCTCAATACATTTTCCATTCAATTGTATAAGGCTTGCCAGTGTCATATGCTGAAAAACAGCCCCACAGCTTGATGTTCCCACCTCCAGACTTCACTGGGTGATATGGAGTGCCTTTTGATCTCAAAACATGGTGTGGCATCCAAAGAGTTCAGTTTTGGTCTCACATGATCAGACTTTATTCTTCTAGCATTTCACAGGCTTGTCTAAATGTTGATCAGTAAACTTCAAAAACACACTTCAACATGCCGTTTCTTCCGCTATGGAATCATGTGTGGTGAGCATTCATACAGTCGATGGTGGTTAAGTGCATTGAAACACTGATACATGCTGATTCCTTTCTACAGAGAGTGCAGAATTATTAGGCAAATGAGTATTTTGTCCACATCATCCTCTTCATGCATGTTGTCTTACTCCAAGGTGTATAGGCTCGAAAGCCTACTACCAATTAAGCATATTAGGTGATGTGCATCTCTGTAATGAGAAGGGGTGTGGTCTAATGACATCAACACCCTATATCAGGTGTGCATAATTATTAGGCAACGTCCTTTCCTTTGGCAAAATGGGTCAAAAGAATGACTTGACAGGCTCAGAAAAGTCAAAAATAGTGAGATATCTGGCAGAGGGATGCAGCAGTCTCAAAATTGCAAAGCTTCTGAAGCGTGATCATCGAACAATCAAGCGTTTCATTCAAAATAGTCAACAGGGTCGCAAGAAGCGTGTGGAAAAACCAAGGCGCAAAATAACTGCCCATGAACTGAGAAAAGTCAAGCGTGCAGCTGCCAAGATGCCACTTGCCACCAGTTTGGCCATATTTCAGAGCTGCAACATCATTGGAGTGCCCAAAAGCACAAGGTGTGCAATACTCAGAGACATGGCCAAGGTAAGAAAGGCTGAAAGACGACCACCACTGAACAAGACACACAAGCTGAAACGTCAAGACTGGGCCAAGAAATATCTCAAGACTGATTTTTCTAAGGTTTTATGGACTGATGAAATGAGAGTGAGTCTTGATGGGCCAGATGGATGGGCCCGTGGCTGGATTGGTAAAGGGCAGAGAGCTCCAGTCCGACTCAGACGCCAGCAAGGTGGAGGTGGAGTACTGGTTTGGGCTGGTATCATCAAAGATGAGCTTGTGGGGCCTTTTCGGGTTGAGGATGGAGTCAAGCTCAACTCCCAGTCCTACTGCCAGTTTCTGGAAGACACCTTCTTCAAGCAATGGTACAGGAAGAAGTCTGCATCCTTCAAGAAAAACGTGATTTTCATGCAGGACAATGCTCCATCACACGCATCCAAGTACTTCACAGCGTGGCTGGCAAGAAAGGGTATAAAAGAAGAAAAACTAATGACATGGCCACCTTGTTCACCTGATCTGAACCCCATTGAGAACCTGTGGTCCATCATCAAATGTGAGATTTCCAAGGAGGGAAAACAGTACACCTCTCTGAACAGTGTCTGGGAGGCTGTGGTTGCTGCTGCACGCAATGTTGATGGTGAACAGATCAAAACACTGACAGAATCCATGGATGGCAGGCTTTTGAGTGTCCTTGCAAAGAAAGGTGGCTATATTGGTCGCTGATTTGTTTTTGAATGTCAGAAATGCATATTTGTGAATGTGGAGATGTTATATTGGTTTCACTGGTAAAAATAAATAATTGAAATGGGTATATATTTGTTTTTTGTTAATTTGCCAGCACAGTAATAGTCACCTGCAAACACAGATATCCCCCTAAAATAGCTAAAACTAAAAACTACTTCCAAAAACATTCAGCTTTGATATTAATGAGTTTTTTGGGTTCATTGAGAACATGGTTGTTGTTCAATAAAAAAATTATTCCTCAAAAATACAACTTGCCTAATAATTCTGCATTCCCTGTATAACTCTCCACAAGTGCTCCTTGGCTCTTGGATAACTATTCTGATAATGGATTGGAGGGGGTGTTACCCATATAGATAAAGAAAAGCAGAGATATTAGATATAAAATAGAAATAATGAAATGTATTGTTATCCTTATATATGAAATAGAAATAAAAACATTATTTTTTGTGCATACTGCCCAGCATTCTCACACAGTAAATTCAAAGAGTTCAGCATAACTCAGTGCAACTGCCCTTAAGATATGCAGCCATATCAAAACAAACCAGGTAATAATAAAATGTTAAACATTTGTGGTGAAAACAAGAGTGTAGCTATTCTATTGTTTAAAAGGGGCAACTGAATATTTTAAGACTGTTAAAAGAAGAGAAAACAAGCTGTAATATTTTCAAAATACTAAGCTAAGCAAGGAAAAGGTAAAAATTCTATTTTAAATATGTTGCATCTCAACATCTGAATTCTTCCATTGAGCTGTAAACTGTGAGTCATATGCGATCTTCTTTAAATGGTCTCAATATACTCAATAACCTGTTTTGTTACAGGCTTCGCTGTCTGAAGGCAGTCTAATGGATACTGTACTGTAGGTATCAGCGGTGCATAGACTCATGCCCCTGTGAGAGCAGAGGAAGCTAATTAGTTCACTGATACAGGACTGATAAAGTCATGTTGGCTTCGTGTTATGAGGTCTCACTGCTTTTCTAAACTGTGCCAAGCTGACAGGAAAGCTAAGAGCCAAGCTAAGTAATGGTATTTAAGGTCTACCAGAAGTCTCTATACTACAGTCAGCAGCTACGAACTGCTGGTTGAAATATCATAAGCCTGAATAACTTTCTGCACACAGCTAATGTTAGCCAGGAAAACATTACAGACTGCTAACATTACCTTCACACGGACACGATCATCAGACAGTAACCTCAGGAAGAAGAAACTTTGAGCAGGAAGGAAACACCTAGAGAGATTGCTGTTAGCGTCATCTCAGCTGCCAAGGAACCCGCCCCTCCTGATGATGATGATGCATTCTGTGTACGGAGGCACTCTTTCGTGGAATTTTCACACATGTAGTTCGTTTACTCTGGTCCGATTCACCCGACGAGTTTGTCAACTTATAGCTTTATCCTGCGGTTTTCACACGGAGAAAAATCTAAATGAACTCCAAGCGAACCTAAACGCGTCACTGCAAACCACGTGAGAATGTTCAGCACGCTGATTGGATGATGTAAATACAGGAAGCAGGTATTGTGTTCTGTGTTAATAGTATACAGATGTAAAAGAAGTTATAGAAGTAAAGTGGAAAATGATATAATTTCAAGAGTAAGATTTGATCATACAGGTTTAAATTTCTATTTGTACTTATTGCTTTAATCTGTGTTTGTTGTTGTTAGTGTCAAACAGGCAGGGTAACTGGAGAGATTACTGTACCAGCTTTTTGCTTCAGATCCATGAAGTAGCACGACAAGCCTCATAGTGTAAAATAGGGCAGCACTGGTAATCTGACTGAGATCGACTTGAAGTGTTCTGAAAGTTTACAGTTCAAGCTGTTCAGTTTGTGCAAAATATGGCTTGATCACAGTAAGACCCCAAGACACTGTTTGTGATTGGTTTTATTTACAATTTTGTATTTTATTTATTTAGTTTCTTATCCTGACAGCTTTCCAGCTGTCTCGACCTGTTCCTCCTTCCTCCCGGCGTCACGGTAAGAGGGAGAGCATAATTATTGAATTGCTTTCAGCTGCCCTGCCAGCCTCCCTGGCACTGCCCCTCAAGCCACCACCCTGCACCAGTGACTGAAAATCACCCATCCCCAGGTAGTCCTCCACAATGCAGTTCCTGTAATTATGATGATGTGCAGGTGCTCCTGTGTGGCTTGCACATGGCAGCCATGCAGTTGGTTTGCTGTTCCAGACAGCCCACTTCTCCCAGCTCAGTGTGCCAGTGGTTCCTCCGGTTTACACCTGTACTTAATCAGAACAGCAATGGCACAAACCTCGGACAGATGTAACTTTTAAAGTGGTGCACATGTGTATGTTTCTTACTGGATAGTTAATTTAAATGCCTGTCAAACAGTAATAGCTAGCTCTGAGCTACGTTTATTATATTGACAGTCCTCAAGTATGACTATAATGTATTTGTAAAAATAAAAATTACATTGCACCTAACCTTTACTCTGGATCTGTAGTTCTCAACTTCACTGGGTATAAAACCAGGTCCACATGCAAAGATGCTGGTAGTTAAGCTTGTACAGGGCCAAGTCTGTAGAGAAGGATTAGAGTAAATATTATCAACACAGAAACTTTTTGCTGTTTTTCTGCCTCACACATTGTGGTGTCAATATAATACGCTTGTGTGATATGTTTTATTCAAAGGAACACTTTCTTTCTCTCTGTGCTTGTCCTGCTAGACCTTAGTGCAGCGTTCGATACTGTTGACCATAATATCCTATTAGAGCGATTAGGACATGCTGTAGGTATTACAGGTACTGTGCTGCAGTGGTTTGTATCATATCTATCTAATAGACTCCAATTGGTACATATAAATGGAGAGTCCTCTTCACACACAGAGGTTAATTATGGAGTTCCACAGGGTTCAGTGCTAGGACCAATTCTGTTTACACTATACATGCTTCCCCTAGGCAGCATCATTAGAAGACATAGCATACATTTTCACTGCTATGCAGATGACACCCAGCTCTATCTATCTATGAAGCCAGATAACACACACCAATTAGTTAAACTGCAGGAATGTCATAAAGACATAAACACCTGGATGGCCGCTAACTTTCTGCTTCTTAATTCAGATAAAACTGAGGTTATTGTACTCGGCCCTGACAATCTTAGAAATATCAGATCTAACCAGATTCTTACTCTGGATGGCATTACCTTGGCCTCCAGTAACGCTGTGAGGAACCTGGGAGTCATTTTTGACCAGGACATGTCCTTCAACGCACATATTAAACAAATATGTAAGACTGCTTTCTTCCATTTGCGCAACATCTCTAAAGTTAGAAATATCCTGTCTCAGAGTGACGCTGAAAAACTAGTTCATGCATTTATTACTTCCAGGCTGGACTACTGTAATTCATTATTATCAGGATGTCCTAAAAACTCCCTGTAGAGCCTTCAGCTAATCCAAAATGCTGCAGCAAGAGTACTGACAGGGACTAGAAAGAGAGCGCATATTTCTCCGGTTTTGGCTTCCCTTCATTGGCTTCCTGTTAAATCCAGAATTGAATTCAAAATCCTGCTCCTCACATACAAGGTCTTAAATAATCAGGCCCCATCTTATCTTAATGACCTTGTAGTACCATATCACCCTATTAGAGCACTTGCTCTTGCACTGCAGGCCTACTTGTTGTTCCTAGAGTATTTAAAAGTAGAATGGGAGGGAGAGCCTTCAGTTTTCAGGCCCCTCTTCTGTGAAACCAGAACTAGAATAAACCAGACACTATCTCTACTTTCAAGATTAGGCTTAAAACTTTCTTTTTTGCTAAAGCATATAGTTAGGGCTGGACCAGGTGACCCTGAATCCTCCCTTAGTTATGCTGCGATAAACGTAGGCTGCTGGGGATTCCCATGATGCATTGAGTTTTCCTTTCCAGTCACCTTTCTCACTCACTATGTATTAATAGACCTCTCTGCATTGAATCATATCTGTTATTAACCTCTGTCTCTCTTCCACAGCATGTCTTTTATCCTGTCTTCCTTCTCTCACCCCAACCGGTCGCAGCCTGGTTCTGCCGGAGGTTTCTTCCTGTTAAAAGGGAGTTTTTCCTTCCCACTGTCGCCAAAGTGCTTGCTCATAGGGGGTCATATGATTGTTGGGTTTTTCTCTGTATCTATGAAGCACCTTGAGGCAACTTTTGTTGTGATTTGGTGCTATATAAATAAGATTGAATTGAATTGAAATTTCTTCAGAAGAATGATTAGCCCTCTTCCTGACCTGTCAGTGCTTCAGGTAGCAGAGGCATACAGTGACTTTGACCCGCTGCATATGCCACCAGTGAAAACAATGGGCATGAGTATGGAGAAACCACTTGTCGGATCTAAATTTGGACTAGTGCAGACAGGAAACGTATTGTCCTACAGCAGCCTGAACCCCTAATCTGATGCCTAGAGTTACATAAGAATGCTTCACCTTTTCCGTGTCTTCCTCTTAATACCCGTCATCTGTCACCAACGCAATGTGTGTGGGTATTCACTGAAGAGGGACATTTGCATTTGTAAAGTTTGCAGTTATATGGCCCACAAATTGATTCGTTACCATGAGCCATGTCTAGAACTAGCACATGCTGTGGAAATCAAGCATAACCTCCAAGCATAATGTCAAAATGTAAAAGGTTGTATCAACTGAAAGTATTTGCAGATGTCAAATTGGATTTTTTAATTAAGTCATGCTTACTACTGGCAGGTACAAGGCCAGCTTCATGTTACTGGTCTTCAGTGGTATGACTTGTGCAGAGCCTGGACTCAGACATGGAAGTTCAAAAAAATGATTAAACAAAAGTGTGATCACTTCTATTTTAACACTTACATATCAAAATACCTCTCAAAGAGACATGCACAAAAAATGTGTGAGCCTATCCTTCTATAAGCATAAGTACATGTTTCATGAAATGTTAAAAGAACATGCTAGCACATTTCCACACCTCAACTGAAATTATGTAAAGTAATCAACCAGTTATTATTTGTGTTGGGTCAAGTCAATTTTTAACAGCATTCATGAAAAAAAAAACCCAATAACATTCTGAATGTAGAAAAAAAGTTAGAAGAATATTTTGAAATTTACATAAATATTTCTTTCCAGTAAAATAACAAGTTATGTATATAAGGGAAACCAACCTGCACTTGTATCAGCCCTAACTCGAAATTAGGCAAGTCACTGTAAAAGATTCATTAATGCGTCCGGCAATTGATAAAGTAAAACAGCTTATTTCTTTAACCCTTCAGATTACACACTCCACATGCGCTCTCAGATGTGTGCTGGCATTTGGCTTCTTTTCCTCAGGAAAGGGGGACAGTAAAAACTTTTTTACCCCTATGAGGAGAAAAGGTGTGATAGCTGAATGTGAGCTGTTTCAATGGTTATCCCTCCCTGTCATGTTCGGAGGCAATAAGACGCAGGGTTCTCAAGCACGAACCACTTTTTTATTCAATTGTAGCAGCAGTGTACGTGGCTACATCAATTTCTGGAAAACACATATACACACCGGTCTCCTAGCGACCTCTAGTGGCTGCCCTCATGGTAGCCTTACTAGGACAACATAAACAGATTTCACAACATCTCCCCCTTTAACAAAAGTACTTTAAACATAAAACAGTGTTGTCAGAACGCAGGACATCACAGGGGTAGACTACCCTCAGTCCTGATAAGGGATTATTCTGCCCTTAGAACATAGAAAGGAGATAGTCCTCAGTCTCTGAATCTGAGAGGTACTTTAATCTCCCGCCCCCTGGAAGTCACTCTCACAGGTGTGGTAGGGTGGAGAGGAGACCCCGGGACAGGGATTGGCAATGTCTGCCTTACTGGTGGTTCTTGGGAAGCGGCCGCCCCTTTAGTTGGAGTAGTCGATGTAGCTGGAACAGTGCTCTGCTGCTGCTCCTCAGGATCAGCGGTGCCTGGGACAGGCTGAAGGTGTCGTCTGTTGCGGCGAGTCACGTTCCCATTCGCCATCTCCACCAAGTAGGATCTCGGCTCCTTAGACTTACTGATGACCTTGGCTGGAGTCGTCCACCCCTTTTCCCCGTCAAGCTTCACTACAACATCCTGGCCTGGGAGAAGCTCAGGAAGTGGACGAGCTGAATGTCTGCGGTTGTAGAAGAATCTGTAAGAGTCCTTAGCTGCAGCATCTCTTTGGCACACTGTGTCCCTATTGACTGGACTGGGCAGCAATGTCTTTTCGAGTACTGGGACGGTGGTGCGGATTTGACGTCCTGTCATAAGTTGAGCTGGGCTTGCTGCAATTGGTGTAGAGCGGTAACTCATTAAGGCTAAGCAGGGGTCAGGCTGTTTGAGAATGTACTTGGCCGTTTGGACAGCTCTTTCAGCAGCTCCATTTGACTGGGGGTAATGAGGGCTCGACGTAGTGTGGGTGAAGCCATAACTCAGTTTGAAGTCTTGGAACTCTGATGATGTGAACTGCGTCCCATTGTCACTGACCAGTTCTAACGGGATGCCCCATCTAACGAACATGTGTTTAAGCTTGTTAATGACCTGTCTGCTGGTTGTTGTAGTGAGGGAAGCAATCTCAATGTCTCTTGAAAAATAGTCAACAACGACAAGAAAGTTCTTACCCTCAAGCTCGCAAAGATCAGCTGCAATCTTTTGCCAGGGGCCATTGGGCAGAGGAGTAGTCACGAGAGGTTCCCGTCGCTGTGTAGGCTTGTGCTCTCTGCAAAAGTTGCATGACCTCACCTTATGTGTTATTTGAAGTCCAATGTTGGGCCACCACACTGTTGATCTTGCGCGCTCTCTACATTTAGTTAGTCCTTGGTGGCCTTCATGTAATTGGTCAAGGATACTGGGTCTAAGTGCTGTGGGAATTACGATGCGATCGTGGTAGAGCACTAGACCATCTGATTCTGAAAGGTGGCTTCTGGCTGCATAAAAGCCTTGGAGTGGTGAGCTCTTTGCCATTCTCCGAGGCCACCCTTGTCTGATGAAGATGATTGCTTTTTGAAGCTCTGGGTCCCTCTGTGTAGCTCTACGAATTTCCTCCAACTTATGTGACTTGATAGGTTTGCTTGTCACTACGTTGCTCACATATGCCTTGACATGGCTGTCTGTCTCGGACAGGTAGCATCCGTGCAGTGGATGTCTGGAGAGTGCGTCCGCCACCACTAACTGTTTACCGGGAACATGCTCAGCAGTGACATTGAATCGCATCAGTCGCATCAGCAATCTCTGACATCTCAGTGGCGTTTTATCAAGGTCGTATGAGTTGATCAAAGGCACCAAGGGCTTATGGTCAGTTTGTAGACGTACATGACCCATGCCTTGGATGTAGCGGGTAAAACGTTCGCAGGCCCAGACAGATGCTAAACACTCTTTTTCGATCTGCGAATATCTTTTCTCTGCGTCTGTGAGCGTGCGAGAACAAAAGGCAACAGGCCGGAGTGGGCACTCCACCCTTTTCCGGCTGAGAACCATGGCCTCAGATTTGGAGGTGCTGATCCTCATTCCCGCTGCTTCACACTCGGCTGCGAACCGCTCCAGTGCGAGCTGGAGGCCCTCACCCGATGAAGCCAACAGAACCACATCATCTGCAAAAATCAGAGATGAGATTCTGAGGCCACCAAAGCGAAAGCCCTCCGCCACTTGGCTGCGCCTAGAAATCCTGTCCATAAAAATTATGAACAGAACCGGAGACAAAGGGCAGCCCTGGCGGAGCCCATCACCCACCGGGAACGAGTCCGACTTATTGCCGGCAATGCGAACCAAGCTCTTGCAACGGTTGTATAGGGATCGAATAGCCCGTAGCAATGGGCCAGACACCCCATATTCCCGCAACACCCCCCACAGGACACCCCGAGGGACACGGTCGAATGCCTTCTCCAAGTCCACAAAACACATGTAGACTGGTTGGGCAAACTCCCATGCACCCTCAAGTATCCTGGAGAGGATAAAGAGCTGGTCCAGTGTTCTATCATCAAAGGGTAAAATCGTCTGGCCACAGCACAGCTCAGAAGCTTCCACAGCACACACATCTTAACCTGGTTCGGGAACAGCAACATGCAGGACAGACGAGCTCTACAGAGGGTTGTGCGATCAGCTGAGCGCACCATCCGCTCCGAGCTCCCTGATCTGCACTCAATCTACAGCAGGCGGTGCTGGACCAAGGCCAGGAAGTTCGTGAAGGACCTCAGCCATCCCAACAACGGACTGTTCTCTTTGTTGAGGTCAGGAAAGCGATTCCGCTCCCTGAAGACCAACACAGAGAGACTGAGGAGGAGCTTCTTCCCGCAGGCGATACGGTCTCTCAGTCACACCACCACACAGTACTGACCCACACATATAGCTCTTATACACACTGGACATTCTGGACATTGTTTTCACTTCATCACTTAAATCACTTTACGCATATTTGCACTGCACAAGACACTAAATAATGTGGATTGCACAACACTGGACATTATATTCTTCATTTCCAGTTAATACTTGTACAGCTGCTGTTATTGTGTTATTGTGTGTGTATATATATATATATATATATATATATATATATATATATATATATATATATATATATATATATATGTATATGTGTGTGTGTGTGTGTGTGTGTATGTATATATATATATATATATATATATATATATATATATATATATATATATATATGTATATATATATATGTATATATATATATGTATATATATATATATATATATATATATATATATATATATATATATTAGTGCTGTCAAAATTATCGCGTTAATTGTTAAGATCAACGCGAAACGCTGATTTTTTTTTTTTTATTAATTTCCTGTAATCTAAGACCTTTAAATTCATGAGCACCTCTGGAGGAGGGGGCAACAGTGTGCTATGCTGGCGTTTGGCCTGACAGAAATGATTAGAAGAAGAAGAAGAAGTGACACCATGCTACTATCTAGCTAACACACGCAAGCATGGACGAGGGCGGACTTTTGGGTGGAAAGTTTCTCTTTAAGAAGTTGCCTGATGGCTTGTTGGACAAAACGAGAGTAAGATGCACAATTTGCAAAGCATAATTCAAGTACCACAGAAGCAGTTCATCACTGGTGTATCACCTGAGAGCAAAACACCCAACTGAATCCACCTCTACGGGACCTCGCCAGTCTACGCTTCAGGAGTATGGTGCTTGTGGACGAATAACAAAAAATGTGAGAGAAAAATTAACCAATTCCTTGGTTGTTTGGATAGCTAAAAACTGCCGACCAGTTAGCATAGTAGAAGATGATGGACTGAGAGAAGTCATTCGCGCTGCATCAGGAGATGAGTGTTACAATCTGCCCTTGAGAGGAACCATTGTGTCGAGACACTTTGTATGGGGACCAGAGGGCTCAGCAGTCCAGCAAGCTTGTGCAAGTAAGGAATGTCGCTCTCACCGGAGACCACTGGACTTTGGTGAACAACGATAATTACTTGGGGGTCATGGCGCATTTTATTGATAACGACTGGACTATGCAATCGTTTGCACTAACAGTGAGTAAAACTGAAGAGAGACACTATGCTGAGGCGTGTGCTGACCATTTTCTGAATGTTGCAAACGAATGGAAAATCAAGGACAAGGTAACCACGCTTGGCACCGACAGTGCTCGTAACATGGTTGCAGCCGCCAGACTACTTCCATTTGAACACATGCCCTGCATGGCCCACATTCTGCAAAGAACGGTCACAGTTTCTCTTAATGACAGTGCATTTGAAAGGGTTCTGGCCAAATGTCGCAAGATTGTTGGACATTTTAAGCATGGTCCAGCAAACGCTCAGGAATTAAAGGCACAGCAAGCTGCACATGGACATCAAACAGAACCGCTTGTTCAGGACGTTCCAACAAGATGGAACTCCACCCTAGAGATGATCAAGCGGATCCAGAGAAATAAATCTGGGCTGACCACCATCCTGACTCAACAAAACAGCAAGGTGACCATGTTGACTGACCAGGAGCTTGACATACTGCAAAAGCTGGAGGAACTACTGGAACCTTGCAGGTAAATAATTTTGTTTCTCATGATTGTGTGTCTATCTTTGCATTCTAGCTTTGTTTTCAAGTATGTTCTCCACCTCCACCTCTCTGTGTATTTTCATATGTGGTATTTATGTTTGTCTCTGTGTGATTAATAGAAAAATACAGACTTGATCTTTCTATTGCAGATATGTTACCGAACTGCTGGGGGGAGAGCGGTATGTCTCCTGTTCCATGGTGTTGCCAGCCTTGTGTCATTTGTTCAGGATTATGGAGCCCTCAGATGATGACCCAGTCTACGTTTTGAGGTTTAAGAAGATTTTTACCACAGACCTAGCTCAGCGGAGGGACAGCAGCAATCTCACATGGCTGAAGATCGCTACTGCCCTTGATCCCAGGTTTAAAGACCTTAAATGCCTTTCCAAAGATGAAAGAAGAGAGGTGTGGGCATCAGTACATGACCTTCTGATGTCAGAGACGGATGCACACCAACCATCTGCTCAGACAACAGAGGAACCCTCACCAAAGAAGAGCAAGATGTCCATCTGCTTGCTGGGTTCTCCTGATTCAGATACAGAGGAAGATGCTATAGACTGCTGTCTGAATCTGTACAAAGCAGAGCCCAAAATTGACATAGGAGAGTGTCCACTACAGTGGTGGTTAAAGAGAGAGGAGCACATGCCAGGCTGGCACCTATTGCACGCAAGTACCTGTCAACCCCTGCAACCACAGTGCCTTGTGAGAGATTATTCTCACTCTCAGGTCACATCATTCAAAAGAAGCGTGCTTCTTTGTCATGAGACAATGTAAACAGAATAGTTTGCCTCAGTAACTGGCTGAGTGCAAAGAAGGACTAAGCCAGATTGCTCCTTTGAAGTGAAAAATGTTCAACATTCTGGGTTTTCAGCCGTGTCTTTTTGTGTTTTAAATACTGAGTTTTGTGCACCCTTTATTGTTATGATATTCACTTTAACCTGTAGGCCTGGGTTCGGTCACTGTTGATGGCCTTAAAGGTTTTTTGTAAGTTTTCACTGTGTTAAAGATTGATGAAAACTATTAAAATTCTCTTTGAATTTCAGCATACATTCTTTGTGTTTACTCTGCATTTACTTCATTGTGTTGCATAAATGTCTGTTACAATCTTAAAATATAAAGAATAAAAAAAAGTGTAATTGGAGCCAGGCTATTAATAAAGTAATTGCGATTAATCGCAATTAATAACAGAAAATTGTGAGATTAGTTAGTTAATTTTTTTTAATCTATTGACAGCACTAATATATATATATATATATATATATATATATATATATATATTAGGGGTGCAACGATATTCGTATCGATATTGAACCGTTCGATACAGTGCTTTCGGTTCGGTACGCATATGTATCGAACAATACAACATTTGTAATTTATTTTATCAACTTTCCTTCTGACGATGCTGTCTGTGTGGAGCGCTCAGTGAATCTGCCTTCGACTACTCCGCCTAGGCTGCACTGTCGAGCGCAGATCCACTGAGTGCTCCACACAGACAGCATCGTCAGAAGGAAGAGCGCAGGGCACCTCCCCCACCCTCATTCAGATCTGGCGTTTGGAATTATTTTGGTTTTCATGTGACGTATGACCCTGAAGGTAAGCGAGTCATGGACTAAAGTAAAACAGTATGTTGGATGTGCCATGCAATGCTCAATTACATGGGTGGGAACTAGTGTGTTAGCGCAGTTAGCTCGTTAACGTGTTAGCCGTCTAGCCCCATGCACGGGGCGATCGGCGGTAGCTCGTTAACGGAGATTTGCCGTGTTGTGGTGTTAAGGTCATTTCAACGAGATTAACCTGAAAGCACTAGTGGGAACACAACGAATATGACTGCACATTTACGCCGACATCATCCTAGTGCAAAGACAAAAACAACAAGCATGCTACTAACTTTAGCCGAGTCATTTAGACAGCTGTTAGCACATGATTCTCCTTATGCTGCTGAGAACATAGCCCAGAAGAAGCGGATAGTATAGCTTTTATTTTGGAAAGAGACATTTCTCTGTAATAAACTCTCTTTTCCAAAGATGAGTGATTCCTCAATCAGATATAGGGCTTGCAATATTGCTAGCCTGACGTCCTGGGGCTAGCGATTTTTTCAGTCGGGCTACCCTGCCCGTCGGGCTATTGTAGGAAGGAAAAATATATGTCAATGCTTTTGCATTCTTTCAGAAATGTAGCTGGGTAATTATGTCATTGGCATCGGTGAGCCACTGTCAATATGTGACATATTGAAATCGCGTTTGAATTTGCGCTTGTTTTTTTGCTTTCACTTTGCAATCGTGCGAACTGTGTATAGAGAGCGACAGCACTGATCTGTGAGTGATGATAATTTGCGCACCAATTCCTCTGACATCGTCTTATTAATCGTTAGCTTACTATGCAAACATGACAAGTGAAATCTCCCGCAGCAAGCTTAAACATGTGAGAGGTTGATCGCGCAGAGAATCGCTGAGCTTATGTGAGTGCGTGTGTAAAAGCATTTCAGTTCTGCTGAGCCAAATAAGACAGGTCAGGGTGAAGAAGTGACAGCCAAAGAAAAGCTTACCACAAAACGGAGAAGTTATGACAAATCAGACTATAAGGCAAAAAGAAAGTGCAGCTTTATGGTTTCATGGACAAAATAATTTCTGTGGCTGCAATATGACGAGCTAAATAACCAGGGCTGCACATAAGTGGTCCGCAGGTGCGCATTCGCTGTCAAAATAAAAAACACGCACAAGGGTTAGGGTTAAATTTAAAAACTGTACTTTTGAGTTAAAATATATATTTATAATTTTAATAAATGACAAATTAAAAAGGCATGAACATTTTTTTTGTATCGAAAAAATATCGAACCGTGACACCAAAGTATCGAACCGAACCGAACCGTGAATTTTGTGTATCGTTGCACCCCTAAAATATATATATATATATATATATATATATATATATATATATCATGTCTCACTCTGTATATTTTATTTTATTTATTTTATATATTTTATTTATTGTTTACTCTATTTAATTTGTAAAATATGTGTACACACACACACACACACACACACACACACGTAGAAAAATATTTAGTATACACATCCAGAAATGCATATACTATTATATATTGTACATATATTTATTAGTTTCAGATGTAGCCATTCTTGTATTTTGCTTGTTTACATTATTGTATTTTGCACAACTCTGTTGCTTGTGAAGCTCGCACACAAGAATTTCACTCACATGTGCTGTACCAATGTACCTGCACATGTGATGTGACAATAAAAGTGATTTGATTTGATTTGATATATATATATTAGGGGTGCAACTAGGGCTGGGCCATATTATACCGTTCACGGTAATACCGGTATAATGTTAGGCAACGATAGGAAAATGAAATATCGCGATAGAATGGGAGTAAAACGCGCATGCGCAGTGCCTTTGTTTTCATACGCACATGGCCGATTGTTGAGTGAAACAGATGAACCAGAATTGGTTTGTAAAAATGGTGCAACTTCCGTGATGTGGAACTGGTTTGGTGTTTGTCCGTCAGATACACAACAAAGCACATTTTTTTGCAGAACATGCAAGCGGCCGTTGTTATTGTCGTATTTGTCGGACTAAGATGCTCTTAAATCTGGGAGTAATCTGGGTCCTAAACTCCGTATTCTTCAGGTCAAACAACACTGCAGCATCACTAACGGTGTGTTCACACCGAACGCGATGGACGCGAATAGAGCGTCAGGTTTACATGTAAAGTCAATGGAAAGGCGCGATGACGCGCGATTGCGGGTCCCGCGAAAATTCGGAAGCAGATTTGCGTCGCGAAAACGCCAAAACGCGTGAAACGCGCGTCAGTGTAGCGCGTCTGGCGCGTTTGACTCGCGAATAAAACCACGCGCGTGAGTTTTTGTGTTGCATTTTGTGCATACGCGCGTTTCGCGTCTACCGCTCGAGTTGGAAAAATCTGAACTCCAGCGTCAAATCGCGCCGCGACAACCAATCAGGAGCCTGGTGACGTGGCTGTTACCTAGGTCAAAGGGGCAGATCCAGCCAAAGCCTTTCATACTTCAATGGAGGGGAAGGCTAATCAATGCGGTAGCAAACAACTCGGAGCTGTACAACACCAGCTGCTTTCAGTACCCAGACAGGAATAAAAAGGACCGAGCTTGGAGGAAGATATGTGAAGAGATCGGGCAACCTGGTAAGTTCATTCATTTCTCTTTTGAAAGTTTTCACTGACCCGGGGAAGTCGCACAAAAGCTAGCAAGCCACCGCTATTTTCCCACTGACGTACAAATACCGTTCTGCTTTTATGCATGTTGTCATTTAGGAATATATTTTATTGTTTATTAATAAACAGCACACAGTGGTCCCGCTGTTCATCCGTCACTGCTTTGCTTTTTCGCTGATTTTTTATTGCACAGTACAGCATTGCATTCTGCAGCCTGATTGACAAATCTCCTGCGCTTGCCAAATTTATCACGTTTGGTTTTGATAACCATCACGTCCAATAGAAAAAACAGCACAAAAACACCCATAACTATGAGCCTCATTCGGAAATAGACACCTGCACCGCGAGGGAAAAAGGCGCACGAAAGTGGCGGGCAGATGAAGACAAACCGCGGCATAATAATACTTTTACGTTTTGCAATCTACAAAGGTTTGCACTTTGAGAACCAATTGTGAGAACTGTGACCAGGGGCTAGTTATTCTGAGAACCCCTGCAATAAATGAGGGACCACTGTCTACTCTATGATTATTATATTCAACCTGTTAACATTTAATACTGTATTGATAGAACCAACTGATTCTGCAGCAGAGCATCCCCAGTCCCTGAGCTCCTGCTGCTGCACCCACAGGTATGTACAGCAAGCACTGATACCTTTTTAGTCGGTGGGATTCCCTTGTGATCACCTTTACTAAATATCTACAACCAATCTGATTATATCCTGTTATTGTTTTTTTTTTTTTCAATGTTGAAATTAAAATCTAGTAGCAGCCTTCTCATTTCTTTGTGTTTTGTGCTGTTTTACAGGCCCACAGAGGAGGACGGCTCCGAGGCAGATGAGGGACGGGTCCCAGGACGGTCCATCAGCGGTGGAGCTGGCCATCCTGGAGTCCCTGAAGAGGCCACACCAGTCTCCAATGGAGCATTTCCTCCTCAGCCTTGTTCCTGCTCTGGAGAGCAGCTGGTCCTTTTTATTCCTGTCTCTCTGTAAATACTTATATATTTATGTTTAATGTTTTTCTGTTTGAGAATTTTAATATTATTTCAAATAAATGTTTATAATGACTAATGTCTCAGTTCTACTACACAGCAAATGTTGGCACACAACTTGACACATGTAGAATTTATTTCATATTATACTAATGACAAAATATACTGATACAGTGGGATGCAGAAGTTTGGGCAACCTTGTTAATAGACATTATTTTCCTGTATAAATCGTTGGTTGTTACAATAAAAAATGTCAGTTAAATATCATACAGGAGACACACACAGTGATATTTGAGAAGTGAAAAGAAGTTTACTGGATTTACAGAAAGTGTGCAATAATTGTTTAAACAAAATCAAGCAGGTGCATCAATTTGGGCACCACAAAAAAGAAATGAAATGAATATTTAGTGTATATCAATGTGTGTGTCTCCTATATGATATATGGGGTGCCTTTGTCTGGACGTGCTTCCCATCCAGAGCTGCACAGCACAGAGGAAAGTTCCAGCGCTCCTGGAGTCCCTCTGTGATGGACCGCCAGTCTCCAGGTGAAGGCACAGCCATGAAGTCGTCCACTAGACAGTCCCAGATGGACGTCGCTGCCTGGGGGGTGATCTGGCTCACCGTGGACACACCGACTCTGAAACTGAACGCGATGGTCCTGAAGGAGTCCCCGGTGACAAGGATCAATAACAATTTAAAATTTATAATTTACAGTTTGATGATTTAAAGTCTCACACACAACCCGTCGAAAGGGGAGAGGGCCGGCTGCTTCCAACAGAAGATAAAGTGGAGGGTCTCAAACTGGCAACCTTATCCACAAACAAATTAAGAAACCTATTACACATAACCTCAGAAGATTGCAAAAGAACATGATCCTCTGCATTCAGTACAGAATTAATGGTATTATACAGAACACGAGGGTTATGTGAATTAACAGCAATAAGTTGTGAAAAATAGGAGTTTTTGGCGGTCTTTACTGCCCTCTGATAAGCTTAATATCTGATCGGTCCATCTCTAGTTCAAAGATGACGCCAGTGTGTACGGCAGGCCGTCCTCATCTCTGTTGTCGATCTCTTTTCCTTGATATTTGTTTATTTTTTGTTATCTTTCTGGCACCAGGGCTGGACTGGTACAAAAAATCAGCCCGGGCATTTTGACTAGAGACCGGCCCACCAGGTACTATAGGAAAAACCATAAAGCCTTTGAATGAAAACAAACGTCGTTGTGACAGTGATGTACACTGACTTGTTGGTACATATGTATCCATCTAATAAACTTAAACCTACACCATCCTCCCTATTCTGGTATTCTAAACAGTACTTAGCCGAAACCCAAAGACTGCTTGGTTGAGTTAACCTCCTGAACTATCTACAACATATGGTGGAAACCTGAAATTAAGACAGAGAAGACTAGAGGTGAGACATGACCATTACTGAATATTAAAAATAATAAATGACAGATTTAGTGATATTTTCATAAACTATTTATTTACCACATCAATAAACAGCATGGCAGGGCAAAATATTTTTTCTAACATGGCAACCTTTAAAAAGTGAAAGGAGACAGAAAGACAGGTGAGAAAGATCGCTGGTGAATAAAAACCTTCATCTTAAATGACCTCTTCCTCACCTCTCGGCTTGATGCTCTGTTATTGACTGAAACTTGGATTCGTCCTGGTGAGTCCTCTTCCTTTTCAGAGCTACTATCTCTGGACTGTGTGTTCTTCAGTTCACTGAGACCCTCGGGAAGAGGTGGAGGCATGGCCTCTGTTTTTACCGCATCCAATTTAAAATACTGCTGCTCACGTTTAAAATTACCAACAACACAGCACCGAGCTACCTTAAGGAACTCCTTAAATCGTATGTTCCTGCCAGAGCATTAAGATCATCTACTCAGTTACTCTTGGTGCAGCCTAGATCTCAGCTGAAGTCTAGAGGTGACCGAGCGTTTGCCCTGGCTGCACCAGAGTTGTGGAATAACCTTCCAATTGTGATCCGGGCGTCTGATTCCATCCAATCTTTTAAATCACGGTTAAAAACCTATTTGTTTAATCTCGCCTTTCCTGCTTGTTAATGCTCGCACCTGACTTTTAGACTTACTCTATTTTTTCTTATACATATTTTTTTATGGCTTGTGCTTTTATTATGTTTTTATTTTGATATGCATTTTATATTACCCCTGTTTATTAGTGGCATTGACCTGTGAGTATATTTGATACTTTGCTAAAGCGTTATAATACTCGTGTTACTTCTCCGTCTCTTATGTTAAGCACTTTGGTATACCGCTGTTTTTAAATGTGCTCTATAAATAAAGTTTGTTGTTGTTGTTGTTGTTAAAAACAAACTTAAAGTTCGGCAACTGCCCTCTCCTACCTATTCTAGTTTTGAGGTTCAATTATTGGAGCTTGCTGGACCCCCAACGATTCTATGTGCTATGATTTATCGACCACCTAAATATAATAGGTCTTTTATTTGTGAATTTGCTGACTTCGTGGGTTCATTTTTACTAGGTTATGACCAAGCTCTTATTACTGGAGATTTTAACATACATATTTGTTGTGCTGATGACCCCCTAGCCAAGGATTTTCTTGCCTTAATTGACTCTTTTAACCTTACACAGTGGGTCTGGGAACCAACTCATCGTAAAGGCCATACTTTGGATTGGTTCCTCTCATATGCTTTGGATATTTGTACTATGGACATTGATAATGCTGGTATTTCTGACCATTTTTTGGTCATGTTTGATGTTGAGCTGTGTGCAATTGATTTAAATTCTAAAGGCTGTCATCGCCCTGTACGTATCATTAACTCTGAGACTGTGGCTAACTTCATTACGGCATTTCTAAACTTTGCCTTTTTTGATCCAGATTTCACTGATATTAACTGTTACACACCTCCCTTGGTTGATGATTTTGCCAACGCTATGCTATCCACCTGTTGTTCCATCTTAGATACTGTGGCCCCTATAAAGATGAAACGTCCCAGAACTTCTTATCAACCAAGCCTAAATGACACTATACGAGCCTTACGTCGTGTCTGCTGTAAATCTGAAAGGATTTACAGCAGACACGACCTATGACATTCTTTGTAGGAGCCGCTTTCTATACCAGAACTCCGTAAAGGCAGCTAAAGCAGCTTAAGATATTATTGAGACTAATAGCCACAACCCCCAAATGTTATTCAAAATTTAATTCAGTGATAAATCTCTGTCCGGACTCTTTGAGCTCGGCCTCTCAGGCTCTCTGTGAGCAATTTCTTAATCATTTTAGTGGAAAAGTTTTATTACTGAAGGCTTCACACTCTCACTGTCTTGTGCTGAACCCTGTTCCGGTTTTAGGATGCATGTCCACCTTTTCTCACTTTGAGCTGTTATCACTCCCCACTCTTAAGGGAATAATTGAACAATTGAGAAACTCAAATTCTGTGCATGATATCCTTCCATCCTGAATTATCAAGGAAGGTCAAGCTCAACTCAGCACAGACACATTGAGGAACCAGACCAGACATAAAAACCAGGATAAAGAGGTTCAGTGAATGTGGTGTTGAAGGTGTGGAGGTGGATCAGAATGTCAGAGGAGACTCTGTAAAAGGACAGCGTGCCAGCAGGAAAGTCCACATACACTGCTACTCTGTTAGGGACAGAGGACGAGAAGGAGGAGGAGATGGATGTTTCTTTGTTATTGTGCCAGACAGAACGAGGACCATCACCAGAGCAGAGCAGATTCCATGATTGATCATTCCATCCAAACACACAGTCATTACTCCCTCCTTTCCTTCTGATTCCACTGTAACTCACTGATATATAAATGTCTCCTCTGCACTCGACCTCCCAATAACAGCGACCAGTCAGACCATTTCTACACAGCAGCTGAGGATGAACATCAAATCTGTCTGGATGATCAGGATATGACTGCTCCTCTATCACACGTGTCACCTTCCTGTTGTTGTCAGACAGTTTAAGTTCTCTGTGTACTGTGTTTGTGTCGATTGTGAGTTGACAGGAATCTGATGGAGAGAACAAACACAATCCAGCTGCAGTTATTGATCCATCATTTGTTCATTGATTGACACTTTAATGATGACTCCTGACATCACAGATGTGAATGAGTGATGTGACAGTTTGAAGATGGTTGAATGTGTACTGCTTTGTTTTCATGAATCACATTAAATACACACTTACACTTCTTCAGCCCTGGTGTCAACCATTGGACTCCAGCAGGCTCCACCCTGAAAGGAGGAGGGGGGTCAGACCAGCACAGTCTCTTTCAGCATGCACACATGGACATTGCATCGCTCTCATATACATACTGTTAGATACTGATAAAGGAACAGTCCAACATTTTTACAACTACACTTAAATCCATATGTGGATCAAACTGCTGATGATCTGGATCTATCAGTATCAGTATGAAATATGACTGATTCATTGGTAAATGGCCTGTATTTGTATAGCGCTTTACTAGTCCCTAAGGACCCCAAAGTGCTTTACACATCCAGTCATCCACCCATTCACACACACATTCACACACTTGTGATGGTCAAGCTATATTGTAGCCACAGCCACCCTGGGGCGCACTGACAGAGGCGAGGCTGCGGGACACTGGCGCCACCGGGCCCTCTGACCACCACCAGTAGGCAACAGGTTGAAGTATCCAAGCTGGGGCTCGAACCGGCAACCTTCCGATTACAAGGCGAACTCCCAACTCTTGAGCCACGATCGCCCCCATCTTTATATTCCTCTTCTCCTGGAAAGGACACCTCCCTGCCTTTGCTGCCAGCTGTTTTTCTTCTCTTGGTGTCAGTGTGATTACTGTGCATGACCTCTGACCTCTGAGTGGGTGCAGCATCCCCATGCAGCATAGCATGTATTTATTTTATTTCCATTTTATATTAATCCATATTATATATTCTATATTTATATATGTGCATATTTGTATATATGGTATATTTTTGCTTATATCCTTACTCTCATCCCCCTTTATTGTATCTGTAACATGTAATTTCTGTCGGTGCTATGCTACTGGAAACTGAATTTCCTTAAGGAACCCACCCGAGGGATTAATAAAGTTTCATCTAATCTAATCTAAGAGCAGCAGAACATTCAGTCTTTCATCCCCTAACTGCTTCATCATGATTTAACACACTTGATCCTTCTAGGGGAAGTACGTTTTATGCATTTATGAGCTGCTTTGAATTCACACTTTACAAAATTAACATTAGATCTATCATCTTCTCCAGGATTTTCCTGATTTTACATTTCAACATGATTTGTTTTTGTTCTCTCTCACACCAATCTTCATCAGTTCAATTATTTCCACAAAGGATTTGATTAACTTTTTTAGCCAGGATCTCTGCTTTTTTGAATTCATACTTCCTATTGTTCCTTGACCTACTAATACTGGATTCTGCAGTTGTTTCCTGACTCCACACATTCTCAATAGGTGTGCTTCTTCCTAAATTACTGCAGTATTCCTGCCAGTATGTTCTTTTAATTTTCCTCTTTCCTCATTACTGCTGAGCCTTCTTTATATTGTGTTTCTTTTAAGCTGCCTGAATGCTCTTTCTGTCCTTTACTGCTGCATTCGGTACCATTGTCTTCTGTACTGTTCCTCTACTCACTTGGACAGCTTCTTCAACTGCATTTATTCTAAGATCAGTCAGCTTTTTATGGATATCATCTCCGTCCTCCTCCATCCTAACATCATCTTGATAATTTTGTTTGAAATTTTCAAAAAATAAAACAAAAACAAAGACAGACACAAACTGGCTCAGATGCATTACAGGAAAAAAAACAATTAATTCAAACAAAATTGCACTTCACAATACAGAATAAAATACAAAAAGCTGAAGTTGATAAAAGTTTACAAATCTGAGTCTAGTTCAGCCCAATCTGGATTTTGCAAAGTATTCCTAAAAGGGGTTCCAAACTTTCAGAAGAGAATCTTTTGAGTCTTTGCTGAACCTTTCCATTTGTATTATGGACATCATGTCTGTTACCCACAACTGAAAGGAAGGAGGGGTGGGGGACTTCCATTCCCTCAGTATTAATTTCTTGGCGACAATCAAACCTAGCTCCAGTGGCTCCTGCAGTTGGGAGTAGCTCTGACGTCAGAGAACACCCAAAAATTACAAGTTCAGGTTCGGGCTGTAGAGGATTCATATATGCCTTGGAGTACCAGTCAAATATTTTAAACCAAAAGCCTGTTAATGAGGGACAAGACCAAAAGGCATGGAACAACGTACCTTCTGTCTGTCTACACCTGTCACATATTGGGGAGACAGAAGGAAAAATTTTGTGCAGTCTGACCTTAGAATAGTGTAACCGGTGGAGGATTTTAAATTGAATTAATTGGTGTCTGCTGTTTATAGAGCAGGAGTGGATTTTGGACAGACACTTCAGGCACCTTCATCCCCGATTCTTTCTCCCAAGCCTGCCTAGTCCCAACGGTATGCACTACAATAGAGTCACCAAATAATTGTATAGTTTTTGTGATAAGATGTCTGGAATCAGGTCGGCTCTTGAGGATTTCATAGATCCCGTGCTCCGATGGTAGAGTTGCAAAGTCTTTAAACTTGAATGGCATGTAATACTTGACCTGCAGATATCTATAAAAGTTTGAATGTGGCAGATTATATTTCCCTTTTAGTTGACCAAATAAAAAAGATTTATTATCAATATACATATCCTTAATAGACAGTAAACCCTTTTCTCTCCAGTCATGATAAGTCTTATCTTGCCAAGGAGGCATAAAGTCATGATTGAAACATATTGGCATCTGTACAGATGTGTCTGGCAGTTCCAAAAAACGTCTAATCTAATTCAAGATTCTAATGGATTGTTTTAATACAAAACCCAGACATTTATAAGAGTCCAATTTTTCAAACTTGGTAAATAACATAGCCGACAGGGAGGAATTGTTCACTTATTCAGCTTCCAGTCTAACCCACAATGGGGGTGTTGATGCCTGGTCATCAGGGGAGTCCTGCTGCCAGAACACTAACACTCTGATATTAGCAGCCTAGTAGTAATGTTTAAAACTGGCAGGCCCAGCTCTCCTTCTCTCTTGGTTTTCTGCAAATGCACTTTAGAGATTCTAGCCCTTTTACTATTCCAAATATTGGACTGAATGACTGAGTCCAAATGTTTGAAAAAGGCCGCTGTAAGATAAATGGGGAGATTTTGATATAGATATAAAGATTTGGGAAGAGAAATCATCTTAATTGAATTAATGCATCCAATCATTGACAGAGGTAGTTTTTTTCCAGTATTCAATGCTTTGCTTTAGACCACAGGTACTCAGTGAAATTCAATTTAAATATTAATTTGGGATCTCTAGGTATGATCAGGCCAAGGTAGCTTAGATGATACCTAACTACTTTGAATGGAACTTGCTGCAGGAATTCTGGCGAGCTGTTGTTGGAAAGAGGCATAAACTCACTCTTCGACCAGTTGATGGTATATCGTGATAATTTACCAAAAGCTGTAATCAGGCTGAGGAGCAGAGGAACTGATTGTTCAGCATCCTGCAAGTACAGTATTACATCATCAGCATACAAACTAATGATTCAACACCTCCAACCTGGAGCCCCTTGATATCTGGATGCTCTCTTATAGCCACAGCGAGAGGCTCCTAAACGATGGCAAAGAGTGCTGGGGATAGTGGACAGCCCTGCTGCACCGAGCGCTGCAGAAGGAATGGGGCAGACCGGTTGTTATTTGTCAAAATAGAGCACATTGGTTCTGTGTAAATCAGTTTCACCCAAGAAATGAAAGATTCACCAAATCCAAATCTGCGCAGTGACTCAAACATGTAAGGCCACTCGACCTGGTCAAATGTTTTATGTGCATTCATGGCTAGAGCAGAGGCTCCCTTAGAATTTTTATAGTCGGAATAGATGATATTGAGTCTAACATTGAGCCTAACATTGAAAAAGGAAAGTCTACCAGGGATAAACCCCATCTGGTCAGGATGAATAATGTTTGCCAAATGTTTGTTCAATCTAGCAGCCAGGATTTTTGTAACTATCTTACGGTCAAAATTTTGAAGTGCTATCAGCCTAAAGTTAGCAGGGTCAGTGTTACGTTCCCCTAAAAGAGTCAAGGCGATGAGGGAAAGTAACAAAAAATGTCGGAAAAAGGAGACAAGGAGGCAAAAGGGTTAAATTAAAGAGTTTTATTAAAGTTTCTATTAATAACTCAAGTGAAAGAAACGGACAAGCCGCTATCACCATTTAAGAAAACAAACAAAACTCAAGCGTTGGTCAATAAACTGAAAAGTAAGTCAAAAAAAGAGTTTAGTCACCAAACACTGGCAGGAGTAAACAGCCACCGAATGCAGCTCACTAGCTGCAAACACACAGCTCACTAGCTGCAAACACACAGCTCACTAGCTGCAAACACACAGCTCACTAGCTGCAAACACTAACATGGCACTCTGGCCCAGAGCTCACCTTTCTCTGGGCTTAAATACCTTTAATTGCTGATGTGAGTCAGCTGTACAAAAGAAAAAGGTGACACCTAAGGCATTAGAGCTGGTAGGACACGCCCACACAGGCTACTTCAGGAAGAGGCCCTGCTAGGGCCGTAACACCCCCTCCCATAAATACAAACCCATGGTTTGTCAAATGGTTCTACCCGTTACGATAACCAAAACAATTAATCAAGTCCATAACCGTTGCACCACCAAATTTGTAGGCTTTTCACCTGCCAAACCCCACAGCAACAGTTAGGCATTGCCTGCGGAAGCTGCCAACCCCATCTCAGTGGGTTTAAAACACTGACTGAGGGTGGCCCCAGACCGTCAAAACAGTCTCCCATCTGGTAGCCAGGAATTTTTTTAGCCATCACATGTGGAGAACCCAGCAGGCAACTAGAAGACCTTACTGGAACAGTTTTCAGATGATTCCTCAGGTCAGGGGTACAGGCATGTTTGTTAGCCAGGTGTGCAGGTCTGAGTGGTGGTGTTATACACAATCTGTCACACTGCAGGTTATTTTGAGGTCCTGAGAAATGGTCAACCAGTGGCAGCTCAGGGTTAGTTCACCTCTTACACTGACCACATGAGCCCCTTAAGCAACTATGCCCCAAGTGTGGTCTTTTGCTGGGCCTGACAACCTTGTCAGTTTGGGAACCACGACTGACTGTTTTCAAATCAGGACTTCTTCCCTTCGGATGCGTTTTCCGCTTAAGTGCCAGTTTCACACAATTAGCAACCACATGGCCAGGCTTGTGGCAGAAGAAACACAGTTTGGCCCTAGATCTTAAAACCACAGTTACATTAGCCTTGTTAACTGGCCCACTCCTAGCTCTCCAAGATGTACTACGGCACAGAGGGATATCATGTCATACAGCATTGGCTTTATGAGTCAGCTTAAACTTATCTGCCAAGGTGGCAGTTTGCTGTAAAGTGGAAACCCTCTGTTCACCTAAATAAAGAGCAATACACTCAGGAACAGAGTTTTTAAAATCCTCCACAAGCATTAGCTCACATAGCGAACTCAAATTATTAGCCTGGCTTGCAGAGCACCAAATAGTTTTGAGGATGGTGTTTCTGACACTAGTTGTGTAGAGGATATATGTAGGAAGGGGTCGAGATAACAGTTAAGATCTAAAGCCACTATTATATTAGAATCGTTATCTGGGAGCAGATAAAAAATTCTCTTAACCCCTTAAAGCCGGTCGGAGCGGGCATGCTCCGTTTTGCATAACTATTTTTAAATCCCGGTAGCACTGCAACCACTTAAGCTAGCGCAATAATTTTTTTTGCATATGAAACCGGAGGAGTTGTACTTACATCTTATGCCATCACCTTGTCCTAAGTCACAGTTTCCTTCCACATATAGTTTTGCAAAAATTGCATAAAAAGCACTTGCAGCAACAAAAACATAATATTCCAGAAACACGCTTTGCTGATCCGATCAGCTGTTTGTAACACTTCCTACATCCATCAGCGTGAACTATCGCATGTCCGCCATGACCTGCCTGAAACTGGAAGTGATGTCATTTTGCGGAAATGTAGTTTTTTACCATCGTGGCCTTATGAGCCTATACTGGTGTTTTTAAAAGTTATCTTTGACTTTATGACTTTCTGTGTCGTTTCTGGGATGCTTAGGACTCATATTGCACTGCTGGAAATAGTTTACTTTGATGCACATGCTGTTTATTTGCAAATTTGCATTATAATATTTATTTTCGTTTTTCCTACAGTATATGAAAATTGGTGTATTTCAAAAATAAAATTATGAAGACACTTAAAATAAATTTCCTGTGGTGGGAAACTATTTTGTGCAACTTTTTTGTATTTACAGTTTTGAGGGATAAGCCTCTTAAATTTCTCTAACTAGAAATATATGTAAAAAACAAAACAAAAACGATTTTCAATTTTTTTGTAGTTTATTGCACTTTTTTTGCAATTTATGTAATTACTATGCACTTAATACTTACATATTATTAAAATCTGGGCTATAATGGTTGTATTGATGTAAATCAACTTGAAATGCTCCCAAAAATGGCACTACAGCATGTAAAAATATAATATAAGCTCTGGCGGGCTTGGTTCTATGGCAGGTCTTAAATGGTTAAACAAACTCATTTCATATGTGTTTGGGCCATATATATTTAGGAGTGTTAATGGGTGAAAATTTGTGGTACCAGAGACCATTATATATCTACCTAGGGGATCGGTAACCACAGAAGTAATCTGAAATGGGACATTCTTCCCAAATAGTATTGCGACAGCACGTGCGTGTGAGGTGAATGGTGACAGATATATCTGAGATACCCAGTTGCACTTTAATCTATGTTGTGTATCTTTTTTAATATGAGTCTCTTGCAGAAAGATAATATCTGCAGATAAGGATTTCAAATGCTTGAAAACTTTTTCCCTTTTTATAGAACTACCCAGCCCCTTCACGTTCCATGAGATCAACAGCAGATTTCCCCCCTCTGCCTTCACACCACCCTGGACATCAGTCATTATAAATATAAGTGATCAAATTCAGCAATTTAATCTTGCATAACATAGAAAAATAGAATACACGCATATGAGCCACAAAACAAAAAACAATAAACAAAAACCAAAAAACCCACCCAACCCGTCTCCCAAACATGACGCACATCTACCCTAAGTAAACAAAACCGAGGCTGCTAGGCAAATTACGAACCTCACTTGTCAATGTCACAGTGCCCTCCACCGCAACCAACCACTTATTTAACTAATATAAATATTGTAATATTTTGATATATTACAGAACTATGACACATTACCAAATGATTTTAATGAACCATGCATTTTTTGGAAGAGCCGATTAGCGCCACAATGCATTGATAGTTAGCATACAAATAATAGCTGTAACACAGTGCAGTCTGATAGTCCACAGAGTGATGCACGACACAAACTGAAAGCTTGCTCACCTTATTAAACAGAGAAAAAAAAAGGAAGATGTGCAATCACAGCCAGTGAGCACATTACTCCTCCCTTTGTAGCACTGTGTTTCTTCTGCTGGTGAGCCGCCTCTGCTCGTGCCGGATGGTTGAAAACCTCTGGAACAGTACAGGTGACCTTTCCAGTACAGGTGAGCCCAAAATTTTTTTTAGCCCAAAATAACCCATTATTTTGGGCTAAAAAAAATTGTTATGCAAGATTAAAAAATTTAGACCAAAAAAATTTTGGTCTAAATCTAAAATGAATCGAAGCACCCTCAAAGATTTCTTACTTTTTTTTGGACAATATTTGCTGTTTGTGTGACACACTACTAAAAATATAAAAAGCATACAGAACTTGATTGAGACGTAACATTTTAACAACAAAAGTATAGATAACCCCCCTCTCCCAAAATGGTTTGTTCCAGCTCATCTTTCCCCTACTCTGGCTCTAGCGCCCTTTCTGCCAGAGCGATGGTGGCTGAGACTGTGCCTGGCTTAAAACAGGACATATTAACTACATTTAACCCTAGGTTACTCTTTATATAGTTAGGTAGGAGTCAGACCATGTTTCTTTTTAGCTGAAAAACATTACACCCAGGTAACCTGCAGTGTTGAAAAGGTGTTTTCCGACGATGTTTGCTAACCTACAATCCATCCTGCTCTGTAGTAAAATCAGCGACATTTGACCACCCTGTGACCCCCATTGAAATGTATACAGCCTATTTAAAATCTAAAACTTATAATTGTCCGTAGCCTACTGTTGTTACCACTGTCCTGTTTGAAATGGATACTAACTAGCTAACTGACTGAATGCCCATTAACCTTATAACTCCTGTTGTGTGTGTGTGTGTGTACAGAGAGACAGCCAGGTTCATAATGGATATGAGGAAGTTTTTTGAAAAAGAGGAGCCACATTCAGGTAAAAGTGTAAAATCAAACGATCCGTTAATCAAGAATAATGTTGGATCAGTGTTTCAATATTTATATTTTTATTAGATGTTCATGTGGTTTGGTTATTTGCCTTTTGGTTGAAAGCACACTGAGAGAGGACTTTTTGTTAGTGATCTTAATAGTATTTTTTTCATATTAATGTAATTTTTTCATCTAATTGAATACAATTTATTTGTATATGATTGTCAGTCCAAAGAGGGAGAGAGGAAAGAGGGGAACGTGAGGAGAAAGTACAAGGTCAGGAAGAAACAGGTAAGAAAACAGACAGGGAATAGTGACAGGCAAAACAGAAACTGTTAAACTGACAAAGAGAAAAACATCTGATTTTACTCATACAATCTGGAAGTTGTGTTCTCCCTATATTAAAGCTGCTATACAGAATCTGCAAAACAAACTGTGTTGAAACATTTTTGACCCTTTAACCACAAAATAACATTTTCCAACATAACATTATAATTGATTGGGGAGATTAAAATTAATGATATATTTTTATGTGGTTCAGCCACAACTCTACTAAAACCTCAGCCAGTAATAGGTAGGCCAACTTTTGGACCGTCCAGTTGTCTGTATGACTGCCGCAGTACATACATCACATTTGCACTCTATCAGAAAGTGCCAAACAGCCCTGGTGGAGTGAGGAGCTGTAAAGAGAAGCAAAGTGCTCTGTTTATATTCTAAAAATGTTGTAAGCTAGCTAGTTTCAAAGATTCTGTACTGCAGCTTTAAATGTTTTCCAGAAGCACACATACACTTCTCCAAAAGTTGATTCTGTTCATCTGGACGTAGCATTTTGTGGGAGAAACGTTTCATCACTCATCCAAGTGACTTCTTCGGTCTCAGCTGACTGCAGGTTTCCCCAATCTTATAAACAGTACATTTGCATAATGACTGAAACCAGCCCACTGAAGGAACAATGGGCTGGGAGGTCAGTTCCTTAATCTTAATCACACATACACTAATCAGTGTTTCTCAAACTTTTTACAGTGTGTACCACCTGATAAAAATGTCAAGCTCTCCCAAGTACCACTATGAAAGCATGAAACTTATAAATCTTACAACACAAAATTAGTATTATTAAATTAGTAAAATTAGTATCTGCAGTAAAGATTTACTTCAAAAAAGTGTTTTGCTTTTCTTTCACAAATGTGGGATTAAATTGTCTTAAAATGTACAAAACAGCGATGTCATGTTTTGAGACGAGGACCCAGGCACAGAGAGACTTGATGAATTTAAGAATCTTGTGATTTAATTAAGAAATTTACAGACTTGCACAGAGATGGTAAAATTATGATGACTGATAATGGAGACGAAGACAACAGACGACGAAGACAGGGAGGATGCAGGGGTTTAAATGCACCAAGGAGACAGTCAGAGGGAACTCAGGACAGCTGGAGACATTTAAGGATGCAGGGACTGACAGAGACAGGGAAGAAGTCTCATAGTGACGTGTAAAGTTTATTTTGCCTGGCTGGGCAGCTCTCTGGGTGCTCAGCACCCTCAAAGCTCTAATCCTAGAATCGCCCCTGCAATGCAATAATTAATCCACAGGTACGAGTCAATTCCAAATCCTAACATCATCTAACTCTTGCTTAACTTTAGACTTAAATATAATCCACTGAGCCATTTCTCCACACTCTTTGTTTATCAGTTTCAGTTCTGTTTTCCAAGTAATGGGATAGTGATTTCATCCCATAGTTGAAGTAAACTTCCAGCCTATAACCTCCAGTAACAATTCAAAAAGCCACCAATCCTCAAATATACACACCAGCCAATCAGCTCATTTCTCACTATCTTTGTGCTTCATCTCTGTCCTCCTCCTCCCAGCTTGCTCAATAAATCATTACAGGTTAAGAGCCTACAAATGCCATGTAGCTATCAATTAAAGGACAGTATTTAGCTCCTTTCATAAAGGATGCTCCAGTGTCTCCCCTGCTAAAGGAGGCAATAAAAGAAGCATTGAAGCACCTTTCCTTAGCATTTGGAGAATTCATGCAGCTCTTATTGTTTTTCATTTTTCCTGTGCCTGCATTGGATTTCTGTTTTATTGACAGTTTTATGATTTTGGAGTTTTGGCCACTAAATGCTCATTTTTGTCACTTCCTCACCTGTCTCTGCATCTTTCACCTGCCATTAGGATTCTTTTTGAAATCATCACCCTTTCAGAGCATTTTACGGTCAGGCTCCAGTGAATGTAGTCCATCTCCACCACCACTCTTTATCTCACATAGTTAATTCAAACATGCTAAATTTACAGTCTGTCCTCCTTTGCTCCACATCTTAGCCCCTACCACCAGCGATATGAGCAGAGGATGCAAGGAAGGGATACAAGGAGAGAGGAGTCAAGGCAACAGGGTGTGTTAGCACAACTACAACTTGATTTTATGGTCTCAGATTTAAAAGTATTTTTTAGATTCTACTTTTAATAAAATTCTTAACAGGCTATGTCTCTGTGATTGTCAGGTCCTCTCACAATTAATTTTTATTTTTTATTAACTTTAAGTATTTTAATTAATTAATTAATTTGAATTAATTCATTTTTTGATCAACAGTTTTCACGTCTTCCAGTGTTTGTGGGACAATAGGATAAATATGTTCTAGCCCTGTCTCTGTATAGGTAATTATCTGACCTGAATGAGGTCAAAAGGGAGGATTTTTCTGAAAATGACTGCGCCAGACATACAACTGCAAGCATACAGAGATCTATCCAAATGGTGAATATATGGTAAGCAAAAAACTGTTATCATTAATGATCTGGCAAAAGGCCTCCTTGAAGACCCCTTACACTAATATCTGTCTTATAATAATATATTTATTAATATATTTATTATCCAGCTGGACTAGTTTTTCTGCTCCTGAAAATGTTCCAGTATCTGTGATTCGCTCTCGCACTGCAGGCTTACTTGTTGTTCCTAGAGTATTTAAGAGTAGAATGGGAGGGAGAGCCTTCAGATTTCAGGCCCCTCTTCTGTGGAAACAGCTTCCAGTTTGGATTCGGGAGACAGACACGATCTCTACTATCTCTAGATTAGGCTTAAAACTTTCCTTTTTTTAAAAAAGCGTATAGTTAGACCGAAAGAACGAGATCGCAGATACAAGCGGCAGAAATGAGCTTCCTCCGAAGGGTGGCTGGCCTCTCCCTTAGAGATAGGGTGAGAAGTTTGGCCATCCGGGAGGGGCTCAGAGTAGAGCAGCTGCTGCTCCACATCGAAAGGAGCCAGCTGAGGTGGTTCGGGCATCTGACAAAGATGCCCCCTGGGCGCCTCCTGGGTGAGGTGTTCCAGGCATGTCCCACCGGGAGGAGGCTCCGGGGCAGACCCAGGACACGCTGGAGAGATTATATCTCTCGGCTGGCCTGGGAATGCCTTGGTGTTTCCCCGGATAAGCTGGAGGAGGTGGCTGGGGAGAGGGAGGTCTGGGCCTCGCTGCCCCCGCGACCCAGCCTCGGATAAAGCGGATGAAGATGGATGGATGGATGGATGGTATAGTTAGGGTTGGATCAAGTGACCCTGAATCCTCCCTTAGTTATGCTGCAATAGGTGTAAACTGCTGGGGTATTCCCATGATGCATTGAGTATTTCCTTTTCAGTCACTTGTCTCACTCAGCATGTATTAATAGACCTTTCTGCTCAATCACACGTGTTATTAATCTCCGGCTCTCCTCCACAGCATGTTTTTCATCCTGTCTTCCTTCTCTCAACCCAACCAGTCGCAGCAGATGGCCGCCCCTCCCTGAGCCTGGTTCTGCCGGAGGTTTCTTCCTGTTAAAAGGCAGTTTTTCCTTCCCACTGTCGCCAAAGTGCTTGCTCATACGGGGTCATATGATTGTTGTTTTTTTTCCTCTATATGTATTATTGTAGGGTCTACTTTACAATATAAAGCGCCTTGAGGCGACTGTTGTTGTGATTTGGCACTATATAAATAATATTGAAGTGAAATTGAAAACAGTCAGATAAGTCAAACTTTACTTGACTCATTCTTCTTGCTTCCTCCACTTCTGTACAATTGATTCATTAATGTCAAATTCCCTCACAGCTGCTCTATTCCCATGTTGTTGCAATATATTAATGACTACACCTTGTATTGTGGATGGATTATCTCAGTTGTTCTCCTGACTGAAGTTTGCATTTGTCCCAAACCATTGGGAACTCTCACGTTAACTTTTATCGAGTGAAAAAAAGTTAGGGTTCATCCTCCAGCTTCACTGTGTTTATGTTATGCTACACTGTTCCAAAAAATAGTTATGTCAAATTATTTTACTGTGTATCTTACAGTTGTGTACTGTTTTTCTAGAATAACATTACATTTACATGGATGTGGATGGTGGGGTGGGTGCAGTTTTCTCTGTGGTGGGGTTGGGTGGACTGTCCCGGGCTCTGTGGGGCCGGGTGGCGCTGCTGCACTGGGCCCGGTCTGGATGGGCCTGGGCCCCCTTTCCCTGGCGGGTCGCGGAGTATGGGGGTGCCTACTGGGGTCAGCGGGGGAGCTGGCCCCAGGGAGGGGTCACCTGCCCCTCCCTTCCTTCCCTCCCCATCTCCAGCTGCCTCCCTCTTCCCGCTCCACCACAACCACCCACACATGCAGGGCCTTGGAGTAAGGGTATGTCACCAGGGTGCAGAGGAGGCTACCCCCCCCCCCCCCCCCCCCCCCGGTCCCCTTCTGGCTGCCTCTGCCTCAATTTTATCCCACAACTTAGACATTCACATTACTCACACTCTCATTACACATACATATAGGATCTTGGGGGTGGGCACGATACACGGAGTCCAAAGTACCATCAGGGTGTACACCCCACCCCTGGCATCGTTGCCCACCTCTCAATTTTAAATACACGTAGACATTGAGGGCTAGCAGGAGGGACCATGCGCTTACCTGCTGCTCTCTGGCAGGTAGCTCCAAGCCCTCCTGGGTTTTAAATGCACCTTAGAACACACATGCATCAACATTACAATGAGCGGGTGGAGGGAGGTTCGGAGTCTTCTCTCACCCCCATTCTCTGCGACCTGCTGGAGCAGGGGGGCTAGGACTAGGAGGAGGAGTTGGCCGTCCGACTGCGGTCTGGAGTGTGGAGCCTTCCTGCTGCTGCGGAGTCGGGGCGGTCTGCCTCCCCCCACCGCAGGGAAAAGGGAAACACCACCTGGGTCTGGGTGCAGTTCCCCCCTCCAGGGGCGGGGGCACCTAGACCCGGTTTGTAGAGTACGCTTGGGGAGTGTGATCGTGTGTACAGCGTCTCTTTATGTCTGTCTCCACGTTGGTTGAGTGTGGAGTAAGTGCATATGAGAGCATGAGGGTGGGAATGGATGTTTGTATCTGTGTGTGCCTGTATGTCTGTGTCTATATGTCAGGTTGGGTGTCAGGCGCCACCTCTCTGGGGACATCTCAGGCCCTCCAAGGTTTGGAGGCCTATCTCCCCCTACCACCACTTCCCCTGCCAGTGGCGGACCCCCTCAGACATCGGTGCGTTGGTGGTTCTTTGTGTCTGTGGATGGGCGTCCAGGTACACACCGGCTCACTCCTTGGCGGCCGCTTATCGGGGCCTGGAGCCTGGGGCTCGCTCGGGCCACTTCGGAGGTGGGGTGCCCCCGGCCTCTCGGCCTGGGGCTCGGTCACTCAGGCGCAGCTGGCTGCCGGCGGAGCTCACGGGCGCGTCACTGCAACTCCCCCTGGCTTCTGCTCCGCGGCTGCTGAGTGAGCCCTCATCTGGGACTCTCCTCAGCTCTTTCCGGGACAGTGGCGCAGCTGCCCCTCTGTTGGTCTTCCTTGGTCTCTTGTGTTCTGGGGGCCTCTGGATGTCTGGAGTTTTGATCTCCTCCACACCTGCTTCACGCCCTGGAGGACGGGGCTGTGGCCCCCCCACACCCTCTAGCAGATTATTACATGAAGGAACCTTTTAAAAAAACAAAAAACAAGCGCGTCCATGCTCACAGGTGTACACACGGGTGATCACACCCACAAACTACACCCTTTTTGGCTCCTACCTCAAAGCACACTGTGTTCTGTTGATCTTATGTGCTGCACAATAATGTTTAACATTTAGTATTTACTGTCATATTCCCATATATCATTGTGATGTTGTTTATTCTATTACTCTTGTTCTCTTCTGCTTGCTTTCTTTTTTCTTCCTCAGCAGGTGATCCAGGTGATTGATATATGCATTTTTTTTTCTTTTATTCTTCTTTTTTTTCTTTCTCTGCCCGTTCTGTTGGTTTTTGTCTTTTGCCCTTCTCCCCTGTCCCTCTTCTCAGCTGTTTCTCTTTCCCTCTTTCTTTCTCCCCTTCTTTCCCCCAGTCAAGTCTGTCCCGTATTCAGTAAGTGAAAATAAAATAAACAATAAAAGGTGAATCAAATGGACCATTACGGCAAGGCTGGGATGGTCAGTTTGGTAAAGTAAATCCGTTGGGCATCTTTCTTTGCCTTTAGACAACAATTCTGATGGCAAAAGAGCCAAACGGGACAGGCCAAAAAAAACCAAAAAAAAAAACATTTACATAAGTAGACTGTGATCTGACACGTCAAATGTAAAATAACATAACATCACTGTAAATGTAATAAAACACAATTTACCTGTTTTTTTAATATATTTTTTTGTACATATGCATATTTAGATTGTAAAAATACATCCAGAAATGTATCATAATTTCACGAATATTTGTCTGTTATGTGAGAGAATGATCTGTTAAAGTCAAATGTAATACTATGGAAAAATATATAAAATGATCGAAGATTAATGAGAATAATCAATCATTAAAGGAGTATTTGAATTATAATTTTGCTGAAAATTTCATGTCACCTAGGTCTGATTCAATAATTCAGAGGTAACAAGTGAAAATATAATTAATAGGAATAAAAACTAAAAAAACATATTGTGGCGTGTTGGGGGAACAGCTAGTTCTCTCCCATCATGCGTTGGGACATGTACTGCTGTTTAGATGTTCTTGTTTTATTGTTTATGATTATGTTACTTTTAACTGTTATCTTGAATGTTGTGTTTACGCCGTGGTGCAGAGTCACTGACAGTTGTTGTTTTGTAGAGAGAGTGCTGTACCATGAGTGACTTAAGTTATGCTGTTGTTGAACCTTGAGGCACATTGTAGCACCAGCAACTGTTTTAATAAAGAGCTCCCCCTACCAGCTTGGGGTTGAATAACAAGCTCAATATTTCTCTGTGAGCTTCTTTGTTTAGATTTCTCTGCATGCCACAATGTAAGACATTGCACGGCCACGCTGTGCTAATTATATATTTTGAAAAAGAAATGCAGAAGTAGGAATTGCAATTAATATAAATAACGCTAAGCATCGGCCAATGAATGTGAACTAACAACAACAAGGTTGCGGGTATGGCTGCGACCGTAGGAAAAAACCCTAATATGAAGGTATTTTACTGTGCATTTTACAGTAATGTTCTGTTCTTCTAGAATATCATTAAAGTTACGTAAATAGACTTTGTGTCATGGTCGCTGTGTGGCAGGCAGGATGAGGACCCAATCGCAAAAACTCACGGACTCAAGGGATAAACTCAAAATGCAGCTTTATTGCTGACAAAAGATAATAGGAAAACTAAACTGGGAAAAACTAACATAAAGTTCACCAGGAAACACAGGGGGAATCACACACAGCATGAGGGAGAACGCGACGCCGAACAGAGGGAGACGCAGACAGAAATACACAGAGGGTTAACGAGGAAAGTGGGAACACAGCTGACACAGATAACCATAACGAGACAGGGCGGGGTGAACATAACACTGACGGGAGACAGGCAGAGTCAAACAGGAAGTACAGAGGTTCAAACAGGAGGAGAGAGAGCACGGGGAAAACACAGACATAACGGGCTGAGGAAGACATGGAATAAAACACGAGGGCTCACAGTTACACAGGGGCACACAGGAGGTAACCAAATAAGGAACATCTTAACAGAAGAACCTAGGAACCAAGGCATGACTAGGGGATGAAATACAAAACATACAAAAACTGAGAATACCGGGCCCACATGGCCCGGGACCATGACACTTTGACTTCGCATTTTGAATGTAAATTAACGTTAAATCACTGTAATGTAATACAACATAATTTTCATGATTATTAAATGTATCTGTCTGTACATATGCATATTTAGATTGTTAAAATACATTCACAAATGTATCATGATTTCACAAATATCTGTCCGTTATTTGAAAGATTGAACTGTTGAATTCAAATGTAATGCTATGGAAAAACATATAACATGATCCCTATGAGCTTGTGTTACATCACATAAGTATAATTATAATTGCTAGTTAGGGCGTTCGTGGCTAAAGAGTTGGCAGTTCGCCTTGTGATCAGAAGGTTGCCGGTTTGCGCCCTGGCTCGGACACTCTCCGTCGTTGTGTCCGTGGTGAAGACTCTTCACCTACCGCCTACTAGTGATGGCCAAAGGGGCCGATGGTGCAATATGGCAGCCTCGCCTCTGTCAGTCTGTCCCAGGGCATGCAATCCATTATTATTTAAACCAACTGTTAACTGTATATTTCTGTACATTTACGTATTATGATTCATATTGCCACATTCAGTGACCTTGTTTATAGGTATTTTCATTGTTTGATCACGTTAAAATGTTCCTAATTTAATGTCTAAAAGCACTTGGAAAAGGCAGAATCCCATGTAAAATTAGCACAACAAACTCTATTTTCATTACTGAAAATGACCGTATTTTTATGGGACAGTTATTTTCTGTCGTATTTTGGCGCCCCAGCTGCTGGAATATTACCGTTTTTTTAAGATGTTTTTTTTTCCTATTTATAGATGATTTCATTGTTTAATGACATTAACATGTTCCTAATTTAATGTTTAGCGGCACTTGAAAAAGGCGAGATCCCATGTCAAATTAGCGCAACTAATTGTATTTTCATTACTGGAAATAACCATATTTTCTGTAATTATACGGTCGTATTTTGGCGCCCCAGCTGCTGGGATATCACCGTTTTTTCAAGATGCTTTTTCTAACAGTGTAACATAGCTGTGTTGCTAGCGGTGATGTAGCACATCATTATATACCAGCTAGTCCAACTTCAGTAACCCTACAAATGTCACAGCTGTTTGGTTTTCTGTCTTCATTTGTGTTGGAACTGATGGCAGAGTTGTACGTTTAAGTTTTTTCAGAAATCTTTCAGTCAGAACATGGTATATCATGTTTAGGTGGAAACTAGCAAGCTAACTTCCTGCTAACTTCTAACTCCATTAAAGTTAATAAATTCTGTTTTCATGGCTGCCTGGATGTTAAACTTAATTGCTACACCTGGTAAAGCAGCGACACTGATCATTTTATTAGTGTTCGTTTGACTTTGGGACCTAAAGCAGAGTTTAGACTCACATTACTCCAAGAGGCTGCTGACTACAGTAGCCGTTATGCTCCAACAATCCATAAAGCGTTAGAATACCAAAGTCATACTAAAACATTTTTTGACAGATTTTTGAGACCCACGCACCACATAAAATTGTTTTAAGGTCAGTATGCACAACCAGAATTCATACATAAAGAGCACAGGATTAAAAGGTACACTGTTGATTTTTGAGAAAATGAAAGGATTTTAAGTGTGCCTTATAGTCAGAAAAATACAGTAGGTGTAAGAAGAAGTACACTATCAACCTAAGCTCAAGAAGGCCAATAAGGACAGCAAGAATGTGTGGAAAGTTTTAAATAATATAATGGGTAGAGATCTCGCTCCGGTGGTGTCACACATCCGCATGGATGGAATGTTTATAAGTAAAGCTAAGGACATAGCCAATTATTTTAAGAAATTACTACAGCAACAAGATAACAAATTTGAAATCTAATATGAGCAGAAGAGATCCCACTCTATCATGCTGTCTTATACAGGATGCTATCATGAATAATAAGCGATGCCAATTTAAGCTTGAGGCCATGAATGTTAAGACGGTGGATCGTTTATTAATGTCCCTTCCTTTGAAAATTTCTCAGGTTCTGATAATATACATGGTGAACTGCTCAAAGTTGCAGCTTTGAGCAAAAGTTTGTGTCCTTTCCTACATGTCACATATTTAATAGATGTTTGGTGTGAAGCTTATTTCCACTACAGTGGAAAGAATCGAAAATAATTCCTATTCCAAAAAATAAGAATGTTAGTTTTAACGGTGTCAGTAGCAGACCTATTAGTCTACTCCCTGTTCTAAGTAAAGTTATGGAGAGAACTGATTATGAATAAATTCAACATTATTTAACAGAAAATAATCTACTCAATCTACCTAAAATGTTGTGGATTTTCATCAGATGCTCTGCGCTGGATGAAAAGTTTTTGTCTGGAAGAAGGCAAAAGGTTTATTCTAATGGTCATTTCTCAGAGGGCTGCAACATGAACTGTGGATACCCCAAAGCAGCTGCCTCGGTCCACTTCTCTATTCAGTTTTCACAAATGATCTGCTATATATCTTGGGTAAATCTCATCTTTTAATGTATGCCAATGATTCCGCCATGTTTTATTCGGCCAGTGACAACTCTTAACCCTTTAAGACCTACCATAGAACCAAGGCCGCCAGAGCTTACTTTATATTTTTACATGCTGTAGTCCCATTTTTGGGAGCATTTCAAGTTGCTATACATCAATACCTGTTATAGCCCATATTTTAATAATATGTATGCATTAAGTCCATAGTAACTACATAAATTGCAAAAAAGTGCAATAAACTACAATTTTTTTAAAAATTGTTTTAGTTTTTTTTTAACATATATTTCTACTTGGAGAAATTTAAGAGGCTTATCCCTCAAAACATTAAATACGCCGGCGCGTCAAAATCACATGACCAATTTAAGACGACACAGCTACAAGATGCAGTAAGTCAGAGTCTCCATTTCAACTTGGGTCAAAAGTGCAGACTTCAAACTATATACCAGTTTTTGAATTATTTCGATGGGCCACTTAAAACCAGAGTTATGATTAAAAAATGCAGGCGATGTTTTTTTCTTTTTCTTTTTTTTTTTTTTTTTGCCTGTCCCGTTTTGCTCTTTTGCCATCAGAATTGTTGTCTAAAGGCAAAGAAAGATGCCCAACGGATTTACTTTACCAAATTGACCATCCCAGCCTTGCCATAATGGTCCATTTGATTCACCTTTTATTGTTTATTTTATTTTCACTTACTGAACATGGGACAGACTTGACTGGGGGAAAGAAGGGGAGAAAGAAAGAGGGAAAGAGAAACAGCTGAGAAGAGGGACAGGGGAGAAGGGCAAAAACCAAAAACCAACAGAATGAGCAGAAAAAGAAAAAAAAGAAGAAAAAAAGAAAAAAGGAAACACCACCTGGGTCTGGGTGCAGTTCCCCCCTCCAGGGGCGGGGGCACCTAGACCCGGTTTGTAGAGTACGCTTGGGGAGTGTGATCGTGTGTACAACGTCTCTTTATGTCTGTCTCCACGTTGGTTGAGTGTGGAGTAAGTGCATATGAGAGCATGAGGGTGGGAATGGATGTTTGTATCTGTGTGTGCCTGTATGTCTGTGTCTATATGTCAGGTTGGGTGTCAGGCGCCACCTCTCTGGGGACATCTCAGGCCCTCCAAGGTTTGGAGGCCTATCTCCCCCTACCACCACTTCCCCTGCCAGTGGCGGACCCCCTCAGACATCGGTGCGTTGGTGGTTCTTTGTGTCCGGGGATGGGCGTCCAGGTACACACTGGCTCACTCCTTGGCGGCCGCTTATCGGGGCCTGGAGCCTGGGGCTCGCTCGGGCCACTTCGGAGGTGGGATGCCCCCGGCCTCTCGGCCTGGGGCTCGGTCACTCAGGCGCAGCTGGCTGCCGGCGGAGCTCACGGGCGCGTCACTGCAACTCCCCCTGGCTTCTGCTCCGCGGCTGCTGAGTGAGCCCTCATCTGGGACTCTCCTCAGCTCTTTCCGGGACAGTGGCGCAGCTGCCCCTCTGTTGGTCTTCCTTGGTCTCTTGTGTTCTGGGGGCCTCTGGATGTCTGGAGTTTTGATCTCCTCCACACCTGCTTCAAGCCCTGGAGGACGGGGCTGTGGCCCCCCCACACCCTCTAGCAGATTATTACATGAAGGAACCTTTTAAAAAAACAAAAAACAAGCGCGTCCATGCTCACAGGTGTACACACGGGTGATCACACCCACAAACTACACCCTTTTTGGCTCCTACCTCAAAGCACACTGTGTTCTGTTGATCTTATGTGCTGCACAATAATGTTTAACATTTAGTATTTACTGTCATATTCCCATATATCATTGTGATGTTGTTTATTCTATTACTCTTGTTCTCTTCTGCTTGCTTGCTTTTTTCTTTCTCAGCAGGTGATCCAGGTGATTGATATATGCATTTTTTTTTCTCTGCCCGTTCTGTTGGTTTTTGTCTTTTGCCCTTCTCCCCTGTCCCTCTTCTCAGCTGTTTCTCTTTCCCTCTTTCTTTCTCCCCTTCTTTCCCCCAGTCAAGTCTGTCCCGTATTCAGTAAGTGAAAATAAAATAAACAATAAAAGGTGAATCAAATGGACCATTACGGCAAGGCTGGGATGGTCAGTTTGGTAAAGTAAATCCGTTGGGCATCTTTCTTTGCCTTTAGACAACAATTCTGATGGCAAAAGAGCCAAACGGGACAGGCCAAAAAAAAAAAAAAAAAAAAGAGATGATGAACAGAGATACATTTTTATTATACAGAAGAAACTATATAACACAGACTTAAGAGCTGCAGCTATAGGACACTGATTTTGCCCTGAGAAAACCTGTAGATGACAGAAATGTACATGTGAGTGTTTGTGTGTGCACGCTGTATTTGCCTGGTAATGGCAATAACCCAACCCAACAGAAACTGACAGTTTGTTAAACCTGAGTACAGGTGTGAACTGTACAATTCACTTTACAGTGTGTCCGACTCTGTGGCTTTGAAAATTAAAGCCGAGGTTATGTTTCTCGTAAAGTAACGTGAAAAACTATCATCATAAAGTTTGATGTGTTTTCATAGCAGCTGTTTACTCCTTGTCTCCACAGCCTATTTACTGTGGAGTCCTGGCCTGTCCTTATGTTTTCAGGTTTGTTTATTAGTTTTCCCGGTCTAGGTTTTATTTGCTCCCTGTTCCTTATCCCCTGTTTGTGTACTTTGCCATCACTTTAAAAAACGCTCACTCACACCCCAGGCAGTACCTGCATTTTGGGTTCTTTTCTCCCACACACCACACGACTGCTACCTCAGCCGTGACAGACACTCTTTCAGTGATGAGGACATACACAACATGGACAGGGAGGAACGCTGGTTTGAGCGGGCAGTCAAGGAGGCCATTTACGTGAAAAGGGAATGACCATCTCTGAATCGAGGAGGGGGCTTAAGGGTACCTCTTTCACTATCTTATAATAAGATAAGATAAGATAAGATAACCTTTATTAGTCCCACACGTGGGAAATTTGTTTTGTCACAGCAGGAAGTGGACAGTGCAAGAGTTATGAGGCAAAAATTAGAATACAATAAGAATAAATACAGTACACAACTGTACAGAATAGAATAAAATAAAATACTATATACAGTAGAATAAAATAAAATAAATATACAATAAGATAAAAATAGAATACAAATACAAATGCTATATACAACTGAGTAAAAATACAACGATGACAGAAAGGATTATTGCACTTAGTATTATTGCATATGTATGGATGTGTGTGCTTGATCAGTTAAAGTCTTTATTATGGAGTCTGACAGCAGTGGGGAGGAAAGACCTGCGAAATCTCTCCGTCCCACACCGTGGGTGCCGCAGTTTCCCACTGAAGGAGCTGCTCAGTGCTGTCACAGTCTGCTGCATGGGGTGGGAGATGTTGTCCATCAGGGATGACAGCTTAGCCGCCGTTCTCCTGTCACTCACCACCTCCACTGGGTCCAGAGGGCATCCTAGAACAGAGCTGGCCCTTCGGATCACCCTGTTCAGTCTCTTCCTGTCCCCAGCAGAGATGCTGCCGCCCCAGCAGACCACGCCATAAAAGATAGCAGAAGCCACAACAGAGTCATAGAATTTCTTCAGGAGTGGGCCCTCCACTCCAAACGACCCGAGTCTCCGCAGCAGGTACAGCCTGCTCTGCCCTTTCCTGTAGAGGGCGTCTGAGTTATGAGTCCAGTCCAGTCTGTTGTTCAGATGAACACCAAGGTACCTGTAGCTGTCCACAGCCTCAATGTCCATACCTTGGATGTTCAGTGGTTGCAGTGGAGAATGCTTGTGCCTGCGGAAGTCTACCACCAGTTCCTTGGTTTTACTGGCGTTGATCTGGAGGTAGTTCAGCTGGCACCAGTCCACAAAGTCTTGAGTCAGTCCTCTGTACTCCTTGTCGTCCCCATCAGTGATGAGGCCGACTATTGCAGAGTCATCAGAGAACTTCTGCAGTAAGCACTGGGTGGAATTGTGGGAGAAGTCTGCAGTGTAGATGGTGAAGAGGAACGGAGCCAGAACCGTTCCCTGTGGGGCCCCCGTACTGCAGACGACCCTGTCCGACACACAGCCCTGAGTCCTCACATACTGTGGTCGGTCGGTGAGGTAGTCCAGGATCCAGGTAGTGAGGTGATGGTCCACTCCAGAGTTCACCAGCTTGTCCTTTAGAACCGAGGGAAGAATAGTGTTGAAGGCACTGGAGAAATCAAAGAACATGATTCTCACAGTGAGAATCATCCGCTCAGTCCCCTCAGCTCTCTCTGCACCCTTTTCAACTCCTCTTTGTCTCTGGATTTGAAGGCCCTCCTCTTCTGCTTGAGGACGGTTTTAATTTCTGGGGTAATCCAAGGTTTGTTGTTGGAGAAACACCGTACAGTCCTGGTAGGTACAGTGTTATCCACACAGAAGTTTATATAGTCAGTAATGCATGTAGTAAGGCTGTCGATGTCCTCACCGTGGTCATCACAAATCACCTCCCACACAGTCGACTCAAAACAATCCTTAAGAGCCTCCTCGCTCTCCTCTGACCATCTCTGTGCGGGTGGCTGGTGGCTCCCTGCGCACTAAGGGCTCATACACAGGGACAAGGTGCACCAGGTTGTGATCAGATCTGCCCAGGGGAGGGAGAGGTGATGAACTGTATGCCTCTTCAGCATTGGCATACAGTAAGTCCAGTGTTTTATTGACTCTGGTTGGGCAGGTCACATACTGGGTGAAGGTGGGCAGTGTGGAGTCCAGTGAGGCATGATTGAAGTCCCCTGATATTATGAGAAGGGCTCTCGGTGATTGTGTTTGCAGTCTGCTGACCACAGAGTGGAGAGAGTCACAGGCTGCATCCGCGTTGGCCGAGGGGGGGACATACGCTGTTATCGCGATAACATGCGAGAACTCCCGGGGCAGGTAGTACGGACGCATGCTAACGGCTAACAGCTCAATGTCTCTGCTGCAGAGTTGCTCTTTTACAGTGATGTGCCCAGGGTTACACCATCTGTCGTTCACAAAAACTGCCAGTCCCCCTCCTTTCCTCTTACCGCTGTCTCTGGTCCTGTCCGCTCGCAGCAGCTGGAATCCCGGTAGTGTCACGCTTGTGTCCGGAGTTAGCGATGTTAGCCACGACTCCGTTAGCATCATGATGCTACATTGCCGGTACTCCCTCTGTGACCAGGTTAGCGACATGAGCTCATCCATCTTATTGGGCAAAGATCTTACGTTTCCAATAATTACAGAAGGAAGAGATGGTCGATAACGTCTCCTTCTCGGGCGACGGCGCTCCTTCCCAGCACGACACCCCCGTCTTTTCCTCCTCAGCTCGCTGGGAATATCGGGTCTGTCCGCCGGCAGTACCGCTGCGGGACGCAGCGCTAACAGCTGATCCTTGCTGTAAACAAAGGATCTCTGCTCTGGGTCCCCAGACACGGGTGAAAAAAGTAGAAATAAACTGAGAAAAACGACCAGGACTAGCACAAAACGGTAGAACATGGTTGCAGAGTCTAATTACTAGTACGTTAGTTATAAAAAAATTACGAGAAAAAAGATAAGAAAGAAAGAAACTCAGAATGAGCAGAGCTGCTGTAACAGGCTGCCGCACACGGGGGGCGCCGGAAGATTGCAGCCATTCCCCAACCCACTTTGGGTCATTGATTAGTGTTTGTTGATCAGTGGTTGTTAAATGGTTATGACAATTTGCATATTAATGATCAAGGAACTGACTCAGAGCCCATTGTTCATTCAGCCATCTAGTTTCAGTCAATGTGCAAAGGTACTGTTTATTAGTTATATCATGTTCAGCTGTGTTCCCTCCTGCAGTTCGTTCCCTTTTTTGCCCTTTTGTGTATTTATGTCTTCATCTCCCTCTGTCCTGCATCATGATCTCGCTCATTTCCGTGCTGTTTGTTCTGCTTGCCCTGTTAGTTTGTGTCATGGTCCTGGGCCATGTGGGCCCAGTATTCTTAGTTTCTTGTATTTTTGTATTTCGTTCCTTATTTAGGCCATGTTTCCTAAGTTGTCCGGTTGTGGTGTTCCTTATTTGACTTCCCCTTGTGACTTTTATCCCCTGTGTGCCCCTCTATGTATCTGTGAGCCCTCATCTCCCCTCCTTGTTTCATTCCATGTTTCCCCAGCCCACTATGCCCGTGCTCTCTCTCTCCTCCTGTTTGCACCTGTGTACTTCCTGTTTTACTTTGACAGTCTCCCGTCAGTGTTGTTTACTCCTGCCATGTCTTGTTATGTTTATCTGTGTCAGCTGTGTTCCCATGTGTGGCCACTTCCCCTGATCATCCCTCTTGTGTATTTAGTCTCTGTGTTTCATGTAGTCTGTGTCGCGTCGTCTGTGTTACCACCCCCTGTGTTCCGGATCTCCAGCCATAGCTTTTCCTTAGTTTATGTCCAGTTTAGGTTTCTGTTTGAACTATTACTCTTATGCTGCCCTCACTCTGTTTTGTTCCTTTCATCAGCCAGAATAAAAGGCTCGCTTTTGTTTAACTCCACTCCTGCATCCTCGCTTGTGTTCGCTCCTGGGTCCACCACACACATTTCCGCACGGTCTGCCTCTGCAGACCGTGACAGTTTGTGTGTTTTTCCAGTTTGTTTTGTATTACTAGATACAAGCAAAGCTTTTTTGAGTTAAAGTTCTGCCTTTGAGTCTGCGTTTGGGTGCAATCCTACCTGCTTCACGCAGCTAATTCATGCCACCTATCTCCTTCAGATAATGTAGTCCACCTGTGTGCACAGTCCTCCACTCTTATACATGGCCCTGTGTTCCTTCCTCTTCTTAAAGTCAATGTTTCTCACAGCTTTTTGCATCCTTTTCATAAAACCCACCACCATCTGTCCTTCTACATTTCTCTCCTTAACACTGTACCTATTCAATACCTTGTCATCTCCTCTGTTCCCTTCACCTACATGTCCATCCAGCGGTCTCCAAACGCCGGGCCATGGACTGGTGCTGGTCCATGAGTCGTTTGGTATCGGGCTGCGAGAGTTGAGGCCCAGGTGTGAAATTGAGGTTTTTCAGGGTTTTTATCATTAAGTCGGTTTCCTTGGGTCTTTTCCCGTGTTGTAGTTGTGTGTCTTTTTTTGAAAGAAATATTTACGCATTACCATAGTGACCAGAGAGCATTAAGGGGCAGAGAGGAGGATGTTACTCTGAACGTTGTTGTCACATTTCAGGAGGACACTGCTAATAAAGTTACACAGTGAATTCGCGTTTATTTTTATATTTACAAACTACCACAGTTTTTTTCTTGGTCATATAATTTTATTTCATTGTATTTATCCACAACACCTTTGTGAGGAGAAAACTCTTAGGAGGCAAGAAACACAGAGTCATTAGGACAGAACTGCAGAGCCTTCTCTGGTATGAGACTAATAGGAGTGATTACTGACACGCCCTACTACTCCACGCTATTCGTGGAGCGGTGTCAGTTTTATGACTACAATCTGGAAATAATAAATATTTAGGTATTAATGTTTCTCCTAAGCTTTCAGACTTAACTAAATTAAACCACATCCCACTTCTAAAGAAAGTAGAAGGCGATCTGACTAGATGGAAATCTTTACCCATATCACTCATGGGAAGGGTGGCCACTATAAAAATGATGATCTTGCCAAAAATAAATTACTTATTTTTGATGATCCCTAACAAACCATCACAAGATTGGTTCAGATCTCTGGATTCATATATTTCCAAATTCCTTTGGAAAGATAAACCCCCGCGTATCAGCTTAAAAACGCTACAAAGAACCAAGGATAGAGGAGGATTAGATCTGCCTAATTTTCACAAATACTTCTTAGCCAACAGGCTTCAGTTCATCTCAGAATGGTTAAAACATACCTTCTTAGATGAGCCCTGGCTAGATGTTGAACAGGCACTATGCAAGGATCTAGAGATTTCAGACCTACCATTTATTAGCTCAAACATCAAAAGACATGAATGCTTTAAAAGTATCAACATCAGCTTTTCTCTGACAGCATGGTGGGAGTTTCTAAAAATAACGGAGTCTTCATTAATCCCATGCAAACGTACACCTATCTGGAATAACCCTGACATATTACAAAACAACAATATGATTAATTTCCCAGAATGGAGTTGTAAAGGAATTAAATACTTAGAACATATATTAGAGGGAACAGAATTTATTCCATTTGACAGACTAGTTGCACAATATGGGATCAACAAGAAAAGATTTTTTAGAATATCAACAAATTAAATCCATAGTAAAAAAGAAATTTAACCTCAGTCAAGTTGAATTACAAACACCACTAAGTGCGGCACATTTTCTTACTCTTAAATCCCCCAAATTATTATCTAAAATATACAGAACACTTTCTAAATTAGATGAATCAATATCCCTTCCTATTGCAAAGTGGGAAGTAGATTTATCAGTCAGCTTAGACCAAAACTTCTGGTCTCAGGTATGCTTAAAAACCTTTAAATTGATTAAAAATCCCAGTCTGCAATTAATACAATACAAAATACTACATAGAGTGCACTATACAGGTCATCGGATGTTCAAGATGGGCTTTACATCTTCCAACAACTGCTCACACTGTCAAGGCAATACACCAGACAATTACATTCATGCTCTTTGGTTCTGTTCACCAGTGCAGAAGTTTTGGCACGAGATATGTGAAGACTTAACAAAGTGTCTGAAATGTAAAATTCCAACCTCCCCTTTAGTATGCTTGTTGGGAAAACTGGATGAGGTCACTACAGAAACTAATACAGTCCACATGGTTTTTACTGCCCTATGCATCGCCAAGAAAACGGTCCTCATGAACTGGAAAAATAAAAATAATCTTAATTCTAGCCAATATAGAAACCTTCTAATAGATCACATTAGTCTCGATATAGCCTCTGCCACCACATTAGATCAATCCCTCTGGGCTCCTTTGATCGGCTCCATCACCTAGCGGGGGTAGGGGATCGTGGTTTGGTGCCGCCTTAGCTACTGTGGTTGATATGGAGTTGGGACGGGCTTAGGGCGCCTGGAGGACCCCTAGAGACGTTATCCCTGGAGGGCTTAACCCGGGGGCTGTGTTCATAACTTGGTTAGGGGCTCTGGTCGCTCTTAGAGGTTGTTCTCCTCGTGGCTGCGTGCAGCGGGGCTGGAGGATGGTCTGTACTGGTGGACGTAGGTTACTGGCCTGGTGGCCTGGCTGCCCCTGAGTGGATCCGGGGCAGGCGTGGGGGTTTGTGGTTCGGGGGTGCTTCGCCTCCGTGCTGGGGCTCTGGCTGGGCCTTGGGGGCTTCGGTCCTCATCGGTGTGTCACCGAGGTTGTGAGCGGGTGGGTGCACGGGGGCTCAGCCCTGGCGCAGGGGGCCTCTTGTGCATCGGCCTAACTGGGGGGCTCTTCAACTGGCGGGGAGGTTGTTCCATCCTTGCAGGAGTCCACTCTGCAGGTGGGGGAGAGACATAGGAGAGGTGGAGAATAAACTTAACCTGGTTGTCTGTTGTCTCATGTAGTCTGGGAGACGATTGAATGTTGGGGTGGGTACAGTTTCCTCTACGGTGGGGTAGGGTGGGCTGCCCCTGGTCCTGTGGGGCTTGGCAGTGCTACCGCAGGCCCCGGTCTGGATGGACCTGGGCTCCCTTGCCTTGGTGGGTACCAGAGGACGGGAGTGCCTACTGGGGTCAGCGGGGGGAGCTGGCCCTAGGGAGGGGCATCCTCCCCTCCCTCCTTTTCCTCCCCATCCCCGACTACCTCCCTCTTCCCGCTCCACCACACTCACCCACACAGGTAGGGCCTTGGGGTGCTGGTGTGTCACAAGGGTGCAGGGGAGACACCCCCCCCCCCCCCCCCCCCCCTGTCCCCTTCTGGCCACCTGTGCCTCAATTTTATCTCACAACTTAGACATCCACATTACTTACACTCTCATAACACACACATATATATAGGGCCTTGAGGGTGGGCACGTTAACGGCGTCCAGTGGACGGTCTGTGTACTCAAACCTACCTCTGGCGCTGGTGCCCACCTCTCAATTTTAAATCCATGTAGACATTGAGGGTTCTCGGGAGGGGCCGTGCTAACACCTGCTGCTCTCTGGCAGCAGCACCATGCTCTCCCTTGTTTTAAATGCACTTTAGAACAACACGCAGCAACACTATACATGAGCGGGAGGAGGGAGGTATGGGGTCTTCGCACACCCCCGTTCTCTGCTAGCCATTGGGGCGGGGGGGCTGGGAGGAGATGTTAGCTGTCCGATTGGCCTCCCTGCTGCTGCGGACCCTGGGACGGTCTGCTTGCCTCCACCCCGGGGGGAAGGGTAACATCTCTTGGGTCTGGGTTCTGTTTCCCCCTCTGGGGCGAGGGCACCTGGACCCGGGGTATAGAGTATGTTTGGGGAGTGTGATTGTGTGTACATGTCCATTTATGTCAATCCTTACGTTGGGTGAGTGCTGAGTGTTTGTATATTTGTGCATGAGGGTGGGAATGCATGTTTGTGTCTGTGTGTGCCTGTTTGTCTGTGTCTATATGTCAGGTCGGGTCTTAGACTCCACCTCTCTGGGAACTCCCAGGCCCTCCAAGGCCTGTCTCCCCTCACCACACTCCCTGCCGGTGACTGATGCCCTCAGGGGTCGGTGCATTGGTGGTTCTTGGTGTCCGGGGCTGGGCACTCAGGTATGTACCGGCTCACTCCCGGTGGCTACCTGGCGGGGCCTGGCGCCTGTTTTGGTCGGTCAGGCCTCCTCCGGGGTGCGGGGGGCCTCTGGGCCTGCGGCTCAGTTCACTCTGGCACAGCTGGCTACCGGCAGAGCCGGCGGGCACGCCGGTGCAGCCGCCTCTAGCTTCTGCTCGGTGGCTACTGGGTGACGCCTCGTCTGGGGATCCTCAGCCCTTCCCATGAGGGTGGCACGGATGCCCCTCCGGTGGTCCTCCTTGGGCTCTCGCACTCTGAGGCGTCTGGATGTCTGGGGCCTGGATCTCCTCCATGCCTGTTTCATGCCCTGGGGGACGGGGCTATGGCTCGCTACATCCTCTTGCAGACCATTACATGTGGAAACCATTTGAATACTAGCGTGCTGATCCACACAGGTATGCACACGGATGTTCACTGCTCGTAGACTTAAATTACACCTTTCTTGGCTGCTACTTCAAAACACATTGTGCGCTGTCTGTCCTGCGTGCTGCACAACAACATTGAATATTTAGTATTTACTGCTGTTTACACTTAGCTAGATTAATGCGATGGTGTTGTGTTTAGTATGTTGCTTTGTTTTTTTGTTTTTTTTGCTTGTTTTCTATTCTTCTTCTCTCAACAGGTGATCCAGATTTTTTTTCTCCCCCCCTTTCTCACTGTCCCTCTCCCCTTCTGTTTTTTTTCCTTCCTCTTTCTCTCTCCCTTTCCTATCCCTCACTCATGTCTGTCCCGTCTGTAACATCTGAAAATAAAATATAATAAATAATAAAAACAAAGGTCGATCAAATGGACCAATACGGCAATGCCACGATGATCCATTTGGCAAAGTAAATCCATTGGGTATCCTTGTTGGTCTTCAGACAACAATTCTGATGGCTAAAGAACCAAATGGGACAGGCAAAAAAGAAAAAAAGATGAGAGAGATCATGTGGAAGATGATGAAAGGGAAGAGTTTTCAGAACTTGAGGTATTCACTTTTGTCTTCACTGTATAGGATAGAGAAGACAGGGAGGGAGGGGGAAATGAGGAGAATGACACAGAGGAAATGGTCTTGAGCAGACTCAGTCCCAGGCACTGGAATCACAACTCAACTTTCAAAACAATGGGTCACCTGTTAAGCTGGGTAATCTATAGCAGCAGTCAGGAGTCTGTAATTTGAAGACAATGATGAGAATGACTATAAGTCAGCTAAAAAACAAACAAAATGAACATCATCAGCCAACAAGGGGAAAGAAAACTGTGAGACTGGATGGTCTTCTTGCCCAAGGAGAGAGCCACCTTGCATGGCTATGTGGGGCAACCAAGGCTATCATAAAGGACAGCTATCATCGTACAAGCAGTTCAAGACAATTTTTAACTTCCTAGAATCCACTTTAAAAATCATCCAGGTTAGGAGATGTTGCCTGATTTGAATTGTGTTCTAGATCCAATTGCAACAAAAAGAGCTGTTCTGTGTGTGGCTAAGATGAACACACTGCAAAAACAGCTATACTTGAAACAAGCCAAATATTCTTAAATCTGACAAATTTTTCTTGTTTTGAGCAAAAAATCTGCCAATGGGGTAAGCAAAAGTTCCTTGACTAGAATTCTTAAAACTAGCAAATTAATCTAACTGCCATATGCCTTTTAACTAGACAAAATTGTCTAAAATGTATGCTTATTTGAAGAAAATGTGACTTATTATAAGTAAAAGACACTTTGATATTTAGAAAATCTGCACCTAAAATGAGTATTATGCTTTCTTGAACAAGCTGTTTTCAAGAATTATTTGCTTACTTTAAGATTCTACACCTTAATTTAGATTTTTCACATTAAAAAAAACACCTTACTATAGGACAAATTTTCTTAAAACTGAATTGTTTCTTTCTTGATTGAGCTAACTATAAGAATTATGTTTCGACTCTGAGAACAATAATCAGCAAAAATTCCTGAGAATAAGACACCATCTCTTCAAAAAGCTACTAAAAATAAGGGAATTCATCTTAAATTAAGACAGCAAAAGCACTCTTAGATTTTGCGCTTTTATTGACACAGCAATGGGTCAGTAACTCACTGAGGTCTGTTCCAGGAGAATCATGCCTAAAATTATACATTTCAGCAGGGTACTGTGTAACATGGCCAATATAAGAAGTGCATATTCCAGATACTCTTAAAATGAATAATAACAGTATAACACACTCATGGCTGGTATCAAAAATAAATTTTGCTGAAGCTTAAAACAATCACTATTTCAAATCCTATATTACATAACATTTTAGAAGAACAAGTTTAACGACCACACAAACAAACATGTGTTTTACATTTGAACAACTTTTCTATAGAAAAAAAAACAACCTCACTGACTAACACTGAGTCTGATAAACAAGGCAGATGGAGTCTGTCATCTGGGAGACTCACTCAATGAATGACTTCCACTCACCAAGCGCCTTCTTGTAAGAGGGGGTTGAATCTCGGTCATGGATGGAGTCTTTGAGTATTTCAGTTTGCAAGACAGACAGCAGCGTGGAAATGCACTATGGATATGTGAGGTGGAGGGCATAGTAATATGCCATCAGATAGAGCAGTCCCTCATTAAGATCCTTCCGGTCAAAAGTGCTCACCGGTGTGGTTCCAACAGCTATCATGCAGTTGCCTTCAGAGACAAGCAGAACTGGACAAGCCAGGGGTCGCTGATGCAGGTAGCCTTCAGGGTCTTCTGAAGTCTACATGACAGAAAAAAAGAGTATTAGAACAAGACTGTAAGAAACACAATTTTTGAGTTGCATTACAGTTTAAAATAGATCAACTTTTTTTGTAGGTTTTATTAACATCAACATGTTATGGGGATCTGAACTTTAAGAATATTTGACTGACTCCACAGTAAAATATATAAAATGAAAACATGAGTAACTGCAAAATTCAACAATATATACACATAGAATATTGCAGCCTTACCTTTAGGACATGGAAAAAAGCCTCACTACAGATGCCCAGCTTCTTAGGTGGTACTGTGCTGGAAGGGAAAAGCATGGGAAGGGCTCTGAACACAGCTGCTGCATGTTCCACTGGTTTGAAAAAAGAAAAATAAGACAGGGCAACACCATTAAACATTGCAAATAATGTAATCTGCAAAGCATAAATGTAGACAAATCAAGATACTGTAGCATTACCTCCATCCAAAGTTTTTGGATGGAGGTAAGTGCTGGGTTCCTCTCTGAAGAAGTCACCATCTCCAGTAGTTGTTAGCGTTTTTTCAGCAGCAGTCTTGTTCTAAAATACAGTGTACATAGGGCTAATTTCACATAAAATTGCACAAGAACTTTAGGTCTCTAAATATGAAAGATAGTACAACAAAATATCAGTAAAGTGTTGAACAATAAAAAATATGTATATTTAATAAATGTGTAGGCCACTTGATTTAAATCAAAACTAAAGAAGATTCTACTGTCTATCTGTTAAGTGAGTATTGGTGGAATTATTTGAAACTGCATAAAACAAGCTGGTGTGTTCTCAGTTTTGTCACACAGCGATAGGACAGAACTTACTTCTTCACATTTGTGCACTGCAAGCCATAGAGCCCGACGCCTGAGGCAATGTTCAGGACCAGGAAACAGATCTTTGATGTCATCTCGTGAAAGTGATGAGAGCAGGTCTTCTCCAACATTTGCTTCTGCAATAGGAGTTTCCAATTATCACTACATTGCATTATCCTCATGTGCAAGCCAGCTGACAGCTTTGCTTGGGTAACAGACAGGATACATAGGAAACATAATTTAACCTCTGGGGGGTCCTAGAAAAATGCATACACTATTGGTCTTAGAGCCACAAATCAACCACGCCATAAAAAGTGCTATAAAAAGATTATATATTAATATTTTTTTCCACTTTAAATTAGCCAGTCTGTTAAAACTACTTCTCCCTGAAATATTCATACAAAGTTTTAATTATAGTTTCGTTATTTTAAGGGTTAGGGTTAGGGTTAGGGTTAGCACCAACATGTATTTCGATCCACTTTTATTTTTTTTTCGCAGGAGCATAAAAAGCCCCCCAGGCGGCCAGCTGCTGGCAAGCTCCCCACAAAGACTGAAGGTGGAACGATCACGATCCCTTTAACCGTAATTAATCTGCAGTGAAAAATAGCGTTTATAATGGGTTTCAATGGGGCACAAATCGACCACTAAGACCAATAGTGTAAGTTTGTCTGTAGCTTAGCCACTGAAGCTAATTTCCGGAAGTCATACTGGAATTTTAATAGTAAATGTGACCAAACTTTTTTTGCAGACTTTCGCTATATTCCATTCAACACAGTGCGAATGGCGTGTATACGAACAATGAAAAATGGCACAAATCGACCCAAGACCACCCAGAGGTTAATATTTACCATTTAAAACCATGACTCTATTCCATTATTCTCCCTCCTCACTGCTCCACAGGTTCTAAATTACCTTCCTCCTATTGACTGGTAAAAGTAATATATTTGTGATACATCAATTAAATGCATGTATACATATAAATGTATTTTTTTTTTTTTTGCTTCCTGGGCTAAAGTATATAATGAAATAACTTTACTAATAGAAATTTGAAACTCCCACAATTTCTGTAAAACTGGCATTAACTTATGGCACTTTGCACACTTGTTGAATAAATTCACAGACACTGAAACTAATAACTGGACATGAATTCTTTCATAACTTTCTGCACTAGCATATTTAAAAATGCTAATGCAACTAAGCTAACCGCACAGCTAAGCTAAGCTAACAACCGGGTATAGCCTGCCATGCTAGCGACTTAACATGCAACATACCAGAACACAAAACATAGAAAAAACAAAACAGTCACATACCTTTCAGGTTGGCAATTGTTATTTCGTCCAGTTTTTCCATAGCGTGCCTTAATTTCTTCACACTGTACCAACTGTATCGCATCTACACCCAGACCCCAAAATCCTGCAATCCAACCGCTTAGGCACGGAGCTAGAGGCGGGAAGGTGGGCTGTACCAACTCAGGAGTATGGGGTTGTGTACGGAAATGGTTTAGTTCGCTTTTTTATACCTATAAAATGATATATATTTAAATATTTGACTATTTAGTTAGATTATGTTCTGTAAATACTGACGTGTGGGTGCTGTTACTTACTACAGCTGTTATAAGGCACTGAATTAGGATAGCCATTCCTACCCCATAATGGAATAATCCTGGTTATCTTGACTTTATGGGAAAAGTAGTTCACAGACCAGTAAAACAAAATGATTTGGCGCTGTGTTATCTACATCGTTTTTGTGGGTCTGACCCTCAAATCCCTACTGAGTCATATTAATTCTGCACATAGCCATAGTCCAGATTTCCGTGAAGATTATGGCATAGATGGATGTGTCAAAGAATATCGTGTTTACAGCTAATTTTGGTATCACATTCTTCGAACACACTCCGACCACCTTGCCAATGGACGATGCAGCGGATCGATTAGGACACAAAAATCTGTAAGGTGAGACTGACTATATACTTTAATATCTTTGAAAATAATCATATAAAATATTCATGTTAGATGTCTACTTGTTTTTACAGCTTAACAGTAGATATGTTAATGCTTATTCCTTATAATCCACAACAATGCTATCTATTTATAAAGAATATTCTGATAGTGTTTAATTTCTTCTACTAGAGAAAACAACATTTTGTATTTTTTTAAACTTTTGTTTTAAATAAACCGATTGTCATGGTCCGCAGTCTCCTTGGTTGTTTGTGTTTATTAATATTCATTGTGTCAGTTAGTTTCCTAGTTATTTGTTAATTATTTCCAGTGTTTAGGTGTTCTCTGTACCTCCCTTGTCTTCAGTGTATTGTCCCTGGTTCGATATTCGTGTTTATTCCTGTTTTACTTTGATAGTCCCTGCCCTGCATCGGTGTATTCTGTTTTGCTTCCTCCTGGTCTCTTCTCATCTGATTAGTGTCAGCTGTGTTTCGTGCCTGTCTGCCAATTCCTCGTTTCCTTTTGTGTGTGTATATTTAGTGTGTTCTTTGTCGGATCGTCTGTATTCTCTCCTGTGTTATCATCTGTGTTCCCTCCCTGATGTTTTCATGTCTTATGTTCCTTGTTCAAGGTTGTAAGGTTTTTGCAACATTTTCCATGTTTCCTGTGTTCTTTAGTTTAGCTTTCCCATTTTAGGTTTTTGAGGATTTTTCAAGGCTTTTAAACTACAGTTAAGCTGCCAAATAGCAATGAGCATTAAATGAATATCCATTTATTAAACTCAGCTTGAAAACATGCATATTTTAGAGTAAATTATAAAATGCAGTATATTTCTGACATTAAAATTTTTTTAGAAATTATCAGTGTACCTTGTATTTAATTTCCTTATCCGCAACTAGTCAATTAATCAACCAATCTCAATTGCAGTTCTAGGAGGGAACCCTCATCAGCAGTGAACAGAAATCTGAGTAACATGTGGGCATACAGGACTGATTCAGTGGTGGAAAGCCAGCCAACAATGATATGATATGAGATTCCATTCCATATTACAGTTTCACACACAAAGATATGACATGTGCGGTCATGAAATATTACCTGGGTGATGTAATTGGACTACACGTGAGCTCAACATATGTTTTATAAAAGGTACACTGCATTACATGCATGAACTGTATTTTCAGGTTATTGTTTTGGACAGTTTTGTGACAATTTTTAAAATGAAGTTGTTGTTTTCCTATAAATTCTGACAGTTGAATGCGATTTTAGCATTGCCATAGTATAGATATACTGATGCTGATCTATTATTCTGTTTGACATGGCCTAAAGTGAATGAGTTGTGCTGTTTCTGTTTTTCAAATGGGCCTGTATTTCATGTTTACCATGTGCTTTTAGTTCCTGCCTTTGTTCATATACTGCATATTGTGTCAAACTTGACAGCAATTATATTAAACTTTAGTGTCAATAAATACATTTCTTAAACTGAGCAGCTGTTTAAATGCCCTTACTCTTGAAATGAGAAAAATAATCTTATTTTTATTCTGGAAATTCAACCAAACCATTGTCATGCCTTGTAACTGGTAAATAAAGCTCAAGATGAGCTGAAATATCCTTTTAAGGAAAAGTTAGACATATTTTCCTAGAATAAGCTTTATTTTCTTGTCCAAAACTTGCTTGTTAAGAATATATTTTCTTTTTAGGCAAAAAATAAGAAAAAATGTCCATAAACAAGGTTTTTTTTACTTTCTTGAAAATCGTTTTTTGCAGTGCAGGAAGACAATATAGATGCATAAATCTACAAAATAGGTATGCAACACACTGAGGAAAACTATGCCGATCATTTGTTTTATAAGCTGTTAGGAAATTATTATTCTTTCAGTGGTGCTGAACTACAGACTGAGATCAATGCTTAACTCCTAATTAAGCTCAAAAAAGAAAAAAATAATAATGATGAGAAAGCCTGTTTTAGATTGTGGTGCAGTTTGTCATCAAAGGCTGACAAAACCTTAAGAATTTGGTGCCATGAAGTCTGACTTGGATTGTTTGTTGTTGTTGTTGTTGTTGTTTTATTTGGTGGTTTATTTTTAAAATCAAGATTAAATTTTATGGCAACAATAGGAGGGATGACAAGGGGAGGTGTGTTTAAAGGTTAAATAGCTAAAACAGCTAGTTTCAGATTGAGGATAAACTGAGGTGCTGGACTATCTGCTTCAACCAGTTTGAAGTGAGGGGAAAGCACAGGCCAAAAAAACAACCAAAATACAAACAAAAATCACAATGTGGAACACCAAGGCACAGTGCAGTAGACAGATTTTGTAGGGATTTTATTAGTAAGTTACATTCAACAGTGGTGCATGAACACACAGAAAGTGGAAAGAGGTGAGTGAAGAAGCAATTCTAAGTACATCCAAAGAAGCACTCAGAATTCTAAGTTTAATAAAATGTAACTAAGGATGATTCTATGGCTGCAATGATTCACTGAGTAATTCAAATAATTTGATTATAACTAAGTCACAATGGAAATGCTTTGTTTAATGCACGACACGCCACCCAAGTAAAAGCTATTGTTTGCCAAATAAATATGTCAGAAATAAGTTACTGACACAACTGGATGTTAAATGGATGAGTACAATTGTACTTACAGAGCTTTGTTGGAGGCTTTGACCACTGGCAGCAGCCTCAGAAGCGCCTCCTCTGAAGCAGAGTATTTATTCAGGTCAAACACATCCAGATCTTTTTCTGATGACAGTAAGATGAAGACCAAAGCTGACCACTGAGCAGGAGACAGTTTACCAGTGGAGAGACTTCCTGAAGTCAGGTACTGTTGGATCTCCTCCACTACAGAAAGATCGTTCAGTTCATTCAGACAGTGGAACAGATTGATGCTTTTCTCTGCAGACAAATTCTCACTGAGATTCTCTTTTATGTACTGGAATGTTTCCTGATTGGTCTGTGAGCTCTTTCCTGTCTGTGTTAGAAGACCTCTTAGGAGAGTCTGATTGGTCTGAAGTGAAAGACCCAGGAGGAAGCGGAGGAACAAGTCCAGGTGTCCATTTGGACTCTGTAAGGCCTTGTCCACAGCACTCTGGTGGACATGCTGTAGTTTTGGTGCATTAAAAATTTTTGACCACCAGGACGATGTAGGTTGTTCTTCCAGCAGATTGACTGCAGTTGATGAAGGTCAGATGGACATGAAGAGCAGCCAGAAACTCCTGAACACTCAGATGGATGAAGCAGAACACCTTGTCCTGGTACAGTCCTCTCTCTTCTTTAAAGATCTGTGTGAACACTCTTGAGTACACTGAGGCTGCTCTGATATCGATGCCACACTCTGTCAGGTCTGATTCATAGAAGATCAAGTTTCCTTTCTGCAGCTGATCAAAAGCCAGTTTTCCCAGAGAATCAATCATCTTCCTGCTCTCTGGAGTCCAGTGTGGATCTGTCTCAGCTCCTTCATCATACTTGACCTTCTACACTTTGGCTTGAACCACCAGGAAGTGGATGTACATCTCAGTCAGGGTCTTGGGCATCTGTCCTCCCCTTCTGGTTTTCAGCACATCCTCCAGAACTGTAGCAGTGATCCAGCAGAAGACTGGGATGTGGCACATGATGTGGAGGCTTCGTGATGTCTTGATGTGGGAGATGATTCTGTTGGCCTGTTCCTCATCTTTGAATCTCTTCCTGAAGTATTCCTCCTTCTGTGGGTCAGTAAATCCTCTGATCTCTGTCGCCATGCCAACACAGTGTGGAGGGATCTGACTGGCTGCTTGCTGCAGGACGTGTGGTTATCCAGATGCGAGCAGAGGGAAGCAGTTTCCCCCTGATGAGGTTTATCAGCAGTACTTCCACTGAGGTGGACTTGCAAGGGTCAGTTAGGATTGTAGTTTTGTGGAAGTCCAGAGGAAGTCGACACTCATCCAGACCATCAAAGATAAACACAACCTGGAAGTCTTCAAAGCTGCAAATTCCTGCTTCTTTGGTTTCAGTAAAGAAGTGATGAACAAGTTCCACCAAGCTGAACTTTTCCTCCTTCAGCACATTCAGCTCTCTGAAAGTAAATGGAAATATGAACTGGATGTCCTGGTTGGCTTTGTCTTCAGCCCAGCCAAGACTGAACTTTTGTGTTAAGAGTGTTTTCCCAATGCCAGCCACTCCCTTTGTCAGCACGGTTCTGATTGGTTTATCTCTTCCAGGTGAGTCGTTAAAGATGTCTTCTTTTCTTATTGTTGTTTCTGGCCTGTCTGGTTTCCTGGATACTGTTTCAATTTGTCTGACCTCATGTTCATCATTGATCTCTGCAGTCCCTCCCTCTATGATGTAGAGCTCTGTGTAGATCTGATTCAGAAGGGTTGGGTTTCCTGCTTTAGCAATCCCCTCAAACACACACTGGAACTTCCTATTCAGGTTAGACTTGAATTTAGGCTGACAATCCTGAAGAACATCTGAATTTAAAAAAGAAAAGAAAGAAATAACAGAAAAAAACCAAAAGAAATAACTTTGTTTCCAAATAGTACAATGTTCAAGTGTTATAATGTATCCCTACTGCTATGTTCACCATTTAAAAGAAGCACCTGACAGACATTCAGTATTCAAATATAATTCCTGCTGTAAATTAGAAAGGAGACAGATAATGTAAACCATTTCTGGACACAAAAATAAATGCTTTACATTATTCTATATAAATATGGCATTTTGTTTTCATTTTTTTTCTGAAGCATTCAAGTCAAACAACTATGGCTTTTCTTTCTTTTCCTCCCCCTTTTCTTACAATGAATTCTGAAGTTTCACACTTTCACATCGCAACAAACTGGTGGTGACCATTCTTATAGAGATACATGACCTCATCTTGCTGAGCAGATGGATCAGAGTATAAACGCAGCTGAGAAAAAAGAGAGAGATCTATACTCTGAAGATGTCTGATCATTATCCTGCATGCTTGGTCCCCTTTCTTCCTCACTGAGTCGATGGAGCAGCGTGCCTTGTCTGCTCTGACTGGGTTCCCTTCCAGTATTGATTCTTTCTCCAATTCATTTAAAACACCGTCACTTACAAGAGCTTCAAGGAGCTGTGTGAGGATTTCTGGTGACACCCTACAAACAAAGGCTGACCGCACGCTGGCAAGCTCCTCCTCTACAGGAAGAATAAAGAGACATAAACATGCATCTCAATCTCAATCATGTGAAAAATACTCTAAATCTGTTGAATTAAAACTTCATCATCTCATATTCAAATACTGAATTTTAGGGTGTGTGGGTTCAAAGTAAAAAAAAAAAAAGTCCAGTTGCTTTTTCTGCCAGGCTTGGCAGACAACATTGGCAGTTCTCATGTTATAAAAATGTGCCAAAAAAGATTAAGACATGTTTCGAAACATTTGATTTTGATGTACTTATAATGATAGAGACTGTTTGTTTTAAAGGCAAGCATATATATAATGAAGTCTAAATGTTCTGACATTTTTTTTCTAACAAATGCCAGAATATCTTTTTTTTCTAAAAAAAAAAAAATGTTACAAAAAGGGAATCTACTTCATGTACATCCATACATCTCATCAGACAAACCACAGATTTCCTACCTGCTGATGCTTTGGTTGGTGGTTGTTCTACAGGTTCTCCCATGATCTTTCTATAAAACAAGAAGAAGATGATTTTACCAGAAGAAACTGTGAACACAGTTATGTATCACATCACATTCATTTCTTTATGTTAAGGTTTAGTGTCTCGGCCACATACATCCAACACTGATCTGTTTGGAATAAAACATCAATGACATGATAATAAGGTAATAACAGTTTATGTTTAGACTTTTTTCAGTTATAAGTTCAGTATAATGATAAAATAATCTGACCTTATAAACCACAAATTCTACTTATGGGAAACACTACTCATCACTCTCCACGGACTTCATCAGCAAGGTCCACATTTTAAACTATCAGCTCACATTTCACAACTGAGGCAGTAGCCACCATCAGAAAGTGTCTACAGAGAGACAGCTCCTTACACGGAAGACTCAGCTTCACCCCTGTTTAGCTTTGCACCCTGTTAGACCTCTTCCTTACCACCACAAACACAACAAACATTTCCACAGGCAAAAGTAACGAGGTGTCCCCTACTGCAGCCAACCTGCAGGAGGGAGAGGAAATTAAAGCTGTAGGCTCTTTCAAAGACACAGCATATAGCCACTGGTTTAGACATGTAGATGATTTAAAATCAAAACTGAAGAAGCAGAGGCTTTAACCAAACACATCAACACACTGGATGGAAACATCAAGCTCAGCAGGGGAGGACACCAAAGACAACAGGTTATTATTCCTGTACTGTGGTGTGCTCATTCTGGAGGATTGAAGACCAAATGTTAAAGAAAACAACACACACAGACCAGTAGCTACTCTTTGACCCCCACCACCCACTGGCATAAGACAGCACTTAAAATATGTGGTTATCTAAACTGGGCCTTCATTAAGTCAGCAGATACATGGAAAAGCACCACAGATATTCTTTGCATATAAGATGATTTCAGTTTATCCAAGGACTATTAGTGAAAGGTAAGGTAACTTTTTTAATAAATCCCTTCCCATTAAAGACAAAGTCTGTGCTTGAATCATACATTGATTATGTGGTTTTTAATCTACAGTGGTGATGTACTAAAACTAAAAAAACTGTTTATTTCCTAATCATCATCTTCAACTTATTAATCAACTCAGATGGACCTTTAACTGATTTCAATTAAAACTGTGCTCCTCCTTTTTTGACAGAAACCAACCTGAAAGTGAACCCTACTGTGAGTCCTAAAGGGTAACCGGTCTTAAAGGATCTCAGTAATTTTAAAGCCCAGCAGGCATACAGCGGAGATGGGGGAGGGTCTGTGCTGGTGGACATTGGTTACTGGCCTGGTAGCCTGGGAGGATCCGGGACGGGCGTGGAGGCTTGGGGGTCTGGAGGTGCTCCGCCCCCCGGTCTGGGGTGCTGGCCGGGCCTTGGCGGCTTGGGTCCTGGCTGTTGTGTCGCCGGAGCAGTGGGCGGGTGGGTGCAGGGGGGCTCAGCCCCAGTGCAGGGGACCTCTGGTTCATCGGCCCAACTAGGGGTCTCTCTAACTGGTGGGGAGGTTGTTATGTCTTTGCAGGTGGTCTCCTCACTACAAGAGCTTACTCTGGAGGTGGGGGGAGAGATTTAGGAGAGGTGGAGAATGAACTCAACCTGGGTGTCTATTGTCTTGTGTAGTTTGGGAGATGATTGGATGATGGGGTGGGTGCAGTCTTCTCTGGGGTGGAGTCAGGTGGGCTGCCTCAGACTCTGTGGGGCTGGGCGTTGCTGCTGCTGCGGGCCCTCGGTCCGGATGGGCCTGGGCCCCCTTGCCCTATTGGGTTCCAGAGTGTGGGGTGCCTACTGGGGTCAGCGGGGGAGCTGGCCCCAGAGAGGGGCCGCTTGCCCCTCCCTTTCTTCCCTCTCCATCCTCAGCTGCCTCCCTATTCCCACTCTACCACACCCACCCACACACGCAGGGCTTGGGGTGCAGGTAGGGTTGCCAACCGTCCCTTAAAAAACGGAATTGTCCCGTATTTCGAAACAAAAGTACACGTCCCGTATTGAGCTAATAAGGGACGCACTTTGTCCCGTAATACAGTGAGAATCAAAAGTAGTCTATAAATGTTTATGGAATTAACGCTTTGTTTGAAAACATAATTCCCAGCCCCTCTCCTGCTTTGTGACCAATGAGCTGACAGCACACTTATGACAATTCGAGTATGACAATTCAGATTACCGCTCATCTCATTGGTTGAGGAAAGGTCGCTTGCGGAGAAAATACCGGAAGACAACAGATGACCACAACAAGAAGCATGGCCAACAGGGAAACAAACGCCGACACTGCGGTGCAAGTCTCGGATGACAGTACATTCAGCTCCTGCTCAAACTGCACGATTGACTCGCAGGGGTTAGAAGTTGGTAGGTCACGATGGGTCTCAAACTATACGGCCCGATGCTCTGATGCGACCTGAGTGCTCACACTGTGCGTACATAAAATGAAGGTTATAACAGAAAATCTGTCGCTCCCTCTCTCTGTCTTTCACTCACACAGACATGCACACCACCACCATCAACTTTGCTAAATTGCTAATGAAAAACATTGATCAGGCAGCTGTGATTGAGCAGCAGTGTAGATCCAACTATTTTCAAGGTTGTTGTGGTCGTGATAATTTTGTGAGGCCACATGGAAAAGGCTCGGATGAGCTTTCCAAAGTTCTACAAGTTGTGCCTCCATTGCTTGTGTCCAGATCACAGGCTGCACAGCCGTGCTGCGCCATCTTTTTCACCGACGTTTACGTGTTTGCGCGTGAGCAGTGTGAGCACCTGTGGTGACACCCTCACGAGCGATTGATGATCGGGAGCTGGTCGTGAGGTGTTAATCGCTTCTCCTTACCCCACGTATACTACACGATGCATGATGAAGGCCAAAATCGGGCCAATCACCAAATCGGTCGCACGACTCAAAAATCGGGGCTTCAGTGCTCCAAAATCTCATTCTGTTAAAAAAACAGTCCTACTTTGTTAATTTGACCATTACTTTCAGTTATTCTACTTTTGTAAGCCCAGCATTACACTGTGCGATTTTTGGCCCATTTTGAGCCGATTTTTGAGTCGTGCGACCGTTTTGGCGATCGGCCCGATTTTGGCCTTCATCGTGCGTCGTGCATCGTGTAGTATACGTGGGGTAACGAGACGTGATTAACACCTCACGACCAGCTCCCGATCATCAATCGCTTGGTCGTGAGGATTTCAAACCTGTTTGAAATCCTCGCGACCGCCGTGAGGGTGTCACCGCAGTTTGTCACACTGCGCACGCGCAAACACAAATGTCAGCGAAAAAGATGGCGCAGCACGGCAGTGCAGCGTGTGATCTGCACACAAGCGATGGAGGCACAACTTGTAGAACTTTGGAAAGCTCATCCGAGCCTTTTCGATGTGGCCTCACAAAATTATCACAACCACAACAACCTTGAAAATAGTTGGATCTACACTGATGCTCAATCACAACTGCCTGATCAATGTTTTTCATTAGCAATTTAGCAAAGTTGATGGTGGTGGTGTGTCTGTGTGAGTGAAAGACAGAGAGGGAGAGCGAGCGACAGAATTTCTGTTATAACCTTCATTTTATGTACGCACAGTGTGAGCACTGAGGTCGCATCAGAGCATTGGGCCGTATAGTGTGAGATCATCGTGACCTATGAACTTCTAACCTCTGTGAGTCAATCGTACAGTTTGAGCAGGAGCTGAATCGCGCGACTGAAAAAATCGCACAGTGTCTGCCCAGCATTAGCCCAACATTAGAGCAGCAATGTTTGTTCGTTCAGAGAAAGAAAAAAAAGGCTGCAAAAGTACAGGGAGGAATGGGAAAAGGAAAACACCTGGCTGGAAAAGTGCATGATAACACCTATAAAGCGCACTGCACTGTGTGCCGGCGCACTTTTTCCATAGGCATGCTTCTAGTGGTGGGCACATGAAGAACATGAGGGGCGTGAAAGCTCGGGGAACCCTTAACCAATTTTCTGTCCACCAGGCCACGGCAGAAGCAGTTATGGTATGTAAACACTGGTTTGTTTTTTTTAAACCCTCTGGTTAAGGTTAATATGGGCATGTGCAGTGAATATCAGCGCTATGTGGCCAGAAGTGTGATAATGAAATTTATTTTGTGTAATAAACAACTGCAAGGATAGATGATTACAACAAATAGATCACTAATACATAAAAGTAATATATAGATGAATAATGATGATGAGTTATGATGCGTAATCATGGGAACAAGCGGGTTTACAAACAGGAGCAGCTGATTAGCATTAGAAAAGCTGAAATAATACCTCAGCTGAAGCCAATTGTACTAAATGCACTATATGTGCACAGTTACAAGAATATTTTTCGTTCTATTGCTTTCTATTAATTTATATAATTTTAAGTTAAGCAGGACAGAGTTCTTTTAAAGAAAGATTTACTTGTATTCTCAAAAGTTAAGCATGACAGGCTTCTGTTTAAGAAAGAGACCTGTTTTACTGTGTTAATGTTGTCATTTTGAACTAAAAATAAATGGCTAAATGATCATTTGTTTCCCATATGGTCATATCACAAAGAATATGCATCTGCTTAAATCAAATTCAAGTCAAATGGTTAAAAAATAATTTCACACACACAAAAAAAAGAGCTACCACACTGGGAAGGGTGAAGACAACTGGGTTGCCCGGCCCTGGCCACAAGGTGTCCCTTATTTATTTTTCAGGGAGTTGGCAACCCTAGGTGCAGGTATGTCACCAGGGTGCAGGGGAGGCACTCCCCCCTCTGTCCCCTTCTGGCCGCCTGTGCCTCAATTTTATTCTGCAACCTAGACATCCACATTACTCACACTCTCACATAACACATACATATAGGGCCTTGGGGGTGGACACGTTTTACAGCATCCAGAGGATGATCGGTGTATTCCAACCCACCTCTGGCGCTGGTGCCCTACCCTCAATTTTAAATGCATTTAGACACTAAGGGTTTTTGGGAGGAGCTGTGCTGCTCTCTGAGAGGAAGTAAGTACCATGCTCTCCTGAGTTTTAAATGCACTTTAGAACAGCACACAGCAACACTACATATGAGCGGGTGTAGGGAGGTTTGAGGTCTTCACTCACCCCGGTTCTGTTAGCTGTCAGGGCTGAGGGGCTGGGAGGAGGTTCTGGCCGTCAGATTGAGGTCTGGGATGCGGGGCCTCCCTGCTACTGCAGATAAGGAGGTGGTCTGCTTGCCTCCACCCCAGAGAGAAGGGTTACATCTCCTGGTTCTAGGTGCGGCTTGCCCCTCTGAGGGCGGGGGTACCTGGACCTGGGATATAGAGTATGTTTGGGGAGTGCGACTGTCTGTGCAGTGTCTATTTGTGTCTGTCTACACATTGGGTGAGTGCCGAGTATTTGGTTGTGTATAAGGGGGTGGGAATGCACGTTTGTGTCCGCGTGTGCCTGTTCGTCTGTGTCTATATGTCAGGTTGGGTCTTAGACTCAACCTCTCTGGGTACATCTCAGGCCCTCCAAAGTACGGAGGCCTATCTCCCCTCACCACACTCCCTGCCGGTGGCTGATGCCCTCAGACATTGGTGTGTTGGTGGTCCTTGGCGTCTGGGTGCTCATGTATGTACCGGCTCACTCCTGGTGGCCAATTGGCAGGGCCTAGCGCCTGTGGCTCGGTCAGGCCTCCTCCGGGGGGTGGGATGCCCTCAGGCCTCTGGCCTCGGGGCCTGAAGCTCGGTCCTCTCTGGCACAGCTGGCTGTCGGCAGAGCCCGCGGGCATGCCACTGCAACCCCCTCTCGCCTCTGCTCAGTAGCTGCTGGGTGACCTCTCATTTGGGGCTCTACTCAGCTCTTCCCAGGAGGTTGGCACGGTTCCCCCCCTTTTGGTGGTCCTCCTCGGGTCCTTGTACTCTGGGGCCTCTGGATATCTGGGGCCTGGATCTCCTCCATGCCTGCTTCATACCCTGGTGGACGGGGCTATGGCTCCCCACACTCCCTAGCAGATCGTTACACTGAGAAACCTTTGTAATACAAGCATGCTGATCCACACAGGTATGCACACAGGTGTACACACGGGTGTTCACAGACGCGGACTACACCTTTCTTGGCTGCTGCCTCGAAGCACATTGTGCGCTGTCTATCTTGCGTGCTGCACAATATCATTTAATATTTAGTATCTACTGTTATCTACTGCTAGCTAGTTTATTGTGATGGTGCTGTTTTTGTATTATGTTGCTCTTTTTTTTGTTTGCTTTCTCTTCTGTTTTTTTTTCTCCATACAGGTGATCCAGGTGTTTTGTTTGTTTTTCTTTCTTTCTTCCCCCCTTTCTCACCGTCTCTTCTCCCCTTTGGTTTTCTTTCTCTCCCTCTTTTTCTTTCATTCTTTCTCCCTGTCCTATCCCCCAGTCATGTCTGTCCCGTTTGTAGCAACCGAAAATAAAATAAATTCATAATTATAATAAAGGTCAATCAAATGGACCAAATGGCAAGGCCATGATGATCCACTTGGTAAAATAAATCCGGTATCTTTCTTGGCCTTAAGACAACAATTCTGATGGCTGAAGATCCAAACGGGACACAAAAAAAAAAAAAAAAAAAAAGCCCAGCAGGTGTCTGCTGCAGAGAGGTGAGCTGTTAGTATCATGAACTCTTTAAGGGCTGATTTAACTGCATTCCCTCAATCCCAACAATTTTTTAAAAAGCCACCCATAAAGCTAGCTGAGGTGGTTCTGAGAATTGTTGACATATCACCTGAGTACCTACGGTCAATGGGTGAAGGTGTTGTTGCACCCGTGACTCTCTCTCTCTGACAGCCTACTATCCAAAATGTTCCAAAAAACCCTCATTAACAAATTTTATAGCCTATTTTTGGCAGCAAACATGACAGAGGGGACTGAAGGGGACTGAAGGGGACCACATCTGGATCCCCTTCAGTTCGCTTATCAGCCTCGTCTCGGAACTGAGGACGCCATCATCTACCTGCTCAATCATGTCTACACCCATCTGGACCAGCCGGCGAGCACTGTGAGGGTCATGTTTTTTGACTTTTCTAGTGCTTTCAACACCATCAGGCCGACCCTCCTGGGTGATAAGTTAGCAGCGATGCAGGTGGATGCTTCTCTGGTGTCCTGGATTGTTGATTACCTGACAGGAAGACCACAATATGTACGTCTCCCAGTGTGTGTCTGACAAGGTGGTCAGCAACACAGGGGCACCACAGGGGACTGTCCTCTCCCCCTTCCTCTTCACCCTCTACACCACAGACTTCAGCCACTGCACAGAGACCTGCCATCTTCAGAAGTTTTCTGATGACTCTGCGGTGGTTGGATGCATCAGCAGGGATGATGAGACAGAGTACCGGGCTGTGGTCGACTCCTTTGTCACGTGGTGTGAGCAGAATCATCTGCAGCTCAATGTGGCAAAGACCAAGGAACTGATCGTGGACTTCAGGAAGACCAGGAAACACTTGACCCCTGTTTCAATCCAGGGGGTGAGTGTTGACATTGTGAAGGACTATAAATACCTTGGAGTACACATTGACAATAAACTGGACTGGGCTAAAAACACCACAGCACTTTACAGGAAGGGCCAGAGTCGTCTCTATTTTTTGATGCGACTGAGGTCCTTCAACATATGCCAGAAAATGCTGAGGATTTTCTATGAGTCTGTTGTGGCCAGTGCGATCCTCTATGCTGTTGCATGCTGGGGGAGCAGGCTGAGGGTAGCAGATGCCAACAGACTCAATAAACTAATCCGTAAGGCCAGCAATGTTGTGGGGATGGAGCTGGACTCCCTCAAGGTGGTGTCGGAGAGGCGGATGCTGTCCAAGATAAAGACAATGTTGGATAACACCTCCCACCCACTCCATGACATGCTGGTGAGTCACAGGAGCTCGTTCAGTGAGAGACTGAGATTACCGAAAAGCACCACTGAACGACACAGGAAATCATTCCTGCCTGTGGCCATCTCCCTGTACAACGCATCCACTTAACACACTGGTTACTGCTACAACTACACATGTTTCTTTTCCAGCTATTTATTTATGAGTGACTTATGTAAGTATGTATATATATGTATATATTGTACTATTCTTAGTTAGCGTATTGTCTGTCTTGTCTTAATGTTGGTTTATAATGGAGCACTGTAACAAAAGATAATTTCCCCCAGGGATCAATAAAGTAATCTGATTCTGATTCTGAAAGCTGTCAGGAGGATTAATTGTTTTTACTGTTTTTACTGTGCACCTGGCCTTGCACCAGGTGTACCAATGTGTACACTGACATACTGATTGGAGTAAAAGTCTGACAAACACATTTTGTCACGGCAAGTGGGATGAGCCGTGTAGGGAAAAATAAAGGAGGATCCAAATGCAGACACTCGCTGATATGTGAAGGTGGTTTACTGAAAATATAAAGCACACGGTGAACAATGAAAGAATGGAACAAAAGCTAAACTATACTGGGAAAAAACAAAACTACAAAACTGCAAACCTGAACATGAAGGAAAGTAGATGAGGGTAGATGATGGTTGATAGCAGGGAAAACACACGGTAGATACACAGCTGGAAGTAATTGACGAGACGAGACAAGACAAGGGAGGCAAAACTAAATACACTCACATAAGACCCGGACTTTCACAATAAGACAGGAAACAAGAAACCACTACACAAAGACGCAGACTAGACACAGAACTAAACCTACACTAAACCTGAGACACAACCCTAAGAACTAATCCCTCACCAGAATAACTAAAACATAGATTTATCATAATAATCAAAGCACCAGAGAAACCAAAAACAATCCATAATGAAAAAAATAACCCAAAACATAAGAACTCAAAATAGTGGATCAAAACTGACCCAGAACCGTGACACGTTTAATCAATCCCTGTTGTATCATTGAGATCTGGAAAATTGGGAAAATACCCATAGTTAAAACTTATAACTGACGAAGCAAAAGACAAAGAGTGGAAAGTTATCCAGCAGCTGGATAATGTGTTATGGACAAGAAAGGAGGGTCAGATATGCCCATACAGATATGTATCTCTTTGCTGTTTGCTGTCTTTCTGCAGCATTGTATGGATAAGGTTATCATATCGACATCAAAATTTGCAACCTGACATTTTCTTCCTGGTAAAAGGCAGTTTTTTCTTGCCGTTGTCACCAAAGACCTTGGTCTGCTTGATTGTTCGGGTTTTCTCAGTGTTATTGCACGGTCTTTACCTTACAAAAACTGGGATTTTAAGATTTTAAGAAATGAAATAAATAAGTCTTTCACACATTAGTTTTAGGCAGTTAAACTAAAACTCATTTGTTACATCTGACTGGATTTGTCTGGAATTCATATTTTTGAGTTTTAAAACAAAGAATGAGTGTTTCACACACAGAGTTTAAAGTTTAGCTAAATGAACAGTTGCAAGATCAACTCACTGCTCACCATGCAAACAACCTGTTTCACCCTCTGTTTGCAGTCTGACGTAATCACAATCACTAGTTCTAAATTCAGATAAAACTCAGATTTTTGTACTCGACCCTAAAAATCTTAGAAGTATGATATCTAACAAGATGTTTACTCTGGTTGCCATTACCATGGCTTCCAGTTAATCTGTGGAGAATCTTGGAGTCATATTTGACCAGGGCCCTATTCTAGGAATGATGCTTCACAAACTCTGACTTTAAAAGTAAACTCTGAGATAACATCTTTTCAACTTATGACAGCCACTTTAATTTGATGAATGTACTCTAACTCTGGAAACCAAAACAGGCTGTGTTAGCTTCACCTTACCTGCAGTTAGTACTGGGGATCAGTTAAAAAAGTAAATAAAATCCTTCATATGTCCATCCCTGGAATAACATCAGCTATAGCAGGTGTTGGGGGGGGGGGTATGAATTTAAAAAAAAAAAAAGAAAGAAAAAGAAAAATGAATGCTTGGACACTGCTAGCATGATGGACAGGTCACTCTTGTATGTCACTCTTTTAATTTTTAGTTCACAAACACTTCTTATAATGAAAATTTGGAGATGTTAGCTCTTTATACAGTAAAGTTACAGTGGGATACAAATAATATTAGGCTGATCCTGCCGCAATTTGTTCCCCCTGTTCAAATCACGGACAAACAGCATCCAACAGTTGTTTATGTTTTTGAACCCATTTTGCACAGAGAGACATTTTTTGAAAAATGTATTGATAGCAATGTTGAATATTATTACACAGGAAAAAAACAACTACACGTAAAATAATCACACCGTGACGCCTCTGCCTTTCTAAATGGAGGGACGGTAACTGCGTGTGTATATGTAAGCGTGTAAAACCTGACGATAGTCAGATTAACAGTATTTTGTCTCTATCTGCTATTCTGCAATTCATCTCATGTAAACGATATCATGGCACACAGCCATCCCTTTGACATTGCGTGACGAACTCTGTATTCCTCGTCCACACGTGAACGCAAAAAAGGAGTTTTAAAAAATCTCCATTTTCAGTGATTCCAAATGCCATTTACGTGTGGACGAAACAGTTTTCAAAAATACCTGTGTAGGTGCGGACGTAGCGTAAGAGAGTTAGTAGTTAATTTTCTTACTACCTGTAATTTATTGCAGATTACTTGTATTTGCTTAATTGTTTACTAAATGTTTGAGGTGTGAAATAAACTGCAATGGAGCAAAATATGAGTGTGTGGTTGGAGGATGTGTTCGTGCATGCGTGTGCGTGTGCGCGCGAAGGGGCCGCGAACATTTTTCTTGTAAAACAAAGGGGGGCCCAGCAAAAAAAATTTGGGAACCACTGTGTTAGGCTATCCCCTCTCTATGGCTTCTCGAATTTTGATGATTAATCACATTTAGGCGCACGATTAGCTCACTTGGATTAGCATGTAATCATATATCGCATGACTGAGAGCAGCCGGTCTGGGTTCGAGTATAACCTGTTTTTTGTTTTTGTTTTTTTTAAATTAAATAACTCAATGTCCATCTGGGATTAATAAAGTTTCCCTGATTCTGATTGCCGGAAGCCCAAACAAAACATGCAATAAGAGGCTCTAATGTAAGAGTCCTGTTAATGTTGGAGGCATCAGTTACACAATGACCCATAGCCAGCACAACAGAGCCAGCAGTGCACGGGCAGGAATGCATTTCTTACTTGGAAATTTCAACACCAATTAATAAGAAGAATGGGATGTGCAAAACTTCAGTAACCCAACGCTGGGTCAAATATGGACCGAGCCAACGCTGGGTTGCTGCAACTTAACAGGGTTGGGTTACTGGTTTGACCCAGCACACTGAGTTAGGATAACTATCCAAAAATTGGGTTAAATTGACCAATGTTTGAAGTTGAGGTTACCCAAAAATTGAGTCGAAAGTCAAAACCCATCACATGGGTTATATTACCATTAACGTTTGGGTTAAGATTTGTACTTATTATAAAATTCAGAAAACTAGATTCAAAACAGATTTTATCAAAAAAGCTTTTTATTGCCATATTATACATAGAACATAGATGGCAAATTCATAAAACATATGTCAATTAAAGTAAAATGCAAGTAACAAAAAATATATAATTCATTGTATTATATCCATTACTTCAAATCAGTCTTTGGTTACAGCACATGTACATGTTAATACACATAAAGACATGCTATGTAAAGCCAGCTCTGGTTTTAGAACAAATTACATGTAAAACCTCTTAACTTTAAAAAACTTGTTGTTGATGATTATCTCAGTACATAACAGACATTGACACTTTGGAAAAGTGGCAAGAGGGAATCTCCCTCTCAGATCATTTCATGCACCTTTATGAGCAACATTTTACGTTTCCATCATAGCTAAATGAGCCCTCATTCATTTGACCATATTTGATTCATGCCCTGGGATTCATCTATTCTTGGGATAGATGACAGTGAGAAGGCATTCCCGAACCTGTGGGCATGACTTTGGGTAACTTGCATCAAAAACAAAAAATGCTTTGAAGCACCCATCAAAAGACCTTCGATTGCTGCAAAAAGCAGAAACAAATCTATCTTCTAGTACCAAGCAAGATGAACATTTTCTTAAGGTTCTTAAGAAAGGTTTCTTAAGGTTCCTTTGGTGCTGAATTCTTTTTCCTGATAGAATGAAGCCTTTTCCTGACATTGTGTAGACCTATGCTGGCCTATGAGTTCTGCAAGGGCTGAAACACACATCCTGTAATTTTTAAACAAAAGAAAAGAAAAACACTGATATTGTTATCAACGCAGAGGTCACTTAGGTTAAATTAAATAATTGAATTAAATTAAACAGTTTAGGTAGACTGTGTTCCTTTTTCTTTTTTTTCTTTTTTTTTTTTTTTACCTTTTTCCTACAAATGCCACACCCAATCTCATACTTTATTTGTTCTGTATACAGTGATCTCTAAATAGCAAATACCCCAAGCAAATTTTGACCTAACAGAGTTAGTCAAGCTATGAAGTGAACTGAAGAACTCGGTACATTACCAACCCAACTCCTGAGTCATGATTTCAGAACCAATATTTGGTCACAATAACCCAACCTACTAACCCAAGGCTTTTACCCAGCAGTTGAGTTATGAAAATAACCCAGCATTTTTAAGAGTGTATGTTACCTAGCCACGAGCTAACATAGTTAGCTGGCGTTAGCTGAGGTTAGTTCATAAACTGCAGACTGTTAGGCCATTTCCAAATACTCAAGTACGCGAGTCCATACTCACGTTTTATTTAGTCTGGACCTCGTAAGTTCACACGGAAGACCAGACTTCCCAAGAATGCAGCGAGATCATTCTACAATTAGAATGGCAGTCTCCTATTGACATCAGAGCTCCGGAGTTTTTACTGCCATCCCCTCTTAATTTACAGTTTTTCTCAGTCGCTTTGGTGCGTTTCTCAGAACACCATTAACATTTGCACAGCAGTTAGTGCATTTCCCAAAACAATTAGTGCAAACTGCAAAACCTAGTGGATAGCCTGCAAAAGCACGTCACATGCACAGAATTGATTATCCATACCTCAAAACCAAGTATCCATGTCAATGAAACTGTCAGTGCCATCAAAATGAAAAGTCTTGACACCATCTTTATGAACAAGATAGTCAAATGACATTGTCATGTTTCCGCTATAATAGTTTATAATTTCAGTGTTTCCCATTGCAAAAAAAAATTGGTGACACCTGAAAATGCTGACGACAGCACTATGGCCTACCTGTACAGCCATCTGAAATGTGCAGTAAAGTCACTGTAGATGTTATGGGAGTCTTGGGAGTAACTGAGACACTGAATACGTACGTTTCACATTTCCATTGTGTAGAAGTGTTTGTAATCCTACAGAATTGTGCAAAAGAAAAATATGCTACAGTCACTTGTGCACTGTAGAATACATGTAAACATAAAATCACCCATTTGGTAGAGCTGTGCACTAATGTGAACAATAAACAGCACATGTAACAGTACAGTAAATCATTCTGGCACATCCAGACGCTCCTGTCTGTCTGGCCACATATTTTCATCTACATCACAACAGATGTTATCCCTCGCAATGCAGCGAGGAAAATATCTCCTGGAGTGGCGAATCCATCCTCTGCAGGACCCTGCTGTGATGTCGTCACATGCTGCATCCATGGCTGCTAGCAGGGCCATTTGCTCATGTGGATTTCATTTGTCTTGAGTACTCTGTCAATTGTTGAAATTGGAACAGATTCAATATTGCCAAATACCATGTAATTCTCTATGACAGCGCTTTGTATGTCTCTCAGCTTTATTGCATTGTTTGCAATGACCATTGCACAAATGGCTTCTTCTTGCTGTGGGGTAAGAAGGGGCCCTCTTCCGCCTCCGCGAGGTTGTCTTACAATCCTATGTGGTGCAGAGTGAACTTTTTGTGAAATTGCAAATACAGTACAGTAACATGTGATGTGTCTGAGATGGCACAGTACAGTACAGTGTATTACTGTTTGCATACCTGTTTTCCCTACGGAATGTTTGAATGATTGAACTGACAGTAGTTCTTCCAATATTGGGTTGCACCCTTCGACCAGCCTCCTCCATGGTGAGGCCGTGATTGACAACATGGTCCACAATTGTAGCCCTTATTTCATTAGGAATCCGCCTATATCTGCCTCTTCTCCCTCTTCCCCTTCCCCTTCCTCCCCCCATCCTCACCCCTCTTCCACGGTGCTGACCTTCCATTTTGTGTCACAGAAATGTAGAAATGGTACACACTAGCTCCTGCACAGTTTATATATGCTTGCCAATTGGGGATTCACAGGATTCATCCATAATTGACAGTGAACAAGTTGTTTGTCATTGGTTACAACTAAACTTTCACACGCCTCCTCATGAGTGACAGCTGTAATTCACCTGAGATCAATTGTTCAATTTCGGAGACATTTCCAGGAAAAATGATACAGAAAGGTATAGGATTTGCTTGACAGATGGCCAATATTTGGCATGTGATAACTAGTTCAACAATTTTGTGTGTGATGACTCAAGCAATGGATGCATGACTATTAGTTTTATTGGGAACGACTATTCAGCATCCATAGGTATGATTACTTTTGACTGACATGACATAAGCAAATGGAAATGTCAGAAAGCAGCAGGGAAATGTATGGAAGCAACTGATTCATGTCCAAAATCATTTGCAGTTTGTTCAGAGAGAGGAGAAATTGCTACTATGATGTGCACAAATGACTGAATGTTGTGGAGGTTGAACTAATAGTTATGAGAATTTCAATTCTGATCTGAGAAACGCACCAAAGCGACTGAGAAAAACTGTAAAGACTTTTTTGTCTCGGTCTTGGTCTCATCTCACCTTTGTCTTGGTCTTGACTCGGTCTGTCTTGGTCTCGGTTTAGGCGATCTTGACTACAACTCTAGTATTAATTGTCATTTTAATCACAGTTAATTAGGCACATTCTGTTTAGACTGTGCAGTACTTTGGTCAGTTGAGGTTATTTTAAATATGCTAAAGAAACAAACTTTGACTTGAGTTTTTCACTCAGATATGCTGTGACATTCAAAAACAAACAAACTAACCTCTTACACTCACTTCTGAATCCATTTTTTAAGCTTCAGCATTTAACAAAATTAAAAGTTTGGCATAATCCATCCATCCTCAGTTTATTAAAGTATAGTTTGTCCTTTGTCCGAAAGCCATTTGAATTCTCCTCCCTCTTTGTAAACCAACTTCCTTCTGATTGTAGAACCAAAGTCAAAGGAGCAAACAGAATCTGCTGCTTGAGGGCACCACCTCCTCCACCTGCTGCTGTGGAGATTCAGAAAAATAAATCTGAACATAAAAAGATTTTTCGCTTTTGTTATTGGGAATCCCTTTTTGTTTTGTTTTTGATTATATTAGTACACTTCAGAGCAGAAATATTAGGAAAACAGATTTCAGCCGGCTGTCTCTCCAGTCATTCCTCTGAACCTGATTAGTGCTTGAGTGTAGAAATGCTCTTTCAATGGATGTTACATTTACTCACACGTGGGAAGTAACTAAGTACAAATACTTTTTGCTTTTACTTCCTACATTTTTAAACAAATATCTGTACTTTCTACTTCTTATATTTTCACTTTTGGTTTAACACAGTTAAGGTTATGGTTCTCCAAACATCGAGCCAATTTGAGAGTACCAGGAACACATGAAAGGCAGTCCTGTTCACTTATTATTTAGCAGAGAATGTGCCATAAAAAGAGATGACGGGCACCAAACCCAGGGATTAAAAGTGGGACAGGGTTTTTTTTGCACAACTGTATGTGTAAAGTTTCTCACACAGTGTGTTGCTAGCCAATGGTCCAGCTGCTATACTTCACAGGGAGAGAAAAGAAAGCTAACTTCACTCAGAGATGGAGAAAGGTAACAAAGATAGGAAAGGAAGAAGAGACGTTAGAGTCAAAGGTAAGGACTGCTCATGTAAAGCTTACATGGAAGTCTTCATGTTTTTAAATCAGATATTGGGTTTGTACATGTGACATTATGGTGATCGTGGCTCAAGAGTTGGGAGTTCGCCTTGTAATTAGAAGGTTGCTGGTTCGAGCCCTGGCTTGGGCAGTCTCAATCGTTGTGTCCTTGGGCAAGACGCTTCACCCGTTGCCTACTGGTGGTGGTCAGAGGGCTTGGTGGCGCCAGTGTCCGGCAGCCTCGCCTCTGTCAGTGCGCCCCAGGGTAGCTGTGGCTACAATGTAGCTTGCCATCACCAGTGTGTGAATGGGTGGATGACTGGATGTGTAAAGCGCTTTGGCGTCCTTAGGGACTAGTAAAGCGCTATACAAATACAGGCCATTTACCATTATGTTTTTTTCATATTGTGAAGCGTGTTGCAAAACAAACAGAGGTAGACTAACTGTGCAGGATAAACAGGTTAGTTTGTACTAACTACTGTGATGGAGTTACAAGCTCTGCAGGAAATTTAGATTTTTGTGTGTTTCTCTTTTAAGCTTTCAGATTCAGATAAACTGTCACGATCAGTCAATGCAAAACAGTCACACTCTTCAGGGTTTAAAGACTCATGTTTGAAGATGAAGAATCAAATACACATGGACACCAGTTGTTACTCTGAGAAGGAAAACCCTTCAACAGCAGACAGAGCAGTGGGGGAAAAAAGGTAATAGAAAAATATAAAACTTAGGTTTCTAAAATGTAATTTATTTCACACGTCCTGTCCGCCTCTTTGCTCTGGTGCCAACTAAAGGAGAAAAGGCAGCGGCAGTCACAGTTCTTTTATTTCACCAGAGGTTCGCTTTGCTGTGTTTGACACGCGCAGTTATTGTCTCAAGTATTTTTATAGTATTTTTTATTATGTTGGGTGTTGTCACTCAAGAAACGTTCTTCCGCAGAACTTCCCATCAGCAAACTAGAAAAACTAGTAACTGCATGCAGCATAGTTTCAGTTTGCACTACACCTGATCTTTGTGATGCATCAACAGTAACAACATGTTATTTAACAGAGCTAAATAAAGGCTGACGATTCAGGTTTGATTCACACTTTAATTCAGATTATAAAGATTATACCTAAATTATACAGATTATAATTCAGATCAGATTTATTTAATTTAAAGTAAAGTTCACACGGTGTTGCACTTTGCTATATGCTTTATTGATTATGAGCTTGACACACTCTGTCTGAGCAGCTTTTCAGCTAACATATTGCTCTCTCTCCTCCTCCTCCATCATCCTGACGTGGATGATGATGTCATTTAAGTAGGTGGCAGCATATGCAGCACCCATTCCATTAGGCACTGAAAAGTGGCAGGGCCTCTGAGCAAGCCAAATGAAAGTGTGACAAATTGGTACAAACTACGGAGTGGAGAAGGTTGTTTTTTCCTTGAACTCCGCAGACAAGGGAATTTGCTGGTAACCCTTGGTTCAATCCAGTGTTGTGTAAAAGCGACCAGGGTCGAACCAGTCCAGGGGCTTTTCAAGCATCAAACAAGAAATATTTAACTGAACAGACCCTCACATTATGTATTCACTCAGTGCCTGCATCAATGTGGAACTAAATTCTCCTTGTTATCAGCCAAATATCCTTGGGTAAGATACGAACCTGTAGGTGCTCTCTGATCCATCTATTAGAGTATGAATGTATGCTACTGTTAGCTAGAGCACTTATGTAGAAAAAGTGAATGGTTGAATGAGGCAAGTTGTATAAAGCGCTTTGAATGCTGAAGCAGGACCAGTGAAAGGGACTGTCTGTGTGTGTGTGTGTGTGTGTGTGTGTGTGTGTGTGTGTGTGTGTGTGTGTGTGTGTGTGTGTGTGTGTGTGTGTGTGTATTCATGTTTTGATATATAATGATCAGTCTGTCTGAGGCAGAGTAAAGTTCACATGCTGACGTATGCAGACATCCATGTTGTAGCAACTAGTTTGAACACACTGATCACAGTTAAGCTCTGACACAGTCATACTTTCTTTAAAATGTTTTTATTTAATTATTTGTTTAGAAAATAGCATTTTTACTGCAAAGCAGTCTGTTTCTCTGTTTCCAGTCTATAAATCCAGTAACACTTTCTACCTTCACCTGTGCAGTAAAGACTGAGAGCAGAGATGAAACCAACCATCCAATCAATGAGCAGCATCAACACCTGAACTTTATTCAGACTTTGTTATAAATGAGTGCAGATAAATGAAATTATGTAAATATCCATTATGGATCTGGTACTTTCACAATTCAAAGCTTCCTAGATAGGTCAGCCAATGACGATGCAGCCTTTTGTTGGGTCTGAGACAAATAATTGAAACATGTTGCTGGACACAAAATTCAAAAAGAACAGATATCTGTAGAAAAAAGACATTAAGAACACCACCATCAGAGGCAAAAATTAAACCTTTGAGAAACTTTTGTTTCTCAAGAATACCCCAATTTTTCCAGTTATTTGTTGCATTTCAAGTTGTCCAAGTCCAATGACTAACTTGAAATGGTACAAAGGTAAGTGTTGAAATACCAGAGGTTTAAAAGAAAGGTAAGGTAAGGTCAAAACTGAAACATAATGTACATTTCAGAATTATACAAAAAGGCCTTTTGAGACACAACAACATGGGTTAACAATTGAAAGCTGTTCTATAACACAGGAGGTTGATCAAGCCTTGAAAGGTGCTACTAATTCCTACAGGTGTTCCAACTTTTCTGCATTATATACAACCTCCTCTGTCTGTATAAAAGCAGTGTTGGAACCCACTGTGGTACCATACCCTCGTGAGCAACAGCTGGACAGTATTGGACTGTAGAAAGTAGCAATTAACAATCAAAGACAGACAGACCATCATAACACTTAAAAATAACACCTAAAGAGATATTGAAAATAACGTAAAGGTGTCAGTGAGTACAGTTTCCTTCACCATCAGAAGGCACTCAGAAACTGGGACAAACTTTGACAGGAAGAGGTCTGGCAGAGCCAAAGCCACAACTGAATCAGATGACAATTTTCGAAAGTTAACAGCTTGCATAAAAGGTGGCTGTGTTACGGCTGTGGCCATAAGAACACTGTGTGGGCTGTTTGTTCTGTGTCTCTTTACTGTGTTTAAGACTCTCTACAGGTCCCTCCCCTAATGAAGAGTAGTGAGCAGCTGATTGGACCATGGAACAGGTGACCACATTCAAAAAGCCGCTCTGACAGCTCCAGGGAGAGAGAGAGAGAGAGTGTGGAACGAGCGAGTAGCCTGACAGCCGTCGCAGTCCTGACCCTGGTTTTCCCAGCCTGTGTTTATCTTGTGTATTTGTGGGAGTGTGAATTGTAAAAGCCGCTCCTAGTGCTTTAGCTGAGAGCTTAGGCACTCGTGGGCTGAAGCGGAAGGGGTGAGCTGCCTTTTCTTTTGGAATCGTTTTCTCCTGTTTTCTTGGTCAGGGAGCGAGGGATAGCTCTGTCATTTGTTTGTTCTTTTTTCTTTCTTAGGGTTTAGTTAGTCTTTTCTGGTGGGACTTAGTTGGTTTTGTTTATTATTTTGGCCTGGGCTCACCCTGGAGCTATGCTTCTTGTCCTTAAATAAAATCACTTTTTTTACTCACAACTGGTTTGGATGTTTGGCTTGGGAACCAGGGCGGGGATTTGTCTCTCTCTCCTCCAACCTTATGTGCGTCCCTACCCGCCTAGACTAGGGGCGTAACATAAATGGGGGCTCGTCCCTTTTCGTTCATGTGATTGGTTCGTTTCCTTTTTGCGTTTGTGGTGGGGGGGAAACGTCGTGCGCGAGTTTTGCGGCTCTGGAGTGCGCGAATGCGGTTGGGTGTCTGCGGAGTTGTGTTTTCCTTTTTCGCTTTGCTCGTGATGTCGTTTGACATGGATGATTTTGCGCAACGTCCCTCCATTGAAAAGTTGGAGCGGTGCACAAAAGCAGATTTGTTGGTAGTGGCTAACTTATTCAGGGTGGATGTTCCGTTGAATGCTAAGAAGGCGGAAATTACACTGTTTGGTGGAGAGACTGGTGGACAGGGGAGTGTTTGGGGGGCAGAAAACCTCGCCGAGTGGGTCTGGGAGTTTGGAGACGGCAGTGGGGGCGGAAGCTGCTGGGGCCGTCCCGAAGCCTTCCAAGGGGCGGATGCCGTCGGGGGCGGAAGCTCCTGTCGCCATTCAGTCTCCTGTATTTGACCCGGCTGGCCAGGTTGGGGCGGGTTTGGTGACGGAGGATCTCAGGCTTGCCCTTCGCTTGAAGGAGGTGGAGTTGGCGGCTAAGGCTAAGGAAGTCGAGCTCATGCATCTCCGCATTCGAGCTATGGAGCTTGATCGTTCTCGAGCGAGTGACGCTGCTCCCGTTCCTGTAAGTACACTCCCCGACACTCCCACCATAGACCAGTTTAACGCTAGCAAACAGATTGTTTTGGTACCTCCTTTTAGGGAAGGAGAGGTTGACTCATATTTCACTGCTTTTGAGCGCATCGCAACCACTTTAAAATGGCCAAAGGACGTCTGGAGTCTGTTGCTGCAATGCAAATTAATAGGAAGAGCGCAGGAGGTCTGTGCGAGTCTTTCTATTGCGGACAGCTTGGATTATGAGGTTGTCAAATCCACTATTTTGCGGGCTTATGAACTTGTCCCAGAGGCGTATCGACAGAAGTTTCGTGCCTGTCGCAAGTTTGATAGTCAAACATTTGTGGAATTTGCACGTGAGAAAACTGTCTTATTTGACAAGTGGGTGGCTGCCAGTCACGCGGAGGACTTAACTCAGCTAAAGGAGTTGATCCTGCTGGAAGAGTTCAAGACATGTCTCCCTGAAAACATTGTCGTGTATCTTAATGAGCAGAAGGTGGGGTTACTGTCTAAAGCCGCGGTCCTTGCCGACGAGTTTGTGTTAACTCATCGTGCTGCACTTTCGACAGAGCGCCGTGAGTACACTTCCTCACCTCGTCCTGTCAGAAGTTATAGGGTTTCCCCTAAGCGCCAGACACGTTCTGCTGCTATTCCTATGTCAGATCGCAAATGTTTTTATTGTCATGAAATCGGGCACCTCGTTGCTGCTTGCCCATCACTACAGCGCAGGGAGCAGGCCAACACGGTGAGGAAGCCGAAAAGTGTGGGTTTCGTTCGTTCTATGTCAGCTTCCACTTCACCTAGCAATGGAGTGGGAAGTGAAGGCTTTGATGAGAGCTACCGCCCTTTTGTGTCGGAGGGGTTTGTTTCGTTGAATGAAAAAGAGGAGGATCGGGTGCCGATCATGATTCTGCGTGACACTGGGGCCGCGCAGACTCTTATTTTGAAGGGGATTCTACCTTTTTCTGATGACTCTTTTTGTGGTTCGGATGCTCTTGTCTGGGGTGTAAAAATGGATGTACTGCGTGTGCCACTGCACAATGTGTTTCTTCAATCGCCGCTCGTTTCGGGTTCGGTACCGGTTGGCGTGCGCGACCAGTTGCCAGTGCCCGGAGTTGCGATGATTCTGGGGAATGATTTGGCTAACGGAAAAGTGTTTTCTACCCCGAGAGTGGTTGAGATACCGGTGCCTGATATTTCATTACCTAACCCTGTCGCTGAGGAGCATTCCTCCTCTGTTTTTCCTGCTTGCGCGGTAACTCGTGCGCATAGGCGCAAGTACGGTGACGTGGATTTATCTGATTCTTTTCTCTGTGCTGGTGGTGGGCCGGAGTCTGAATCTGAAACCCGTGTTCCACTGACGGGCGACTCTGAGGCGATGCTGCCTATTAGCCCATCAGTGACACCTCAACTGTCTTTGGAAATCAACAAAAAGGAGTTGGTTTCGGCACAGCAGAGTGACCCAACTCTTGTGAGTTGTTTTTCCGCTGCCAACTCTAGCGACCAGTACCCTCGTGTTTATAGTGTCGAGGATGACGTGTTGATGCGTACTTGGTATCCGCCTACAGCTGGTGATTTGGGTTGGAATGTGTTTAAACAGGTTCTGGTGCCTCAACAGTACCGACCCAAAGTTCTTGGTCTTGCCCATGACAGTTTTTCTGGACATTTAGGTATTAGGAAAACCTATCACCGCATTCTGCGTCATTTCTTTTGGCCAGGATTGAAGAATGACGTTGCTCAGTATTGTCGTTCTTGTCACACCTGTCAGATTAGTGGTAAGCCTAACCAAGTCATTCCACCCGCTCCATTACACCCTATTCCAGTTTTAGGGGAACCTTTTGAACACATCCTCATCGACTGCGTTGGTCCGCTCCCTAAAACAAAATCGGGTCACCAGTACCTCTTGACTCTGATGTGTGTTGCTACCCGTTTTCCCGAGGCAATTCCGTTGCGCACCCTTAAGGTTAAACCAGTTGTTAAGGCATTGGTGAACTTTTTCTCTATTTTTGGTTTACCAAAAGCTGTTCAAACTGACCAAGGCTCTAATTTCATGTCTAGGATTTTTGCTCAGGTTTTGCAGTCACTTGGCATTAAACATCGGAAATCTAGTGCCTATCATCCGGAGTCGCAAGGTGCGCTCGAGCGGTTTCATCAGACATTGAAATCGATGATGCGGAAATTTTGCCTTGAGTCTCAAAAGGAGTGGGATGAGGGGTTGCCGCTGCTTCTTTTAGCAGTGAGAGAAAGTGTGCAGGAGTCGTTAGGATTTAGCCCTGCTGAGCTGGTGTTCGGTCACACAGTGCGTGGCCCCTTGCGATTGCTTAAGGAGAACTTCCTGTCCGACACTGTTGCCCCTAAGGAAAATGTGTTAGACTATGTGAGCTCTTTCAGAGAGCGTTTGCATAAAGCGTGCGCAATTGCACGGGATGCTCTCAGTGCAACACAAGGTAGGATGAAGAGGAAGTTTGATGTGCAGGCTGTGCAGCGAAAATTTGAGGTTGGTGATAAAGTTTTAACACTTTTACCGGTCCCTGGATCTTCCCTCCAGGCCAAGTTCAGTGGTCCGTATACAGTGCAGGCGAAATTGAGTGACACGGATTATGTCATCGACACCCCAGAGCGAAGGAAAAAGTGCCGTGTGTGTCATATTAATATGATGAAGCCCTACTTTGCTGGTGGTGTGTCAACAGTTGCGACTGTGGGGGTGCCGGTTTCCGAAACTCGGTATGACCCAGTAGGTGACGATTTGGTTTTCGGTTGTGCTGTGGGCTGCGCACGACTTAGGAATTCTGAAATCCTACGTGATTTAAGGTCACATTTAACTGGGGTAGACGATGATGTCCGAAATGACGTGTGTCGGTTGATTGAAAATCATCCTAATCTTTTCTCGGACACTCCATCCTGTACCACCGTGTTGGAGCATGATATCGATGTGGGGGACCATCCTCCAATCAAACAGCATGCCTACCGGGTGAATCCCACTAAGCGTGCTCTTTTCCAGACAGAAGTCTCTTATCTGTTGGAGAATTGTCTTGCTGTCCCTAGCTCTAGTGCGTGGAGTTCCCCATGTCTCCTAGTGCCTAAAGCGGATAAGACCCCACGGTTTTGTACAGATTTTCGGAAGGTGAACAGTGTGACCAAGCCTGACTCCTATCCTCTGCCCAGAATGGAGGATTGTGTTGATAGGGTCGGTTCTGCGACCTTCGTTACCAAGCTGGACTTGTTAAAGGGCTATTGGCAAGTTCCCCTAACATCACGTGCGGCCGAAATCTCTGCTTTTGTTACTCCTGACCATTTTCTCCAGTACACTGTCATGCCTTTCGGGTTGCGCAACGCTCCCGCCACATTTCAACGGCTCATGAATATCGTGCTGGGCGGCGTCTGCAAGTGTGAAGTGTATTTGGATGACATTGTCGTCTATTCAGACACCTGGTCAGAGCATATGGAGACACTCACTGATGTGTTCCATCGCTTGGAAAGGGCATCCCTCACCCTCAACCTCGCCAAGTGTGATTTTGGTAAAGCCATGGTAACGTACTTAGGAAAGCAGGTGGGTCAGGGGCAAGTGCGCCCTATCTCGGCCAAAATCCAGGCCATACTGGATTTTCCTGCCCCTCAGACTAGGCGTGAGCTTCGCCGTTTCCTCGGCATGGTGGGCTACTACCGGAGTTTCTGTCAAAACTTCGCGGACGTGGTCGCACCTCTCACTAGCCTCACTAGTGTGTTGAGACCTTTTGTGTGGACCTCTGCGTGTCAGAGTGCGTTCCGGGCTGTTAAGACTCTCCTGTGCAGTGCGCCAGTGCTGGCCGCCCCTGATTTTGCACGCCCTTTTAAGTTGGGAGTGGACGCCAGTGCAAACGGGGCAGGTGCCGTATTGCTGCAGGAAGACCATCATGGTGTGGATCACCCAATCGGCTATTTCTCAAAGAAATTCAATGTCCATCAGCGAGGGTACAGCACGATTGAGAAAGAGGCCCTCTCTCTGCTGTTTGCATTGCAGCATTTCGAGGTGTATGTCGGTGGCAGTCCCTCGCCTGTGATTGTTTATACCGACCACAATCCCTTGGTATTCCTAATGCGGATGCGGAACTCGAACCAAAGGCTGATGAGGTGGTCCCTCCTGGTGCAGGACTTCAATTTGGAAATCCGTCATAAAAAGGGCACAGAGAATGTGTTAGCGGATGCCCTATCCCGTGTTTTCCCTTAAACATGACTGTCCAAAAACATCTACAAAGGAGATGTCTTTGATTTTGGGAAGGGGGGTGTTACGGCTGTGGCCATAAGAACACTGTGTGGGCTGTTTGTTCTGTGTCTCTTTACTGTGTTTAAGACTCTCTACAGGTCCCTCCCCTAATGAAGAGTAGTGAGCAGCTGATTGGACCATGGAACAGGTGACCACATTCAAAAAGCCGCTCTGACAGCTCCAGGGAGAGAGAGAGAGAGAGTGTGGAACGAGCGAGTAGCCTGACAGCCGTCGCAGTCCTGACCCTGGTTTTCCCAGCCTGTGTTTATCTTGTGTATTTGTGGGAGTGTGAATTGTAAAAGCCGCTCCTAGTGCTTTAGCTGAGAGCTTAGGCACTCGTGGGCTGAAGCGGAAGGGGTGAGCTGCCTTTTCTTTTGGAATCGTTTTCTCCTGTTTTCTTGGTCAGGGAGCGAGGGATAGCTCTGTCATTTGTTTGTTCTTTTTTCTTTCTTAGGGTTTAGTTAGTCTTTTCTGGTGGGACTTAGTTGGTTTTGTTTATTATTTTGGCCTGGGCTCACCCTGGAGCTATGCTTCTTGTCCTTAAATAAAATCACTTTTTTTACTCACAACTGGTTTGGATGTTTGGCTTGGGAACCAGGGCGGGGATTTGTCTCTCTCTCCTCCAACCTTATGTGCGTCCCTACCCGCCTAGACTAGGGGCGTAACAGGCTGACAGGACAATAGCTTCAAGCACAGTTTAATATTGGTCGTAATTAGCAAGTCTCAGTTTCAACTGTGAAGAGAAGATTTTCGAGCTGTAGGTTTGACAGGACAAGTGGCAGCAAGAAAGCCATTGCTAAGACATTAGAATAGGACAAAGAGGCTTGCCTGTGCCATGACACACCACCATTGGACGACTGGAATAAGGTATTATGGACTTAGAAATCAAAATTTTAAATTTTCGGTTCATCACGGAGGATCTTTGTGGGCCGTCAAGTAGGCGAAAGGATGGTTCCACAGTGTGTGACATCAGCTGTCAAACATGAAGGAGGAAGTGTCACAGTATGACAGAGGTCTGTCATTAATGCACCAGAGAAATGGACAGTGGTTCCTCAGAGTGACCCAGGGAATGGTTACTTTGTCCCATTTAGATGAAAATTATCTTAAATTATCTTAAATTCTAAAGGAAGATCTGAACAATACTTTTGTCCTCATCACTTTCCAAATCAATGCAGCACTCCTTCAGAGAGCACTTCAAAGTCTCCTGAGCTTAGAAACCAAATTAAAGGTGCAATCTCAATTTAATAATGCTGTCTTCTTCCCTTTTACTTTTCACAACATACAAACAGGTGTTTATAAGTTTCTGTATGAATTTGCTGTTTATGTCCTTATTTTGACACTAAGTCTTCAGCAGCTGACTCACTCTTACCAGTAGATGGCACAATCTCCTCATTCTCATTTTCCATTAAGTGACTCTCTGTTTTTTTAATTTTTAATTTTCCAAAAAGTAAAACCATCAGAAATGTTTATTTCTCTAATTTGATTTCATTTTTTTCTGTTTATTTTTCTACAGTTAATACGACAGGAGAGATATAAAAATATTAACAAAGAGGTTGATCCTCATCATGCCAACTGCTTCAAATACTTATTATTCAGAATCTGATCTGATCCTAACTATTTGTTCATTAGTGTGTCACTTTAATGTTTGAGCAGATATCATTTCTTTATATAGGTTTTTTTTTTCACCTACTTCAGCAAGTTTCAGTGGTGGTTATTTGGTTATCAAATATCCATTGTTTTCTTACTTACTGTCATACACACCGTCAGGCTGATGTTTCTCTCACATGTCACGCTGGACTGAATCCAGAAGGTATCTTGGTACAGTCTAGAGTCCGAGGCAGTCAGGTTGTTGAGAGCAAATGAAGTAGAATCATAAAATGTCTCAAGAACTAGGGATAGGGTTCAGACTTCTTAAAAATTAAAATTAAAAAGTGTTCTTAAGCAATAGTTATCTTTGGACATTCCACCTTTTTTTCACTCATATTTAGTCCAGTCCCTGTAATTGACCATTTTTAGAAAAATGTTTTTTCTTTGTTTTCTGAATTTATGTTGTATATTTATGTTTGAATGATTCATCATTCAAACATAAATATGATTAATCATTCAAACATAAATATACAACATAAATTCATAAATATACAACATAAATATATGTTGTATATTTATGTTTGAATGATTAATTATTCAAACATAAATATACAACATAAATTCAGCAAAGACCTAAGATATACCTCTGGACTTTCAGTTGATCCTTGTACTGTTCACTTAAAATAATCACAGGTGGTCCCAGTGGAAGAGTGGCTGTCAAGAAGCCACTGCTAAGGAAGGGAAATGGGGAGAAAAATACGGGGTATGCCAAATTACATAGGAACTCTGTGTCAAAATCAACAGGTGGCAACAGGTCTGATGGAGTGATGAAAACACATAAATCACTATCAGTATGTGTGGAAGTCAAGAGAGAGGATCAACAGTGAATGTCTACAGCCATTTGTAAAACACGGTGGAGCAGAATGTCATTCACAAATCCTGGAGAACTATTCCGGAAGACTACTTTAAAAAATTACAAGAAACCTGCCTAAGAAATTTCAGGCTGTGTTGAAGAATAAAGGTGGTCATACCACGGCTCATCAGAGTTGTACAAACTGTTATTGACATATATTTTGCATTTCCATGAATGTGCGCACATTTCTATTAATTACTGCGCCTGCTTCCCATTTTCAAAATATAATGAAATGAACAGTTACCCAAGCCCTTCAACATTTTTTCATCCTTTATCAAATAGATGTGCAGTGAAGAGTGACAGGAAAGTGGAGGAGAGACAGAGGGGAAGGCGTGCAGCAAAGGGTCGTGGGTTAGACACGGTCTGGTTAGAACCCAGACCGTGTGTGCTCAGCCATATGGCACTCCGATGGCATACAAACAGAATACCATCACACGGGAAACAGAACTATCACAATAAAATATATATGTGTAATTCACACTGAGATACAGAACTGGGAATAAACATGGAGAAAGAACTAAACCTACACTAGAGACATAACACACAAACCATGGAAGGCACAGGAACAAAACCTAAGAACTAGAAATCACAAAATACTAAATAACTTAGGTCATGTCCACACTAATACATTTTCGTTTGAAAAAGACTCTTTTTCTCTCTGTTTTGGCCTTCCGTCCACACTGAGATGGCGTTTTTGGTCAAGGAAAACTTTTTGAAACCTTTCTCCAAAGCGGATACATTTGAAAACGCTGTCGCAGTGTGGACAGCGTAACCACTGGCTTTCGGAAACAATGACGCATTTTAGTCATGTGATGCAGTCATGTGACTAATTAAACTAAGATAGCAGAGAGCATTATACAGTAGTTGTTTTGTTTGCTCTCAATTTTGACAGCCCTATTAAAGATTAATTAATATCAGTTTGTACATGCTTCAGATAGCTTTTCTTCAAATTCTTTAATTTTCAATCAGTTTTGCAACTTTGTACTTTTGTGTTACTCACAGCAACAACTACATCTCATTATTAGTCCATTTAAAAAACTCTGTGCTTTTCCTCAACATTTTGGTGCGATGTTTTGCGATGAATAGCCGGAAAGTAAATAAACGGCAGACAGAAATAACGCAGGTTGAATCATCTTACATTTCACTCATGCGCAAAACAGTAACATAAGCGTTTCAGGTGTTTCAGTGTTGACGAACAACTGTTCGGAAATGATTAAAAACACTAGTGTGGACGCGTAGTGTTTTTAGCCAAAAATGTTTTAAAATTTATCCGGATTAGTGTAGCCTTAGGAAGCTAGAAATACAAAAGACTAAACTATGAAAAACATTAAATCAAAGAAGATTAAATATTAATAAATAATCAAAACACAAGCACTGGGTCACCAGACCCAGGATCATGACATCCGGCAGCTGTTTTGCTGTGGCTGCATTAGAGATATGCATACAATAAAAATAAGCTCTAAGCTAAAATTCAAATAGAAACAGTAAAATATGATAGTGATTGAAAAAGTCATGAAAAATAGTAATGATATCAAACATCAGCTCAAACTGAGCAATGTATTCAAGATACAGAAGGTTGTTTAAAAGGTGCTTTTGGAGGTAGTTGTCATTTGTGGACAAACACATCTGTCTTTGTTTTTGATGCAGCATTTTATAAAATTCAGATCTGAAATCATAACAATGAAACAGCTTAAAAAAAATTAGCATCAAAACAAATCTAATGTATATTACCAAAATCCACCAGATTCTACTCCAGGGCCCTTTGTGATAGATTTCATGTTTCATTCAAACTAAAGTGAAACACAGCATATGCAGTGCTATTCAGGCACATTAAAATATTCCTAAGAATGGATCCTTGAATAATTGTAGCTTCCATCTTTAAAGGAGTGAAGAGGAAGAAGTTTACAAGGAATCATTTAGAACAGTTTAAAACATCAACTCATTGAATCCATTAACCTTAAAATGCGTAGAGTATTTCTCTAACAGGAGGACACTCTTTATACTCAACTCAGCACAGACACACTGAGGCACCATGAAAAGACAATAAAAATCCAGGATAAACAGGTTCAGTGAATGTGGTGTTGAAGGTGTGGAGGCGGATCAGAGTGCCAGACGAGACTCTGTAGAAGGACATAGTGCCAGCAGGACAGTCCACATACACTGCTACTCTGTTAGAGACAGAGGAGGAGTAGGAAGAGGAGGGGGGGATGGTTGTGGATCTGCAATTGTGACAGACAAACTGAGGACCACCATCAGTGCAGTGCAGACTCCAGGAATGATCATTGAGTCCAAACCAACAGTCATCATTGTTTCCTTTCCTTCCGATTCTTCTGTAACTCACTGATATAGAAATGTTTCCCTTCCACTCGACCTCCCAGTAACAGCGACCAGTCAGTTCATTACTACATAGCAGCTGAGGCCAAACATCAAATCTGTCTGGATGATCAGGATATGACTGAACCTCCATAATATTATGTGTCACCTTCCTGTTGTTGTCAGACAGTTTGAGGTTTCTATTTACTGTGCTTGTGTCGATTGTGAGTTGACAGGAATCTGATGGAGAGAAGAAACACAATCCAACTGTCATCCATCATCTGTTCATTGATTAACACTTTGATGATGACTACTGACATCGGAGATGTAAATCAGTGATGTGACAGTTTGAAGATGTCAGTGTTGTGGTGTGGTGAGAGAGAAGAGAGAACCCAAATGCAGGACTTGCAGGCAGATTGACGATGTGGATGGTGTTTATTGCAAGGACTGGACGGACAGAACATAAACTGACTGAAACTGAATGACTGGTAGACTGAACTGAACCAGAAAACACACATGCAGATTAGAGGACAAGACAAGTAACTGAGGAAAACCGATGACTTAAATATACTGGATAATGAGTTGAAAATAAATGAGTTTCGGTGGGCGGCCGCGTGACCAGTTGCTAAGATGACTCAATTTGGGTGGATGACCGCATGGACAGCACGTAAGATGAATCAGTTCGAGTGGGCAACTGTGTGGCCAGTGCCAAAGACAAATCAGTTCAGGTGGGTGGTTGTGTGGCCAGCGGCAGCTCCCGCGATGCTCCACTGTGGACCAGCAGAGGTGATGGGACACCTCTAACAGGTGGGAAGGTTGCTGGTGGCGTGATTTGGCAAAGCTCTCTAGTGGAGAAAAAGCAGGACCCGCAGGTGGGAAACCTCTGGTGGAGACTTGGCACCGGAACAGGTGGAGGAATTGGCCAGACCCTAGCCGTCCCAACTCGAGAAACAAGTATGGATGCAGGGATGGGTTGAGTGGCTTCAGTGCAGGGACAGGTGCAGGAGCTGGCTGGACACCAGTCACCCAAGCCCGGGGAACAGGTATGGGTGCTGGAGTGGACTGGGTCTCAGCTGTCCTTGCCCTGGGAGCAGGCATGGGAATGGGTGACGGCTGGACGTCAGTTGCCCCTACCTGAGGAACTGGCAAGGGTGCAAGGAAATGCTGAGTGCTATCTGCCCGGGGAGTGGTACAGGGACTGGCTGGGCCCTAACGGCACTGCGAACAGGAGCAGGCTGAGAGACAGGTCTTGGGGCTGGGAGACAGGTCTTGGCATGGAGACAGGACGAGAGAAGTGATCAGATCTGGACTTAAGAATGTCCTTTGTGAAGCCAAAAAGGGAAAAACAGTTTTTATGGGTGCAGGGTGGTAATGACATTTTTTTTGACAGTCCACCATAGGTTGACAATAACTAATCACTGGCTTTTTTAGTAGAAGAAATGGTATTTGGTCTATGGTGAGGAGGAGTCTTTGGCTCATGGTGAAAATGAAGAAAAATGTCTGACTCACTCACCACCAGATATTGCAGCTTGCGAGAGCAGCGGCAGCAGCAGCAGCGGGAGCTTTGGCTGAAACAACAGACCTGCTGAATGATGTAACCTCCATCAGGATGAGATGGGAGGCGGAACCGCTTTGACACGACAAGGTGGGAGTGCTAGTGAATGAGGCAGTAGGTGGACGCATGAGGACCGAGCAGCCGGAGATCAGCGGTTGGCGCCTATTTCCCATGGCTAAGGCTCGCGTGCAGGTGAGGCAGCAGGTGGAGGACTGCAGTGCCTTCAAGGACTCTCCAGAGCCAGATGAATCCCCTCAAAGACATGCTCATGTTGGAGCATAAGCCACAGATTAACCCCCAGCTCTCTTTCCAGAAAGAAGAATGCTGCCTGCTGCCATTGGTATAATTCGAGGTCCACTGGGTTCATATCATGTCTTCGCAGCACGAGTCTCGTCATTCTATCAGCATCGTGGTGTGGTGTGGTGAGAGAGAAGAGGGGACCTAAATGCAGGACTCGCTGGCAGATTGGGGAAGTAGATGGTGCATATTGTAAGGAATGGATGGACAGAACATAAGCTGACTTAAACTGAACTGGGTAACACACACATGGATTAGACTGTGACAAGACAGGGAACTGAGGAGAACTGACGGATTAAATACACTGGATAATGGGGATGATAAGAAACACGTAAGTACATAGCTGAACTTAATCTAACTAACAATACATAGGAAGTGGAACAGAACATAATGCACACAGAAAGATAACTAAGACAGTAAAACAGGAAACGGGGATAGAAAACTCAATGGTGACAAAGCTTAACTGGAAACACTGGGTCAACAAGCCGGGCATCCTGACAGAAGATGGTTGGATGTGTACTGCTTTGTTTTAATAAATCACATTAAAAACACACTTACACTTCCTCAGACCTGGTTTTAACCATCGGACTCCAGCAGGCTCCAACCTGGAAGGAGGAGGGGAGAGGAAAAATCATATGTCATTAAGATTACTTCCAGTCTGAGTTATTGTCTGATTACTGACAACTTAATGAAGACAAACAGAGAATTAGAAAATCATTCATTTTCAAATATATATTCTATTCCATCAAAATATAACAATAAAAATTTAATTGCGACTGTTGTTGGCTAGCATACAATGTTAAAAATAATAAAATGAACAACAGCAGGATCTCTGACTGTGGTAATACAAACCTAAATATGTGAAGAAGGCAACAAACACTGATCCTTGAATATTTTATTTATATATACAAAGATTTAACAGCACGGTAGCTAACAACACTATACTAAGTGAACTGCTGTGGATGATTATCAGCAAAGCACATTTTGTTCAACAAAAATCATTCTCAGCTTAAGCGTAGGTTTTATGTTAACTGTTCTCTACATTCACAGCTGAATCCAGAATAAATATGTTCAAGTACTCTCTTCCTGTTCAATCAAACACTCTTCCCCATACCTGAGAGTCTTAAGTCTCCAGCGTGGATTCTTCAGTCCAGCCGAGAGCAGCTTTATTCCTGAGTCTCCTGGATGATTGTAGCTCAGGTCCAGCTCTTTCAAATGGGAGGGGTTGGAGCTCAGAGCTGAGGCCAGAAAACTACAGCCGTCTGCTGTGACCAAACAGCCTGACAGACTGAAAACACACAACACTCCATCTGTGAGCTATGATTTTCTGTTTGTCAGATACAATAACATTTTTCAATTTCCATCCATTCAATTTCATTTACCTTTATTTATAAGAGACAATTCCCAATGGACAACAATAGTCACTTCAAGTTAACAGAGTAAGGCAACACACTACAATATTAGCGAGAAAGCTGCGTCCAAGATGCAGCTTTGCACATTGGCATACTCCCCCATATTGCTTGTCTTGTGTGTTTATGGTGTTATGATGTGATGATATTTGTGCTTTTTATGTGCTGAAGTTTTTTTGTCTTCTCCTCATGCCAACTACTTTGGGGATAAGTTGGAGCAGAAATTGTTTTTTTCTCCTGATCTGCCCTTTTGTGTTACACATTACACATTCCTGTCTCCCTAACGTGAAGTTTGTGTATTGTATGTATGGTCAATATAATAAAACCTTTCTTCTTTCTTCTATTAGTTATTATAACCCACTAAACACTGGACATAGGACAGACATGCAGATCCCATTGGGTCCATTCTGGACATTATACGACATCCAAACTAGGTCCACAATTTGGACTTCCAACCACAACCCAACCTGAAGGTCAATATGACATTCACCTTTTGAAATTTGGACTTGGCAATTTTTTATAGGTCATGTGAACATCTATAACAAGTGCAGAGAATATACACATTTAATAACATAACCCAGATTTTAAAAATGCATAAATAGTAAAAAATAAGTAAAGTCTAAGATTATGAATAGCAAAGAGATAAATTCATTTATTCAATTTCTTTATTTTATTAAAAAGTCAAAATTCATGTAAAATGAGTAAAAACATATGTGCATTGTTTAATATAAGCCAAAAGCCAAGCAACATATTTAAGTTATCTAAGTGATTTATATGTCATCTTTAACCTAAGAAGCAAAAGACCGTGGCAGATCTGAAAACGCCAGGAGTCCGATTTTCTCGCCGGCTCTAGTGGGCCTTGACCTCCTGATCAGCTATCGAGCTGGTGAATAACAGGTGTCTCCGAAAACATCAGAGCAGTTTTGCCAATATGTGATGTCTTAATAAATCGAACAGATATTTGAAGTTTACACAGCTACATTTTCATCTTTCGGCTGAGGACCAGGTGGAGTGCCCAACCCGGGTCAGGGACAAGTTCCTGCCCCAAGTGGAGGAGTTCAAGTATCTTGGGGTATTGTTTATGAGTGATGGGAGAAGGGAGCGGGAAATCGACAGACAGATTAGTGCTGCGGCCGCAGTGGTGCAAACGCTGTTGTGGTGAAGCGAGAGCTGAGTGTAAAAGCGAAGTTCTCAATTTATCGGTCGATCTACATCCCTACCCTCACCTATGGTTATGAGCTGTGGGTAGCGACCGAAAGATCAAGATCACGGATACAAGCGGCGGAAATGGGCTTCCTCCGAAGGTTAGCTGGCATCTCCCTTAGAGATAGGGTGAGAAGTTCGGCCAATCAGGAGAAAAAGCAGGACCAGGATCAGTAGAGCCACTGCTCCTTCACATTGAAAGGAGCCAGTTGAGGTGGTTTCGGCATGTGACAAGGATGCCTCCTGGGTGCCTCCTGGGTGAGGTGTTCTGGGCATGACCCACCGGAGGAGGCCCCGGGGCAGACTCAGGACATGCTGGAGAGATTATATCTCTCGACTGGCCTGGGAATGCCTGGGTGTTCCCCCGCACAAGCTGGAGGAGGTGGCTGGTGAGAGGGAGGTCTGGGCTTCTCTGCTTGGGCTGCTGCCCCCACAACCCGGCAGCAGAAAATGGATGGATGGATATTATCATCTGAAAATATCTTAAAAGTTCATTTTGTGACCCAGAAAGAGTAATAATACAGCTAAGTAGCTGACACCATATTCGGAAACTGGAACTGGCTGAGCCGTGCTATGAATTCTGAAATAGGTTGGGCCACGAACCTGACCCATCCTTCAAATCTGGGGAAATGAAGGAGGTGTTTGTCAGCGCAAACGCATTTGTTGACGCATTTTTTGCCCTTTTACTGAAAAGACTTTAGTTTGGAGATCTTATTGGATTGCTAAATTCTCAAGTATTAGCATAGGCCTGCAAAGTAGGATGTATTTGTGCGAGCTTTATGTTTAGTTTTTGGGTCAGTAATTGTTTCTATTACCAGTGGTCTACACTGTATGTGGGGATTCATTGTACAGTTAGTATATTGCTGTTTTTCGGTTAGCCCGAATATTAAAACATGCCGTTTTATTATTTTGGCTAATTAAAGGACTGTTGCGAAGATCTACTTTACATTGTGTATGGTGTAATTTACTGCACTGTTAATCACTACTGTTCATTTTCGTGGGTAATACTACTTTTACAAATCAGACAAGTGAATTAAAAGTAAGTTAAATTATACAGTACGAATGTACACTGAAAAAAGAACCCAGAGCCCACTTACTTAATAGCATTGCGTAAATAAGGCCAAAATAAGTATAATATTGCTTAAAAATATCAAAATTGTTTTCAAGAGGCTACATATGAATACAGATTATATATGAACAAATACTATTTATTATGTATTATCCTATTGATTTGTTCAGTACGTATTTTTTATTTTATTTTTTATTTTGCATTTTCCTGCTTTTGTTTGTTGAAATATTAAAGACATAAAGAGATTCAGTAGACGTCAGGTCTTTGGGTCCTTGTGCTGCTAAAAGAGGAAAAGGAACGCAAATTAGCCATGTGATGTAGGTTAAGAGATTAGTTGAGAGAGTACCCTGACTACCCTGCTGTTTGCATGCTTTGCCTTGCACTGCTGTGGAGAGCTTTTAAAGAAGTGTATGTACTGGATGTAGCCCGGATAGGAATTCCGCAGTAAGTACTTATAATTCCTATGGACTTTTGTCCAAAACTCAAACACAGCAATAGCGGAGAAGAGCAGCTAAAAGTTTTAAATATTATTGTTTCTGTGACACAAAATAAACTATTAAGATATTTTCAGATGAGAATGTAGCTGTGTAGACCTATAATATCTGCTCGATTTATCATATTTGCAAAAGTGCTCTGATATTTTTGGAGAGGTCTGTTAGCCCACCAGCTCAATGGCTGACTGGAAGGTCAAGGCTCATTAGAGCTGGTGAGAACAGCGGACTCCCGGCATGTCGCTTGACTGTCTACTAAAAATTAAAATAAAAGCGTTCTAACATCTCACCTGTTTGTTATTATTCGAGCATACATGTATAGTATTTGTTTTAATAGTGAGATTAAGCTTGTCTTTCTGTCATGTCGTGATTGTACTTAACTGTATAAAGCCTATTAGACATTATAAAACAAAACATATGTAATAGCAAATTTTGTCAGACTGCTTAAAATACCTTTTTAAACTCTTTTTTTCTTAAAGAAATCTACTAAAAATTGCTAGGTGGCAATTTTTCACATCATGTGTTGAAATAGAGCAAGTTTCGGATACAAAATTTCTGGGTGTGATAATAGATAACAAAATCTGCTGGAAACCTCACATAAAGCATATACAAGCCAAACTGTCAAGAAGCATCTCCGTACTAAGTAAAGTTAAATATTTTTTGCCTTCCAAATCACTCCGGGTACTTTATTGTTCACTTATATTGCCATATTTGGAATACTGTGTGGAAATTTGGGGAAACACATATAAAACTGCACTTCAACCAATATGTAAAATTAAAAAAAAAGCAATCAGGATGATTAATAAAGCAGGATTTAGAGACCATACTAACATCATGTTTTTGAAATTAAAAATACTGAAGTTTATGGATCTTATAAAATATAAAACTGCAAAAATTATGTACAAGGCCAGATACAATATGTTACCAGGAAATATACAGAGGATGTTCTATGACAGAGAAGGAGACTATGAATTGAGGGGGAAATTGAATCTAAGGATTCTTAAAGCACGGTCAAAGGTTAAAACCTTTTGTGTCACTATTTATGGGGTAAAACTGTGGAATAGTTTTACTATAGATCTACAGCAATGCTCAGGAATTAGTAAGTTCATGAAAATACTTCGAAAACTGATTTTGGAAGAATATGATACCGATAAAGATGATCACCCATTGTATGTATAAAAATATCAAATTATATCCAAATTATATCAGTCACGGTAGCCAAGTTTATATAGGTTCTCCTCGTGTATCGTGTGGAGTATGTGATGATGGGAATTAGGTGAATTATGTGGGATCAATAAGATGTTGAGCAGGGGTAGGAATTAATAAGTATGTTCATACTTCTTCCTACTCCTTTTCAGACCAAACATTGTTACATTATGTCAGACGATTTTGTTTTATTTCATTATATATTTTTTGTTTATCTGAACACATACGTGTGTGTGTGTGTATATCTACATATATATTCGTATCTGTAAATGAAAATATATGTAGTGTGTATATATTGTTTTTTGTTTTATATGTCTGAAACAAATAAAGATACAATACAATACAATACAATACAATGTGTAATTTCCATTCTAAATATTAATCACAGTTAAATTGACGGGAGATGGCAGTAAAACTCTGGAGCTGAGATATCACCAGCTACACTGCTGTTCCAATTGTAGAATGATTTCCAGCTGACAAACTGGCCTGTAATGAGTGTGAATGTCAGTGTGCCGGGGGCCTATATGTGAGTATAGCGCATTTAGTATATTTACATAGCGTATTTCTGATAAGGTATCAGTGAGTTAACCACTAAGACTTAATATCATTTTAAAGGGTATTCAAAGAGTATATTTCATTTACTGAATGAAACTGTAATATCATTTGAGTTAAAAAAAAAAAAAGTGTGTTTTTGTACTTTGTCTGTCCTACCCTTATGTTCAGTAAATGTTCAGTTTCTGTCCTAAAGAGTGGTCTGGGGTCAATTCTTTCTTTAATGTTTATGCAGGGGTTTACTCTTAGTATCCCTGATTCCTGTCCATACGACAACCATTTGTGGAATCTGTGCTATAAAGAACCCAACACCCCAACTAGGAAGTCGAAACTGAGGCAAGCAGGGTTAGACTCAGTATAACGAGTGGGTTGCTACATGTACAAGGACTTCAGACCTTAAACAAGAGCAATAAACTGCAAAAAATCTGAAACCAAGTCTATCAAAATGTCATGCATGGATATATGAAGAATGAAGAGGCACTGCATTGTATATAAAATGAAATATACTTGGGGAAGACTACTACATTTATTGTGGTAACCACACAGGTTTAAAGCTGTTTTGTGGGAGGAGCAAAAGCTGGTCTGGTATTTTGGGGAAGTCAAACCCATGGTCGGAACTGCTTCAGTAATGCCTACCATGAGTCTTATTTTTTAATTAATTGAAAATAATAATCCAAAAAACCCCCAAAAAACTGTTTTCTCCCCTTTATGAAATATTTACACCAAAATTGTTAGTGGAGAAAAAAGAAAGTGAAAAAAAAGTTTGAGAGAACTGTTAACAAATAGGTCACCTGTAATAAATGGGTTACAGTCTTATGAAACATTCCATCAGTTTTTCATTGCCCATAATGCAGGGGAAAGGTTAGAATAACAATTAAGTAACTTTATTATGTTTAGGTTTTTTCCTACTTTCTAACGAAAATATACTTTCTGTATTAATATGACTTAGAACTGATATTTGGGCAGGATTTATTTTCTCCTTCAAACCATGGGTGTTTTTTGAGATAATTCTCTCTCTCTCTCTGCTTTTTTGAGTCACTGAAGTTCACTCAGCTGTCCTATCTTCCTCTTATGATGAAGTCAGGCTCAAAATTCTCGTTTTTTTTTTGTGTGTAATTGTGTAATGTACAATCAATACTGCAAGAAACTTCAGAATACTGTCAGAAATTGGGATTTTATGTTTAGTGGACAGAAGTTCCTCTGAAATAAAGACTTCTGTTTTTTTAAGAAAGAATAAAAATCTCAATTTTAAGAAATGTAACATTATGTTGTACAAATTAAAATTAAACAGTGAATAAATATCACCAATAACCTCCTATACTGATTATTTCTATGAAGACATTTCTATAATGTTTCCCAAAATTCTATATCATTAATGCCCATAAGAATCTTAAACATGTCATTTGGAAGTTTTTGTCCTACCAGTATGAAAGGATATTGGTATGTCATAGACACATAATGGCTATATATATGCAAGTTTATCAGTTCATAAAGTAATTTTCTAAAAAGAAACGATAACAAAAACAAAACGTGACTATAAAAAATGTTATGACTGTTTTTCAGAGTAGAATCATCCACTCAAAGGTAAATAAAAGGTCACTTAACAATTGCTAAGCTTAGCTGTTTGTGCAACAATATAGATTTTAAATGACAGTGTATGAACATTTTTGAATCCTGACCTGAGAGTTTTAAGTCTACATTGTGGAGTCTCCACTGCGCCAGACAGAAGCTTCACTCCTGAATCGTGCACATTGTTGTTACTCAGGTCCAGCTCTCTCAGACTAGAGGACCGGGAGCTAAGGAACGAGGACAGAGCTTCATAGCTTCTCTCTGAGAGGTTACAGGCGCTCAGTCTGAAAATTAATCAAGAACAGAAATAATATGTTTCATATATTTAATCACTTTTTTTTCAGTAATACTTCAGGAAACCTCATAACATGCAACAAAAAATGGATGGACTTTAATTGGTTAATTTTGAGAAACAAAATATGTCTTGATCTGACCTCAGACTAGTCAGCTTGCAGTTCAGATTCTGCAGTCCAGCAGAAAGACTGTCAGAGCTTCTCAATGAGAGATTACAAAGACTCAGTCTGAAAATTAAAACATGAACAATGAAACAACACTCGTTAAACTGTAATCAGGGTTCAGTAAGGAGCTACTTACTACTACATTTAGCGCTATTTACTTGCAGTGTGTTTTAAAGAATCCTTATCATCTGAGGTTAAACAGGTTAAAAATGTGACAGTTTCACTTAAAACTAATGTAAAAACAACAATTCATAAAGCTGACATTTATGGGCTAAATTTTTAACTGTTTAATTTTGTCAGCTGAAAAAAAAGACCAAAAGAAAAAAAATGAATATATTTGATCTGACCTCAGAGTTCTCAGTTTACAATGTGGACTCTCCACTGCTTCAGACAGAAGCTTCACTCCGGAATCCTCCATGCTATTGTTACTCAGGTCCAGCTCTCTCAGGCTTGAGGACTGGGAGGTGAGAACTGACGACAGAGCTCTACAGCTTCTCTCTGAAAGTTCACAGATGCTTAGCCTACAAAAAAATAAGAAAAAATACAGAAAGATTATATTTATGGCATTTGTTCAACCTAAACAATAAAAACTAATATATTGGAGTCCACTAGAAGTTATGGTTAACTAGAAATCTCTTAAGTCATAAAATGAAGGAAACTATTTAAATTTCCTTAAAATCCTAATTACACTTCTGTATTTGCATATAAATAAGTTACAGGCTGTTCAGTGCGCAGGGTCTTTTAGGAGATCCATCTGTGGTGATCTGAATTAGGCTCTCCTGCTCAGACACTGATGACGAAGTAGGCACGGAGGTGAATGGGTAATGTATCCAATCATTTAACCTGCCCGTCTATGAGAAGTATCAGCATAACTGCGCCGCCAGCTCCTGAAGGTGCATGTTACAGTCATGCTTTACACTGTTTGATAATGTGTGCTTCTGTGTTGTTTTTGACCATGCAGTTCTTCCAAAGGTTTAACTTCTTTATCATGGCCACAACTTTATCATAAACAATGAATATGGTTGTAGAAATGCCTTGTAATCCGAGAGTGAGTTCGTTCAGACGGGAAAATATATCACACAGATGAGCCAGGCACGTAAGGTACTCTACATCATGCAAATGTTCAGACAGCTCAAAGGGATGGTTACTGAAGAAAACTTTACGTTCTTCCCTCAGCTCAAAGAAACAGGGCAGCACTTTCCCTCTTGAGAGCAAGAAAACCTCTGTGTGGAGTAATACAGTTTCAGGCTCGCTGCCCATCTCACTGCACAATGCAGCAAATAAGTGGGAGTTCAAAAAGTTAATAATTTTTACAGTGGTGTCCAAGACATGTTTCAGACGGACAGGTATTCCCTTTGCAGCAAGAGCCTCTCTGGATGCTGCAGTGTACCCAAGAAGCATCTGGCGCTACTGCCTGTACACACAAACCACACCTCTTTGTCTCCCAGTCATGGCCCATGCACCATCAGTGCAGATGCCAACACATCTGTCCCACACGAGTCCATGTGTGATCATAAATGTGTCCAGTTTTTGAAAAATATCTACTGCAGTTGTCCTTTCTTCGAGTGGTTTACAGAACAGCATGTTCTCCTTGACGGTTCCTTCATGAATGTTGTGCAAATATACAAGGAGCCACATCCGTGGACTCATTCAGTTGTATTGCGTAAAATTCACTGTGGCGTATGTGCTGAAGTAGCTGCTGTAAAACATTTTCTGATGTTGCATTGATGAGACAGCATTGTTTGATGATGGATTCAAGGTTCTTTATTTGTCACATGCATAGTTATACAAGTATAACACACAGTGAAATGTAGCCTGACACGCTCCTCAACATGTGCAAAAAAATTGGGGGGGGGGGTGTAGAGGAAGAACATTATATATATATATACATATATATATATAACCAAGTGGCCATAACCAAGTGGCCGGCATAGTGTACAGGACCATCTGTGCCGAGTATAACCTGGAAGTCCCGAGGTCAAAATGGGAGATGCCCCCAAGGGTGGTGGAGAATGACCGAGCTAAGATCCTGTGGGACTTCCAGATACAGACGGACAAAATGGTGGTGGCTAACCAACCGGACATAGTGGTGGTAGACAAACAGAAGAAGACGGCCGTAGTGATCGATGTAGCGGTTCCGAATGACAGCAATATCAGGAAGAAGGAACACGAGAAGCTGGAGAAATACCAAGGGCTCAGAGAAGAGCTCGAGAGGATGTGGAGGGTGAAGGTAACGGTGGTCCCCGTGGTAATCGGAGCACTAGGTGCGGTGACTCCCAAGCTAGGCGAGTGGCTCCAGCAGATCCCGGGAATAACATCGGAGATCTCTGTCCAGAAGAGCGCAGTCCTGGGAACAGCTAAGATACTGCGCAGGACCCTCAAGCTCCCAGGCCTCTGGTAGAGGACCCGAGCTTGAAGGATAAACCGCCCGCAGGGGCGTGCTGGGTGTTTTATATATGTATATATATATATATATATATATATATATATATATATATATGTATATATAGTATATACATTGGGTGAATGTGCAGTAGTGGCAGCAAGCAGGTGAATTCTGTACATTATTATGAATAGACATCTGACTATTTTACAGGATAGACAATATAAACATATTTAAAATTAAAGGAATTGAAATGTACATTGTGCCTTGGTTTAGTGTCTGGAAGAGTCCTGACTCAGTCAATTATAGATGATGTGAGAGGGCGGGTGTGTGTGTTTAGGGCACGGATGGCTTGGGGATAGAAGCTCCTCTTGAGTCTCTCTGTCCTTGCCCGGAAGATGCGGAACCTTCTACCAGATTGCAGAAGTTGGAACAGTTTGTTGCCAGGATGGGACGGGTCCTTCAGTATCTGCGCTGCTCTAGTCCGGCATCTCCTGGCGTAGGTGTCCTGAAGCGGGGGGAGAGCAATCCTGCAGCAGCGTTCTGCTGTACAGATCACTCTCTGGAGAGCTTTTTGGTCATTCACACAGCTGTTCCCAAACCACGATGTCATGTTCTGTGTGAGGATGCTCTCCACAGCACCTGTATAGAAAATCCTGAGGATCTTTGGAGAGACCCTGAACTTCCTCAGTTGTCGTAGGTGATACAGGCGCTGCCTAGCCTTTTTGGTCTGGACCTAAATGTGGGCAGCCCATGTCAGGTCTGAGGAGATGTGGACACCAAGATACTTGAAGGACTGCACCCTCTCCACTGGAGCTCCATTGATGATAATGGGCTTGTAGTCTCTGTGCTGACCCCTTCTGAAGTCCACCACCAGCTCCTTGGTCTTGCTGACGTTCAGCTGGAGGTGGTTGTCCTGGCACCACGATGCCAGATTCTTTACTTCATCCATGTAGGCCGTCTCATCGTTGTTGGAGATGGCACCCAACACCACTGTGTCGTCAGCAAACTTCACAATGGTGTTGGAGCCATGGGTGGCCACACAGTCTGAAGTGTAGAGGGAGTAGAGCAGTGGCGAGAGGACACAACCCTGAGGTGCTCCTGTGTTGATGGTGATGCTGTTGGAGAAGCACCTGCCCACCCTCACCACCTGAGTTCTGCCAGTGAGGAAGTCCAACACCCATGCACACAGATGGCTGTTAAGTCCCAGATCCCTCAGCTTTGTGAACAGTCTGCAGGGCACTATTGTGTTAAACGCTGAACTGTAATCAACAAACAGCATTCGCACATAGTTACCCTGTTTCTTGTCCACATGGCTGAGAGTGGTGTGTAGGCCGTGGGCGATGGCATCCTCTGTGGATCTGTTGGATCTGTAGGCGAACTGCAGCGGATCTGTGGTGTCTGGGATGGAGGAGGAGATGATGTTCTTCAGCAGCCTCTCAAACACCTTCATTACTACCGAGGTCAGTACAACTGGCCGGTAATCGTTCAGGGATGAGGGTTTGCTGTTCTTGGGCACAGGGATGATGGAGGGACTGTAATGGACAGGGAATGGACTGTATTGTCTTTTTTGCCTTTTCCCCCAACATTCTCACTACCATATCTAAAGCAGCAGGGAGAATGCAGTCCTCCACAATAGTGTGGGGTTTGTTGTTTTTAGCCACTCTAAAACTGACCATATAAGATGCTTGTGGTCTGTTTTTATTCATAGGATCCGGCACTCGAATGCAGCTTTTACTTGTTTAAAGTGATTTTAGCTGTCGCTCAAAATGTTCTCATGGTTTATTTTTCAAATGGGGATGATTTGTCTCTAAATCTCTGTGCAATACTGAAGGTTTCATTGAGTTGTGAAACAATACTTGCACAATTATCACATTATGGCTGGGAAAATCCCCAGTATTTATACATGTGAACATCAGTGAAATATAATTGTCATCATATTTGCGCTTCTTTGTGTTACAGTCAGAGGTGACATGCTTTCTCCCACTTTGAGGCTCCACATCAGACCCTTCATTACTTTCCACATGACTGTCTCCTTCTATGCTAGATACTTGGCTAGTAACCACAGATACATTTGTGCTGGCATCCCAATCTGACAAACACATTGTTGAACAATCACCTGTGCGGTCACTGGCAAATGCATCTTCAGATATGAGCTGATTGGTGGTAGTGGCCGCTGTTTCGGTGGCAGAGCATTTTCTTTTGGTTAACCATTTGTCCATTTCTTCAAAAGTGCAACTTCAACAGTCAGGCGTCAGTCAATTGGGGAAGTCGCACCCATGTATTTTGTCAGGGCAATTGTTTTGCTAAACACCAGAGGGTGGTATATACACATGTATGTAATAGCCACATTAAACTGTATTAGTGCAAATTTAGGCTTTTTGAATTGGTAATTACCCCGTCCCACGTATCACCTACAGCCTCTCCCATACCCCCGAGGGTAGGCGTACCCTAGTTTGGAAACCAGCGCAATAAAGAATAATAATATAGAAAAAACTTAACTCCCATATTGAACTGAGCAGTGCACTAATGCAGAGAAATTACTTTAGAACACCAGAGATTAAATGAATGATAACTGAAGAGTAAACAGTAACAGAACACCGGACTGGTAGATGAGTTTTTGGTACAAAGAAAACAGTTCTGGAAGGTACTTTGATAAGTGATAAACCCACAGATGTCTCAGAAATGCTGATAATTTCTGCTGCTCTGACAATTCAAAAGGATCATATGCTTGCAGATGATCATTCATTTGAATTTTTTAAGGTTTTTTAATGGATCAGCACCCATCACGATGTTTATATTGCTTAAATTGCTCACTTGATTGTTTTTTTGTTAAGTAGAATCAATATTTCAAAAATAAAAGGATGAGTACATTTTTACTTACAGAGCTTTTTTGGAGGCTTTGATCACCGGTAGGAGTTTTAGAAGAGCCTCCTCTGAAGCAGAGTATTTCTTCAGGTCAAACACATCCAGATCTTTTTCTGATGACAGTAAAATGAAGACCAGAGCTGACCACTGAGCAGGAGAAAGTTTCTCCGTGGAGAGACTTCCTGATGTCAGGCACTGTTGGATCTCCTCCACTAGAGAACGATCATTCAGTTCATTCAGACAGTGGAACAGATTGATGCTTTTCTCTGCAGACAGATTCTCACTGAGCTTCTTCTTGATGTACTGGACTGTTTCCTGACTGCTCTGTGAGTTTCTTCCTGTCTGTGTGAGCATTCCTCGTAGGAGAATCTGACTGTTCTGTAGTGAAAGACCCAGGAGGAAGCGGAGGAACAAGTCCAGGTGTCCATTTGGACTCTGTAAGGCCTTGTCCACACCACTCTGGTGGAAGTGCTTAAGTGTAGATTGTCCCGTTTCAGACTTCTGGGAGGTTGCTTGTTCTTCCAGCACATTAATTCCAGAGTTGATGAAGGTCAGATGGACATGAAGAGCAGCCAGAAACTCCTGAACACTCAGATGGATGAAGCAGAACACCTTGTCCTGGTACAGTCCACTCTCCTCTTTAAAGATCTGTGTGAACACTCCTGAGTATACTGAGGCTGCTCTGATATTAATGCCACACTCTGCCAGGTCTGATTCATAGAAGATCAAGTTTCCTTTCTGCAGCTGATCAAAAGCCAGTTTTCCCAGAGAATCAATCATCTTCCTGCTCTCTGGACACCAGTGTGGATCTGTCTCAGCTCCTTCATCATACTTGACCTTCTTCACTTTGGCTTGAACCACCAGGAAGTGGATGTACATCTCAGTCAGGGTCTTGGGCATCTGTCCTCCCCTTCTGGTTTTCAGCACATCCTCCAGAACTGTAGCAGTGATCCAGCAGAAGACTGGGATGTGGCACATGATGTGGAGACTTCGTGATGTCTTGATGTGGGAGATGATCCTGCTGGCCTGATCCTCATCTCTGAATCTCTTCCTGAAGTACTCCTCCTTCTGTGGGTCAGTGAATCCTCTGACCTCTGTTACCATGGAAACACAGTCAGGAGGGATTTGACTAGCTGCTGCAGGTCGTGTGGTTATCCAGAGGCGAGCAGAGGGAAGCAGTTTCCCCCTGATGAGATTTATCAGCAGCACATCCACTGAGGTGGACTTGCAAGGGTCAGTCAGGATTGTAGTTTTGTGGAAGTCCAGAGGAAGTCGACACTCATCCAGACCATCAAAGATGAACACAACCTGGAGGTCTTCAATGCTGCTGATTCCTCCTTCTTTGGTTTCAGTAAAGAAGTGATGAACAAGTTCCACCAAGCTGAACTTTTCCTCTTTCAGCACATTCAGCTCTCTGAAAGTGAATGGAAATATGAACTGGATGTCCTGGTTGGCTTTGTCTTCAGCCCAGTCCAGAGTGAACTTCTGTGTTAAGACTGTTTTCCCAATGCCAGCCACTCCATTTGTCAGCACTGTTCTGATTGGTTCATCTCTTCCAGGTGAATCTTTAAACATGTCTTCTTGTCTGACTGTTGTTTCTGGTTTATCTGATTTCCTGGATGCGGTTTCAATCTGTCTGACCTCATGTTCATCACTGATCTCTGCAGTCCCTCCCTCTGTGATGTAGAGCTCTGTGTAGATCTTATTCAGAAGGGTTGGGTTTCCTGCTTTAGCGATCCCCTCAAACACACACTGGAACTTCTTCTTCAACTTAGATTTAAGCCGAGGCTGACAACTTTGAAGAGCCTCTAAATAAATCATTAAAAATAGCAAGAAAAAAAAAACAGTCTGTTTATTTCTTTGTCTTCTTTTTTTGTTTTGCATTTTCACATATTTTTTCTTCAAACGTACTTAGATCTCAAATTACAATACTGAAGAAATCTCATTAATTATAAGTGCACCATCCTGCTATTAAAGTGAAGAGAAAATTGTTTCAGTTGCATTAGTACTAAACCAAAAAGCTTGGATGCCGGACATTGTTTACATTCTAATGTTTATTCATATTTCTTGTAGTTTTTTTTCGCTTCAGGGTATCTGCCTGGAGAAGAGACAGCAGGTAGTATTTTGCCTGTTAACAGCATGATGAGGAAATGGGAGAGAACCAAACAGCTGCTGACGTTGTTTATATTCAACAGTGAATGATTTAGTCTATCTTCTTGGACATAAGCAGATGGATATTAGCCATCACATAACGATCATATATTTACCAGCTTTCCCATTAACAAGTTTTAGGTCATTTTATTATATTATCAAATCTGTGTCTTTTAGTGATTGTACACAGGGCAAGAGCATGGTGACGACTGATCACTTATACCAACATTTACCATCTTTGTGTTTGGTTTTAAACAGGCTTCTGTGATGAAGGACGGGCAAAGATATCACTTTGCAAATGTGAAGAGGTGCCTTGTTTCTTCAAATCTTTTCCTCTTTCTTTTTGATCAAGTGTGTACTTCCACTGACATTTTAATGAATGGTCTCAAAGAGTTACTTAAATTACTTTTCCTCTTGTTTGGATTGTTGTGTTATTTGTGCTTCTTCAATCTTGATGTCATGAAAAATACATCTGGCTTCATTCACTGAGTGATGCTCAGCTTGAGATACAACAAATCATCACCAAACCAAAGAAGCTCCTGTTCTGTTATAATTTAAATAAATGGAACTTCTGCGCAGTCACACTAAAGGTTTTTAAACCTACATATGTAAAATAAAAAATTGGCTTTGTGGCTTGTGTAACCAATGGGAACATTTACAAACTAAACAGGTTTTCAACTCTGGACTTCTCCAAATTTTGTCACAAAAAATCCCACTAAACTTTCATGCTGTCTTTCGAACTGCTACCTACACTGTTTAAAATAAACATCTGAAGGGAATTCAATATTTCACATTAAATTCCTGCCATAAACTCAAAAAGAGATTATGCACACTGTGACTAATAGAAGACTGGAATATTTTTCCTTCATGGGTTTCTGAAGCACTCAAGAAGTCACACAAGTGACACTACTTTTTTTTTTTTAAGCAATTAGTTTTTCACGGTTTTAACAACTAAATAAGATTACTGTTCACATAAATAGAGCTAAGAAAAATCTATGTTAAAAAAATAATTCTGAGCAGTCTATTTTAAGTTAAACGCTTATGTGAAATAATTTCTCTCAAGTTAATACTTTAGTTTACTACTCTGTAAGTACAACACACTTAAAACCCTTGGTTAGTACAACATACTTCTTATTCCACCTCATTACTTTTCAGGGAGTTGTTTTCAGCATGTCTCTAAGAGATTTTTTTTATTCTCCAGTAGTCTGTAGTTTGTACATGTGATGATTGTTGTTAGAGTGGTCATGGCCGTTTGGGAAAGGTTTTTTTTTTTCCATTGTGAGCAGCCCTTTAATAAATCCAAATGTATGTTGTGGAATGAAGTTCCCGCTTTCTGCTTTTCGTTATATTAAATTCTGAGGTTTTACAATTCACATCTCAACAAACTACAGAGAAAAGTGGACTCACCTTGTTGAGCAGATGGATCAGAGTATAAACGCAGCTGAGAGAAAAGGGAGAGATCTATAGTCTGAAGATGTCTGACCATGATCCTGCTGGCTTTGTCCCCTTTCTTCCTCACTGTATCAATGAAGCAACGTGCCTTATCTGCTCTGACTGGGTTCCCTTCCAGTATTGATTCTTTCTCCAATTCATTTAAGACACCGTCACTTACAAGGGCCTCAAGGAGCTGTTTAAGGATTTCTGTTGACACCCTCCAAACAAAAGCTGACCGCACCCTGGCAAGCTCCTCTTCTACAAGAAGAAGGAAGAGACATAAACATGCATCCCCCTCAAACATTGATGACAAGGAGATCATTTTGAGTGAAGTTGCTTTCTTTTCCAAGCCCCTTAGACTGACAGTTGTCATGTTATGAAAATGTGCCAAAGAAAGATTAAGACATGTTGCAACAGATTTGAATTTGTGACCATTTTTAAAGACAGTATATAGATAACTATGTGCAAGTGCTCTGACAAATTTTTTCCAATAAGTGTTACAAAAAGGCAAAGGATTGTACCTTGTCTCTTTACATCCATACAGCTCATCAGACAAACCATTGATCTCCTACCTGCTGTGGAAGCTGCTTTAGTTGGTGATTCTTCTACAGGTTCTTTCATCATCTCTCTATGAAAACATGAGAAGACGATTTTAACAGAAGAAACTGTGAACACAGTCATGTGTCACGTTATTTTATTGATATTAAGGTTTTAGTGTCTCAGCCACATACATCCAAAACTGACCTGTTTGAAATAAGACATCAATGACATGTGAATGTGGTGGTAATGATAATAAGGTAATAATGGTTGATTTTTTATATACTTTTTCAGGTATTAGTTCAGTGTAATAATAAAAAATCTGACCTTATAAACCACAAATGCATCCTTATCCTCATCCTTAACTTATACTGTCAGTCTTCAGTTTTATACCCAAACTGGGTATGGGAGTGTGATCCCCCTACAGTAATATATATATATGAAAAATTATTCTGTAACTCTGTAACTTCTGTCGGTGCTGTGCTTTTTTGGAAATCGAATTTCCCAGAGGAACCCACCCGAGGGATTAATAAAGTTCTATCTTATCTCATCTTATCTTACTTGAAAAAAGTAATCAGAAACTGCCCATCTCTGGCGGTGACATGCATTGTCCTTTAGTGCTGGAGCAACAGGAACACCAGTTAATCTGAAATCTCTTTGTCTCTCTAAAACAAAGTGACAGCAGACTGAGTCAAAGAAAGAAATGTTATTTAAACACCAAGGATCAGCAGAGTTAACGTGTTGGAGAATTGGACGTTCCAGTTCATTCAAATGCAGCTGCAATCAGAGAAACAGATGCAGAGACAGAGAAACATCATGTGACTGAAAAAGAGTTCAGCCTTCTGGTTCAAACTCTGTACAGACACAAGAGACAGCAGCACCAAGTGATGATTTCAATGACCTTGTTCCTGTTAAACACAGTTACAGTTTTAACAGGATGTTTTACTGAAGTTGTTTGAAAACACGTTTGGTATTATTGCTGTCACGGCCCGTGGCTCGGCATCCAGGGAGCCGTGGGAGGCTGCGGTGGCCACACCCTCGGGCTGTGCCGCCTCCAAACCACATGCGTCTCATCTGAGGCAATCACCAGAGGACTACTTCAGCCAGCTCTGACGGCTTCTCCTCGCCAGTCCGTAAGTCTCCTCCCTGTGTGACCAGCATTCGGCGTGGAAGCCTGTGGCCTGCCTGTCCTCCTGCCTGACTGCCTCCCTCCCTAGGATTCCCTTCACGGGCACCTCTCCCGTCCAAGCTCCACGGTCCTGCTCTACCTGTAAGCCTCGGCAACTTACTGTATGAAGTCTAGCTGTTAATTTCTTGGGAACCTGCATGCTGTTAACTGTGTCTCCCCTTTCTGTTGCAGTTTCCCCACGGTCCCGATTACGGCACTCCTGGGCTCCACGCTCCTTGTTTCCCCCCGTGGCATGAGCCTTAGTTTTTCTTTTCCTTAGCTTTGTTAAAAGATTCCTCAGTTAAATAAAACTTGTACATAGTTCTGAGCTGCGGTTACCTGAACACTCCGTGTTCTGTGACAATTACTATTACCTGGTTAGTTCTGTGTTGTGTGTTGTAGTACAATCTGAACTTTTATTTGGGTCCAAAAATGTTGGACAGAAAGCAGAATCTCATCTAAACCAGATGTGCAAACCCACAGAGCCAAGAGCAAAGATGTCTCTGCACATCTGCCTGTGTTAGAAGAGGAACTTGTTTCTCGTTTCATTAAGTTCATCAACTTCATGTTGTTACAGTCATGTGACTGTTAGTGGCTCAGAGAGCTGTGAAAAAAAATAGGAAGTGGGGTGTCTAAGCGGTTGCTATGTTTCTGATGTCATACAGACTAGGATAAGGTGGAGTATAAACCAGAGAAACCTCAGGCTGTTCTCTTCTTCCTGCTCAGGTCAAAGGTCATCTATGTCAGCGGTCCCCAACCCCCGGGCCTCGGACCGGTACCGGTCCGTGAGTCGTTTGGTACTGGGCCGCGAGAGTTTAGGCTCAGGTGTGAAATGTATAGTTTTCAGGGTTTTTATTGGTTTTCAGCATTTTTTTGTTATTGTTTTTATCGTTTACTCGGTTTTCCTTGGTCTTTTCACGTGTGTTATGAATAAATTTTCTTTTTTTCGGTACCAGTACTAGTTTTATTTTGTTGTATTTATCCGCGACCTTAAAGGCCGGTCCATGAAAATATTGTCTGGCATAAACCGGTCCGTGGCGCAAAAAAGGTCTGGGACCGCTGATCTATGTGATAGATTTGATGTTTTAATTTCTAATCTTTCAAATATTTGTTTTGCTGGAACTTTTGCTTGAGTGGATGAAAACTGAAGTGGGTTCCTTCTGACCTCCTGAAAAGACGTCTTTTCTTCTCTTTGTGTTCTGGTACTTTCTCAGCTCCAGGGGAACTTCTAGGGGGAGAGGTGAAGGTGTCCCTGTGTCTCTAACATCCCTCTCAGTGTTGGGATGGTGAATGAAGGAGTTTTGGTGCAGTTCCAGCAGAGACACTAAAATGCAGCAGTGATTGTGTCTAATCAGACAAACATGAAGTAAATGCACTGAAGCTGCTGTCAGTCTGAGTATAATCAAATGTCTGATTGAATGTACGTCAAGCACCATAGATAACGTATTGGAATGTGTTACTATTGAAATCCATGTTGAAAAAGCTAGTAATATAATTATAAGTTGCATCTATAGGTCACCAGGGTCATGCCTTGACACATTCAATGAAAAACTTTCTGCTATGTTTAGCCACCTAAATGATAAAAAAAAGCACCAATAATTTGTGGTGATTTTAATATAAATTTGCTGAAACCCAAATAGACATCAGAAAACAACAGATTTCATCAATACAATGTATAGAAACTGCCTTTTCACTGTAATTATATATATATATATATATATATATATATATATATATATATATATATTTATTTATTTATTTATTTATTTATTTATTTTAATATATATTTTACTCAGAATTTGTCCTCCATGTTTATTGGTCCTGTAACTCATAGAGAAATAATGAACATTGTGAAAACATTTAAAAATAAAAAGTCCACTGACTGTTTTGGTATTGACATGATATTAGTTAAAAGTATTATAGAATATATACTGCGACCTTTCACATACATTTGTAATCTGTCCTTTTGAACTGGTACTGTATGTTTCCCTCAAAAATGAAGATAGCAAAAATTATTCCAATCCATAAAAATGGAGAGAGATGTCAATTTACTAATTACAGGCCAATATCACTACTCCCACAGTTCTCAAAAATTTTAGAAAAGTTATTTGTTAATAGACTTGATAAATATATTGAGAAGCATAATCTCCTAAGTGATAACCAATATGGCTTTAGAGCGAAAAGGTCCACTTGGATGGCAGTGATGGAAGTTGTAGAAGGGATATCTACTGAAATAGATAATAAGGAATATACTGTTGGTGTTTTTATAGACTTAAAAAAGCTGTTTGGTACAATTGATCATTCTATATTAATGAATAAACTAGAGAGATATAGTATAAGAGGCATAGCATACAAGTGGATGAAAAGTTACCTGGATGATAGATATCAATATGTTGAAATCAATAATGTAAAATCTAATCAGTTGAAGGTAACTTGTGGCTTTCCTCAGGGCTCTGTGCTGGGCCCTGAAGTATCCATATCATATATAAATGACATATGTAGTGTTTCCAAATTGTTAAAATGTGTATTGGTTGCTGATGATACCACTCTGTATTGCTCAGGTAAAAACCTAGAACAGCTTCTGACTACAGTGGAAAAGGAGTTAAATATATTAAAAAACTGGTTTGATATAAATAAGTTATCGTTAAATATAAACAAAACAAAATTTATTATTTTTGGCACTAGACAAATGAAAAATGAATCTAAAATCAGGGTTAATGGAATTGAAATTGAAAGCGTGTGCGGAAAAATAAATTTCTTGGAGTGATAATTGATGATAAGCTTAGCTGGAAGTCTCATATAAACCATGTGAAAACAAAAGTTGCTATTCTCTACAAAACAAAGCATGTCCTGAACAAGAAATCATTATACACACTTTATTGCTCTCTATTTTATGATTTAGTTGAATATAAAATGGCACAGATACTGTATAAAGCACAAAATAACTTGCTTTGCCGCAGTACTCAGAAGCTGTTTAAAGTCAGAGAGAGTCAATATGACTTAATGGGAACAGAATTCCTTAAAAAAAAAAAAAAAAAAAAACAAGATAAGGACAAACATAAAGCACAGATGTGTTTCTGTTAGAGGAGTTAACTTGTAAAATAGTTATGAAAGTGATTTAAAAAGGTGTAGTTCATTTTCCTTGTTTGAAAGCATGTTTAAAAATAGAGTATTAGAAAAATAATATATAAATAAAGAATGAAAAGAGCAAAAATAATAATACTGAAACTCTTGGTTGTTTTGCTTCGATTATTTTAATGAAATTTAATTTAATGTAGTTACTAATCTAAGGTGCAAAGTTTTTTTGTTTTGTTTTGTTTTTTGTTTGTTTGTTTGCTTTGTTTTGTTTTATTCTTTGCTTTGAGCCCTACATGAGCTGCATGCTAAAAGATCTTTTGTTAAAAGTGTTGGTGTAAAGCATATGCTTCAGCCAATACCTTTTGATTAGCCTTGTCTTATGCTTTCTTGCTTTGTGGTAATCTTTATTTTGTATTCACTAAGATATTTGAATGTTAATCAATAAATCAATCAATAAAAATAATGACCGTGTTACTGTTACAGTTACAGTTTTAACAGGATGTTTTTTGTATTTGATTTATTGCTCTGTAAAGGCTGAATCCTCTGAAATTAGCAGGCAAGACAACGACTGATGGTCAGAGCTGTCACACTGATATTAAAGTAGCATATCAGAAAAGGTTCCACCTTAACAGCTACAGGCAGCTGCCGTTTACATGTTATAGAAGAAAAACTGAACTGAACATACCTGTCCTTGATCCTTGATATTAGAATAATCCATCAGTCTATTTTAGTGCTTCTGCTCTGTTACACTGCGTTACATTGTTTCTACAAATTACATTTCCTGTGTGTTGAATTAAAATCAAATTAAAAGCACAAATCACAGTGTCAATTCTTAAATAGATTTTAATTGCAGAACATCAGGAGCAGGAAGTGTGTTTTTTTGCTGTGAAGACAAACCAAGTGTAAATGTGTGTGTTGGTGAGCTCACAGGCAGTGTGTCCCTCTTTTCTCTCAGTGGCCTCAGAAATGCTTACTCTGCTGTACATCACTTATTTTCAAATAATAACGTTGTTAAATGACTTTCATAGTAAATATGGATTCACATAGAGATAAAATGACATCATGAGAGAGTTTTTACCATAATGTCCATCAAAAAGACGATAAGGAGAAAGTGTGAGGAGACCTCTGGGTTGAAGTGAGTGCATCAGTGAAAAAGGTGAAATACTCAAACAAAGCAGAAGAACTTAACGCTTTATTGACCAATGGCCAGCCGACGGGCCCATTTCACAGGCAGTCTTTAAACGACTGTAACTCTTCATTTACGGTATGCTAGAGAAAGCTAGGTTTCGAAAAGAAGAGAAGCTGCGCTTTACGGGGATATTTTGCGTATTACGGTAGCACAAAGCATTCACAAGCTACAGCTGTCTGAACACAGAAATGTTCTGTTCTTTTGTATACTTCATCTGTTTGTATGTTGTACACTCATTGTGTGTTCAATAAAGTTCATTAAAAAAATCTAAACACAGAAGGAAAACTCAACTCCGCCTAGATTTTACCATGTGTGCCTCGCACTACCGTAACTCATTGACCATTTGAGCTAGGGGAAAAAATTCACATGGTTACTGAAAGAAGAGAGACTGAGTTTTACGGGGATATTTAGTGTATTACGGTAGCACAAAGCGTTCACAAGCTACAGCTGACTGGAAAAAGAAAAGTGAACACCGCTTAGTGGTGCGCTTAATGTGCGCTTCGCACTAATGTAACTCTTCGACTATTTGGGCTAGAGGGACATTTCAAACGGTTACTGAAAGACGACAAGATGGGCTTTACGAAACATTATGGTGCATCATTAGAAAGCAAGAATAGTTTAATAGTTTAATTATTTATATAGCACATTTAATTACAACAGGAACGTTGACCAAAGTGCTGTACAAGAATACAACATACATAATAAAACAACTTAGAGTATTAAAAGCAAACACCAAATATGAATTAACAAATAACAAATAACTCTCATGCTGTATTAAAAGCCAGTAAATAAAAATGCGTTTTAAGATAAGATTTAAAAAGATTGACAGTAGGAGCCTGTCTGATGTGTAGGGGTAAATTATTCCACAGCTTAGGCGCTACGACTGCAAATGCTCGATCGCCTCTATGAACCAGCCTCGACCTTGGTAAAGCTAAAAGCAAAAGATCACTTGATCTAAGAGATCTAAGGGGGGTATAAGTCTGCAAGAGGTCAGACAAATACCCGGGAGCCTGTCCATTCAGGGCTTTGTAAGTCAACAATAAAATTTTAAAATTAATTCGGAAGCGGACAGGGAGCCAATGAAGGGAGGCAAGTACCGGGGAAATGTGTTCACATCTTTTAGTACGTGTCAAAAGACGAGCTGCAGCATTCTGGACCAACTGCAGCCTTGCCAGGCAGGTCTGGCTGACTCCAGCATATAAGGAGTTACAATAGTCCAGCTGGGATATAATAAAAGCATGAATCGCTCGTTCAAAGTTTTTAAAAGATAAAAATGATCTCACCTTAGATAAAAGCCTCAGTTTGAAGAAAGACCGCTGTACAACTGAGCTAATTTGTTTTTCAAAGGTGAAATTGCTGTCAAATATAACCGCCAAATTTTTGGCATGTGATTTGACAAAAGGCTCAAAACTGTGCAGGTTAAAATTAGAAGTGTTGGGATTACCGCTTGGTCCAAAAATTATCACTTCGGTTTTGTTCTCATTAAAGTTAAGGAAATTAGAGGCCATCCAGGATTTAACTTCACCGAGACACTGAAGTAAGGGTTCTAGTGAGGCAGGACTGTTTCCCTTCAATTGAAGATAGATCTGAGTATCATCGGCATATGAATGAAAACAAATGTTGTATTTTCTAAAAATTTGACCTAAAGGCAGCATATAAATGGAGAACAATATTGGCCCCAGTATAGATCCCTGGGGAACACCACAAGTAAGGGGAGCTGAGGAAGAGATAAAATCGCCAAAGCTCACAGAGAAGGTCCTGTCAGACAGGTATGACCTGAACCACTCTAATGGGGTGCCCTTTACGCCACAATGCTCCAACCATGAAATTTAAATGCTGTGGTCAACAGTATCGAAGGCAGCGGTCAGATCTAAAAGCAGAAGCACAGCTGAGTCACCTGAGTCAGTGGCTAATAAAAGATCATTAAGAACCTTTAAAAGTGCAGTTTCTGTGCTATGAAGAGTTTTAAAACCAGACTGAAACCTCTCAAGAACATTGTGTCCATTTACAAAAGATTGCAGCTGAACAAACACAATCTTTTCCAAAATTTTCGACAGGAAGGGGAGCTTTGAAATAGGCCTGAAGTTAGTGAGGACGGAGGAGTCAAGATTAGGTTTTTTAAGTACAGGCTGTACAACAGCATGTTTAAAACAGGCTGGCACAACACCTGAGCTAAGGCTGCTATTAAAAATAGCTAAAATGTCAGAACTGACAACCTTAAAAATCTTTTTTAGAAGATGTGTTGGAATAATGTCATTTGGACACGATGATGTCTTTGTGCCACTACATACTTCCTCCACCTGATCAAGAACAATGACGGTCAATAAAGGAGAGCAGAGAAGAAATGTGCTGAAGGAACTTTCAGTGCTTTAAGTTACAGAAGCACAAGCTGCCTCTAATGTCTGAGAGAAAAGATGAATGCAAACCTGCTGCTGGTCTGGTTCCACTCTGCCTCGTTGGTCCAGCTGTGAGTCCGGCAGATCTGTGCTGTTTGTGCTAAAGAAGGTCGTCTGACACGGAGATCAGCAAGGAGAAGCGAAACAGGAAGAGCAGGAAGGGAGGTGCTTGTGGGGAACCAGGGATTAAGCAATATCAGAAATTCTCAAGTTTGCAATTTAGAAACATGTAAAAATGTTTGTTGGAGGCTTTCTGTCCTGTTACTGAGCGAAGCATTAAAATTATGTTTCTATTGTAGTTTCTGTTGTAGTGACACTTTAAACTGGTTTGACTACAGATCAAAGAAACACTCAGTGTGTTAGTGAAAGTTGTTTTTAGCTGACCTTGAGGTTAAGGTTACTTTGTTTATACCCATAGGTAAATTTGCTTTGCAGAAAAATGATAGCATTTGGCATCCCTTCACGAACACACATTCCTAGTTAAAACCTCACAAAAAACACATATATAGTACTTGAACAATATGAATCAAATAAAAAACATACCTTATTTAGTTCAGTGACAGCAACAGGGGCAAAGCTGTTTTTATAATACTTTGTTCTACATCTTGGAAATAGAAACCTCCCTCCTGGGGAAAGAAGCTGAAATTCACCCCGTACAGGATGAGAACCATTTTTAAGAATTGATTAAGCCATCTGTTGTATCTGTGTAGAGTACAGGGAGGCTAAACAGGACTGTGACTCACCTATCAGGCGACTGGACCATCTCACTATCTGATTCAGTGAGTTTTTCTCTGTGACAGAGGTCTGACCAAACCATGCTACCAAACAAAAAGATAAAACAGACTCAATAAAAGAACGATAAAACAAAGTTACAATTTTTAAGTCAATGTGGAAATGAGCAAGTTTCCTGAGGCAGTAAAGGCGCTGGTGACCCTTTTTACAGGCCGATTTGCAATTCTCATCAAAGTTCAGTTTTTCATTGATTACAGTCCCAAGATATTTATATGATTGCACTTGCTCTATTTTCTGTCGAAAAGAGCCCATGACAGCACAAAAAAGTAGCTTTAGTAAAGGTTACAAATGTTCTTCGTATGGCCTCTGACAGTCGACTCATCTCTGTGCCTCTCCTGCTAGACCTCAGTGCAGCATTTGATACTGTCGACCCTAATATTCTATTAGAGCGATTAGAGCATTACATATTACAGGTACTGAGCTGCAGTGGTTTGTATCACATCTATCGCTCAGAATCCAATTTGTTTATGTAAATGGAGAGTTATGTAAATGGAGGTTAATTATGGAGTTCCACAGGGTTCAGCACTAGGGCCAATTCTGTTTACATTATGCTTAGGCAGTATCATCAAAAGACACAACATACAATTTCACTGCAGATGACACCCAGCTTTATCTATCCAGGAAGCAAGATAACACACACCAATTAGTTAAACTGCAGGAATGTCTTAAAGACATAAAGACCTGGATGGCCTCTAACTTTCTGCTTCTTAATTCAGATAAAATTGGGGTTATTGTACTCGGCCCTGGCAATCTTAGAAATATGGTATCTAACCAGATTTTTACTTTCTTTTTTTTTTATATATATACTTTTTTTACTCTTGATGTCATGACCTTGGCCTTCAGTAACACTGTGAGGAACCTTGGAGTCATTTTTAACCAGGATAGCTCCTTCGATGCACATATTAAACAAATATTTAGGACTGCTTTGTTGCATTTGAACTGTCCTGTCTCAGAGTGATGCTGAAAAACTACATTTATTACTTCTAGGCTGGACTACTGTAATTCATTATTATCAGGATGTCCTAAAAACTCTCCCTAAAAAACTCCCTGAAAAGTCTTCAGCTAATCCAAAATGCTGCAGCAAGAGTACTGACAGGGACTAGAAAGAGAGAGCATATTTCTCCTGTTTTGGCTTCCCTTCATTGGCTTCCTGTTAAATCCAGAATTGAATTCAAAATCCTGCTCCTCACATACAAGGTCTTAAATAATCAGGCCCCATCTTATCTTAATGACCTTGTAGTACCATATCACCCTATTAGAGCACTTCGCTCTCGCTCTGCAGGCCTACTTGTTGTTCCTAGAGTATTTAAAAGTAGAATGGGAGGGAGAGCCTTCAGTTTTCAGGCCCCTCTTCTGTGGAACCAGCTTCCAGTTTGGATTCGGGAGACAGACACTATCTCTACTTTCAAGATTAGGCTTAAAACTTTCCTTTTTGCTAAAGCATATAGTTAGGGCTGGAACAGGTGATCCTGAATCCTCCCTTAGTTATGCTGCAATAGACGTAGGCTGCCGGGGGATTCCCATGATGCATTGAGTTTTTCCTTTCCAGTCACCTTTCTCACTCACTATGTATTAACAGACCTCTCTGCATTGAATCATATCTGTTATTAACCTCTGTCTCTCCTCCACAGCATGTCTTTTATCCTGTCTTCCTTCTCTCACCCCAACCGGTCGCAGCAGATGGCCGCCCCTCCCTGAGCCTGGTTCTGCCGGAGGTTTCTTCCTGTTAAAAGGGAGTTTTTCCTTCCCACTGTCGCCACAGTGCTTGCTCATAGGGGGTCATATGATTGTTGGGTTTTTCTCTGTATCTATGAAGCGCCTTGAGGCGACTTTTGTTGTGATTTGGCGCTATTTAAATAAAATTGAATTGAAATGAATTGAATTATATATATATATATATATATATATATATATACATACATACATACATCAGGGACCTGTTTTTGTGATTTGACACTACATAAATAAAACTGAATTGCTAATATGATCAATAAGACTGGTTGATCATATTAGCACGCGTGTACCTGAATAATTTGTTTCTGACACCGATCTGAAAAATATAACTGGACATCAAACGCAATCATGATTCAGTAAACACACTCACATTAAATGGTGATAGTCTGAGACATTCAGTGGTTATTGTGAAAATTAAAATAATTTTTAAATAATCAGTGCCAGGTGTTACAGAGAATACACAAGCATCATCAGTGTTGTTTAAGTTTAATTTTAAAAAGTATCCTCGATAAATGAGGATAAATATATATATATAATATATATTTATTTATATAAATATAAATATTTCTAACATTTTGAGTTATTTTCCAGTGTTAGAAAATCAGCACTGCTCAGTGTTAGTCATTGTTAATCTTCAAAACTGACTAGGTTACTTTTAAACATATAACACTGTCAAAAGTGTTAATTTAACACTCAACAGTGTTGTATTTAACACTCAGAGGTGTGGACCCATATAGACACTCTCCAGTGTTAATTTAACACTGGAGATTTTGCTGTGTAGAAAGTAACTTTTATTCAGGTCTAAACATGTTGGACAGGAAGTCTGAATCAGATCTAAACCTGCAAACCCACAAACTGAGAGCAAAGCTGTCTCTGCATGGCTGAGTGTGTTAGAAGAGGAAGTGGTTTCATCAAACTCTAGCATGTCTCATCATTCAATTCAATTCAATTCAATTCAATTTTATTTATATAGCGCCAAATCACAACAAAAGTCGCCTCAAGGCGCTTCATAGATACAGAGAAAAACCCAACAATCATATGACCCCCTATGAGCAAGCACTTTGGCGACAGTGGGAAGGAAAAACTCCCTTTTAACAGGAAGAAACCTCCGGCAGAACCAGGCTCAGGGAGGGGCGGCCATCTGCTGCGACCGGTTGGGGTGAGAGAAGGAAGACAGGATAAAGACATGCTGTGGAAGAGAGACAGAGGTTAATAACAGATATGATTCAATGCAGAGAGGTCTATTAACACATACTGAGTGAGAAAGGTGACTGGAAAGGAAAAACTCAATGCATCATGGGAATCCCCCGGCAGCCTACATCTATTGCAGCATAACAAAGGGAGGATTCAGGGTCACCTGGTCCAGCCCTAACTATATGCTTTAGAAAAAAGGAAAGTTTTAAGCCTAATCTTAAAAGTAGAGATAGTGTCTGTCTCCCGAATCCAAACTGGAAGCTGGTTCCACAGAAGAGGGGCCTGAAAACTGAAGGCTCTCCCTCCCATTCTACTTTTAAATACTCTAGGAACAACAAGTAGGCCTGCAGAGCGAGAGCGGAGCGCTCTAATAGGGTGATATGGTACTACAAGGTCATTAAGATAAGATGGGGCCTGATTATTTAAGACCTTGTATGTGAGGAGCAGGATTTTGAATTCAATTCTGGATTTAACAGGAAGCCAATGAAGGGAAGCCAAAACAGGAGAAATATGCTCTCTCTTTCTAGTCCCTGTCAGGACTCTTGCTGCAGCATTTTGGATTAGCTGAAGGCTTTTCAGTGAGTTTTTTGGACATCCTGATAATAATGAATTACAGTAGTCCAGCCTGGAAGTAATAAATGCATGAACTAGTTTTTCAGCGTCACTCTGAGACAGGATATTTCTAACTTTAGAGATGTTGCGCAAATGGAAGAAAGCAGTCTTACATATTTGTTTAATATGTGCATTGAAGGACATGTCCTGGTCAAAAATGACTCCAAGGTTCCTCACCGCGTTACTGGAGGCCAAGGTAATGCCATCCAGAGTAAGAATCTGATTAGATACCATATTTCTAAGATTTTCAGGGCCGAGTACAATAACCTCAGTTTTATCTGAATTAAGAAGCAGAAAGTTAGCGGCCATCCAGGTCTTTATGTCTTTAAGACATTCCTGCAGTTTAACTAATTGGTGTGTGTTATCTGGCTTCATGGACAGATAGAGCTGGGTGTCATCTGCATAGCAGTGAAAATGTATGCTATGTCTTCTAATAATGCTGCCTAAGGGAAGCATGTATAATGTAAACAGAATTGGTCCTAGCACTGAACCCTGTGGAACTCCATAATTAACCTCAGTGTGTGAAGAGGACTCTCCATTTACATGCACGAATTGGAGTCTATTAGATAGATATGATACAAACCACTGCAGTGCAGTACTTGTAATACCTACAGCATGTTCTAATCGCTCTAATAGGATATTATGATCAACAGTATCGAACGCTGCACTGAGGTCTAGCAGGACAAGCACAGAGATGAGTCCACTGTCAGAGGCCATAAGAAGATCATTTGTAACCTTCACTAAAGCTGTTTCTGTGCTGTGCTGAGCTCTGAAACCTGACTGAAACTCTTCAAATAAACCATTCCTCTGCAGATGATCTGTTAGCTGTTTGACAACTACTCTTTCAAGGATTTTTGATATGAAAGGAAGGTTGGAGATTGGCCTATAATTAGCTAAGACTGCTGGGTCTAGAGATGGCTTTTTGAGTAAAGGTTTAACTACAGCCAGCTTGAAGGCCTGTGGTACATAGCCGATTATTAGAGATAGGTTGATCATATTTAAGATCGAAGAATTAATTAATGGCAGGACTTCTTTGAGCAGTTTTGTAGGAATGGGGTCTAAAAGACACGTTGAGGGTTTGGAGGAAGTAATTATTGAAGTTAACTCAGAAAGATCAATTGGAGAAAAAGAGTCTAACTTAATATCAATGGTACTAAGAGTAGCTGTAGATAATATTACATCTGTGGGATGATTATTGGTAATTTTTTCTCTAATGATAAAAATTTTATTTGTGAAGAAGTTCATGAAGTCATTACTAGTTAACGTTAAAGGGATGGTTGGCTCAAAAGAGCTCTGACTTTTTGTCAGCCTGGCTACAGTGCTGAAGAGAAACCTGGGGTTGTTCTTATTTTCTTCAATCAGTGATGAATAGTAAGATGTTCTGGCTTTGCGGAGGGCTTTCTTATAAAGCAGCAAACTATTTCTCCAGGCTAAATGATGATCCTCTAGATTTGTGACACGCCATTTCCTCTCCAGATTACGAGTCATCTGCTTTAGGGTACGTGTTTCAGAATTATACCACGGAGTCAGGTACTTCTGATTTGAGGCCTTAGTTTTCACAGGAGCTACAGTATCCAGAGTTGTACGTAGTGAGGAGGTGAAATTATTAACAAGATAATCGACCTCTGTTGGGGTAGCGTTCAGATAGCTGCTTTGCTCTGTGTTGGTACAGGGCATTGGAGATGATAACAGTGGGTGGATTATATTCTTAAACTTAGTTACAGTGCTTTCAGAAAGACATCTACTTTGATAAAGTCTACTCTTCACCGCTGTGTAATCAATTATTGTAAAAGTAAATGTTATCAGGAAATGATCAGACAGGAGAGGGTTTTCAGGAAACACTGTTAAATGTTCAGTTTCTATGCCATATGTTAAAACAAGATCTAGAGTGTGATTAAAGTGGTGGGTGGGTTCTTTTACAGTTTGAGAGAAACCAATTGAGTCTAATAACAGATTAAATGCCATGTTGAGGCTGTCATTTTTAGCATCTACATGGATGTTAAAATCACCCACAATAATTATTTTATCTGAGCTCAGAACTAAATCAGATAAAAACTCTGAGAAATCAGACAGAAACTCTGTGTAAGGCCCAGGTGGACGATAGATGATAACAAGTAAGACTGGTTTCTGAGTTTCACAGCTGGGGTGGACAATGTTAAGCATCAGGCTTTCAAATGAATTAAAAGTCTGTCTTGGTCTTTCATTAATTAATAGGCTGGTGTGAAAAATTGCTGCCACACCGCCCCCTCGGCCTGTGCTTCGAGATTTCTGGTAGTTAGAATGGCTCGGGGGTGTTGATTCATTTAAACTAACATAATCATCCTGCTGCAACCAGGTTTCTGTAAGGCAGAGTAAATCAATTTGTTGATCAATTATTAAGTCATGTACTAACAGAGACTTGGAGGAGAGAGACCTAATATTTAATAATCCACATTTCACTGTTTTACTCTTTGGTTCAGATGTGGATACTGTATTGTTCTTTCTTTGTGATTGTTTATGTTTAAGTTGTTTGTTACTGGTTTTTAGTTTGTTTTTTGTCTTTTTGGAAGCTGACACAGTCTCTATGGAGATGGGTTTTTGGGGGGGTAGCAGGAGGAGAGAAGCTGCAGAGAAGCGTGTAAGACTGCAACTCTGCTTCCTGGTCCCAACTCTGGATAGTCATATTTTGGGGGGTTTAATAAATTTGTCCATATTTCTAGAAATGAGAGCTGCTCCATCCAAAGTGGGATGGATGCCGTCTCTCCTAACAAGACCAGGTTTCCTCCAGAAGGTTTGCCAATTATCTATGAAGCCCACATCGTTTCTGGGACACCACTCAGACAGCCAGCAATTTAAGGAGAACATGCGGCTAAACATGTCACTCCTGGTCTGATTGGGGAGGGGACCAGAGAAAACTACAGAGTCCGACATTGTTTTGGCAAAGTTGCACACCGATTCAATATTGATTTTAGTGACCTCCGATTGGCGTAACCGGGTGTCATTACTGCCGACGTGAATTATGATTTTACTGAATTTACGTTTACCCTTAGCCAGCAGTTTTAAATTTCCTTCAATGTCGCCTGCTCTGGCCCCTGGAAGACAATTGACTATGGTTGCCGGTGTCTCTAGCTTCACATGTCTGAGAACAGAATCGCCAATTACCAGAGTTTGACCCCCGGCGGGTGTGTCGCCGAGTGGGGAAAAACGGTTAGACACATGAACGGGTTGGTGGTGTACCTGGGGCTTCTGTTTAGGACTATGCTTCCTCCTCACCGTGACCCAGCCGCCCTGATTCCCCAGCTGCTTGGGACCTGCCGGGGAACAGCTAGCGGGGCCTACGCTATTTTCGGCTGCACCAGCTACAGGGGCCTGGCTAGCTGCGGGTGAATGAAGGGTGCGAAGCCGAGTCTCCAATTCAGTAATCCTGGCCTCCAGCGCTGCAAATATGCTACATTTGTTACAGATATCATTACTGCTAAAGGAGGCCGAGGAGTAACTAAACATCTGACACAATGAGCAAGAAAGTGCAGGAGGGACAGGTGAAGTAGCCATGGTGCTAATGAGTCGGCTACGAGCTAGGCTAGGCTAGCGAGACAGTACAGAGACAGTGAGTGAATACTTTGGCTATAAATTAGGTAGTGAGTACACAGAAAGTGTGCTTCGGAGGAAGCACGTGAAGATTATACTATGAAAGAAGAATGTATTTAAAAGTTGTTAATTAAATCGCTAAGCAAATAAGCTACTCAGAAACACCACTGTGTTTGAGCAGGAACAGGAAGTGATACTCTACCACAGAGCGAGCGAACACCAAGTGACAGCGCCATCACAGCTATGTTTCTGTTAGCGGTTTAGCGTTTATGTCACACAGACCAGGATGAGGCGAATTATAGACCAGAGAAACTTCAGGCCATTCTCTTCTTCCTGCTTTGTTCAGAGGTCTTAATTCTGTCCATTTGACACATGGCAGTTTAGATATTTTCATTTCTGATCTTTCAAATATTGACTTTACTGGAACTTATGCTTGAGTTGAAAAAAAAAACTGAAGTAGATTCCTTCCTAGCTCCAGAAAAGACTTATTTTCTTCTCTTTGTATCCTTGTACTTTCCCAGATCCAGGGGCTCCCCCAGGAGGAGGGGTGAATGTGCCCCTGTATCTCTACACATTTTATTTATCTGTGAGCAGTATCAGCTTTTAGACAACAGAAACCATCAGCAAAACTTTTTACATGAGTCCAGAAATAAAACTGTCAGTCTACAGAGCTGCTAACTCAATCTAAAATGCATGCTAAACTACAAACTCCACCCTGTGCTGAGAACTGAAACGTCTTCACTGTTATTTTTCTTCAGATCATCATTCAAAATATTTAAACTGACTCTCTGTGAAGTATTTTTTCCTTAAAACCCAGAAACAATAACAATGTCTAAACAACAGCAGAAACTGAAGACAAAGCACTCAACTTAATACTTACATACAAACTAAACTATGAACCTGGTGTCTGCAACAATCTTTTGTATACAGGCTATAGATAGAGGCACAGTAGAAAGAAATGTTTAATCCAATGCACACAATAACAAAAAGGAAGAAGAAGTTTAACAGTCTGCTGTTGTTAGCCAGGAAAACATTAAGGATTGCTTCCATTACCTTCACACGAAGCTTCACATGGAGATGTCAGAAACACGAAGTTCAGGAAGTGAAAGTAAACTTTAAGCAGGAAGCCCTCCTAGCTAGGCGTGCCATTTTGATAAGGTGGAAGACTGTTGCCCCGCCCTCCCATGTTCAGTGGCTTGCTGATCTCATGTCATGCCTCAGTCTGGAAAAGATCCACTGCTCCATCCAGAACCAAAAGGATACATTTGATAAAATTTGGGATCTCTTTCTGGAAAACTTCTCTAAACTTCAACTTAAGGATGTTCCAGCTGACTAATGGATTTGCTTCTCCATAGTGGTCTGATGTCTGTTTGTGTTAACGGGAACGTGAAGCTCAGTGATGTTGTAGCTAACTTCTGTGTGGTTCTTATGGAAAGGGCTAGTTAATATCATAATCCCTCCGGGTTGTGGCTTTTGTTATTTTGTTTTGGGGGGGGGGGGGGGGGGTTGTTTTCATTTTTATTTTTTTTTGTCTCTTTTTGTTTTGTTTTTTTTCTGTTTTTTTTTTCCTCGTTGCTTGTTTGGTAAATAATAAGAGAGGAAAACAATGTTCCAACATGAGAAGTTCTGTTTTGTATTCATTGTAAACAGTTTGTGTTCTCCGTCTTTCTTTTTTCTTTGTAAACTATATTCACAAATACTCACAAATATTTTGAATAAAAAAAACTTTAAGCAGGAAGGAAACACGCAAAGAGGCACCTTCACTGAAGGGCACATTCACAATCAGGATCATCGAAACACTGTGTGCTCTATTCAGGTGCCCTTGGAAACTCCCAAATGTCTTGCAGGTTGGGATTTATTTCTGCTGATTTTCCTGTTTGAAACATAAACATCTGTCATCACTTTATTCTTCTTCTTCTGGCAGCATTAGAATATTTTAGCATCAAACTGATGTTTCTTCAAAGCTCATTTCAACATGTTAAAGTCATGAATGAAAGTGCAGACTGAAAGTGGATCACATGATTTTTAAGGTGTGTCATTTGACATGTTCAGTCTTATCACACGTGTCTAGATTGTCCCTGATATCATAACTGCTCAAACACTGATGATTATATTTCAAGAATTATTGCTGATAGCAGCAAAGTTTGAATGGACCTCTCTGTCTGTGCTGATCTGTTGCCCTCTGGAGGTCGAACCACAAACTGCATGATGTCACTGTAACCACCACAGGAACAGGAAGTGCTTTTAAATGACTAAAACACTGAAAAATGCTAACGGCTGTCGTTAGGCACACTGATAGCAGTGCAGATGTGTTCATCTCAAACACTGGCTCAGGTCAGACCCCTTCAACATGAGGCCGCACTTAGACCCACAGGAGGTCGGACCTTTGACCTCTTGTGACCTTTAAAAAACATATAATGTTTATTTCAAGCTTTTGATTTCTGTGAGCATCAATCCAGCTGCTTTAGCCTTGAAGCCTTGCATTTATGAGTTATTAAAAGCTCTTTGAATTCTGATTTTATATTTTTATGAGCTCCCAGCTCTGTTTGAGCCACCAGCTAAAATAAAAGGATTAAGCTGTTCTACAAGAACACATCTGAGGTGATATTAATATGATGAACACACATTTATGATCACAGTCCCTGCACAGTGACAGGGCAGTGATGTCATCAGCCCCATAACTGACACATCAGTGATGTTTGTTTATGGGTTTGAGATCAAAAGTCAGCTTCATACCTGGATCATGTTATTTGTGTTGAACATGTCAGTGCAGAGCTGTCAGTATGTGTGGAACTCATCTTTATTCCATAATGTTGGAATGTCTTTGCCTGGAGAACTTGTTTTTTGAAAATCCTTAAAGAGCTGATAGGAAGCTGCTTCAGAGAGTTCAGACTGTGCTGCAGAATAAAGCTTTGTGTCTTATACTCTGTATTTACATGTATGACTGCACTCATTTCACACTTTCCTACCAAAATGGTAAGAACTGAGGGGGACTCGAGACTTTTAGCACTGAGTGTTGACCTGCTGTGAGGCAGCTGATCAAAGCTCTCCACAGGTCTAATTCAACACTTCATGAAAGAGTTTTATTACTGTGGACAAGTTTGAACACAGAAACCATGGAAACCATCTTTAAAGAGCAATGTTGATGGCAACGTTAGTAAGTACATAAAAGTTTATTCACATAGCACATTTCACAGACAGAAGGATTTGAAGGTCTCCACAAGAGTCCAAACTCTGTAGGAACAGAGGACATGCATTCCACATTAAGTGGATATAATGTGTCTTTCTGACCATTAGCATGCAAAGTTATTAGTCTGTCACCCAATTTCTAATTAATTTGAAAAACTAGTTATAATAATGATTGCAGAGTGAAACTGTAGTTATACAAGTAAAGTATATGGTACACCGTATGGTATTGTACACGGCAAATGCAACCTTTTCTCTAGAAGAAATGTACCGAGCCAAGAAGGGATGCCATCAAGTCACGTCTCCTCTCCCTCATCTTCATCCTGGCTCTTCTCTCTGTCTCTGTCGGTCTTCTTAGTTACGCTGCTTCTTCTTCTTTAAATAAACTGCAAACACCTGGTGAGCATGTCTCTGAAATGGAATTTATTAAATACACTGCAGTGGAGAAAACATTCAGGTCAAACACCAAAATGATTTCTGATGAGGGACACCACCCTGAACTCTTTTATACAGTGTGCATCATTCTACAATGTCAGAAAAAGAAGGAAAAGAAATAAAACAAAACAATTTCGTACTTTAAATTTCATCCTCACTCTCATCATCACTATCCATATTTTCTGCCTGTAACGAGGGCTGTGTTACAAGTGAAATTTTAGGCGGTTCATTTTCTCTTGTCAATGCGGTTGTGATTAATCTATTCAGTAGGATGCGGCGGCACAGAATGAAACAACAGCCACAGCTTCTAAGTATAGCAGCAAATGTGGCTATGGACATTAGCAAAGACACTACCATGGCTTTAAACCAGTCCTCCAAGGGGTTAGGGTTATAGGCCCATGACTGCATCGTGTATCAAATTGGCCAGTTGCTGAACATTATAATGAACATAATTTATTGTAAATGGTAAATGGTCTGTATTTGTATAGCGCTTTACTTGGTCCTAAGGACCCCAAAGCGCTTCACACTATACACAATCATCCACCCATTCACACACACATTTATCTTGTACACATTCTTGTTTGGGGTAATCCATAAGAAGATGGACTCAAACCCTCCCATGACCTGGTTGGCCAGTTTACACTCATTATGAACCCCTATAGCATCTATGTAAGTTGGGGAGTTTTTAGTTAAATAAAAATTCTCCAACGTGGTTCTACGGATCCTACCCACACGGGTCTCTGCAGTGGTATGAGATCCTGCTAACACTATAGGGAGTGCCAATCTTACAATAGTAATATTAAGTTCCCGATCAACATTAACGCTGCTCATATTTGTCCATTCAGTTACATCTATCACTTTATCACACCATGAATCACCTGGAGTACCTATAGGGGTGACACTTACCCTGGTTAGGCAGGTGTAATTTCCAGCCCTCAGAGAAAATACAGGGGGAGTAATGCTCTTCTTAACTACTTGGAAGAGTGTATTCAATATAGTGCAATCATGATCCACCCCTTCCTTCATGTGGTGCTGTAGCATGCAATCAAATCCCGGCCTGTCCTCCCAGAACAATAAAGGGACAAGCACAGTGAACAGTGTGGGGCGCATTGTAGAGAAGGCCACACACTCTATCATGTCTTAGACTTGGCTGTATCAGCTATCCAATCCAGCCATAAATTTTTATCTCTATAACCTATTTCTATTTACACCGCGTCTTCATGTTTAAATAAGTAACCAGCTATTGTCCTCACAGCTCCACTGGTGCATGGGCTGAGGTTGCATTTTTAGTTACCTTCGCATTTGACATGGGCATCCCAAACTTCACACTTAACAAACCCAGTGTCCGCACCTCCAACATCTACACCTAAGGTGAAATATGTCCATTCGCTGCTCCTGCAGCTTATGTCAAAACAAGATTTTGTTGCATTTTTATTGTTCAAACTTGGGTTTTCTTTCCCTGTAGCTGCGTCTCTTCCCTGAGCCCTGGTCAGTTAGAAATATGCCTGCCCTTGTGCATTGAGGCTACCTACCCTGGGGGTTGCTGTCCAACCACCCAGCCCTGTGCTCCAAAGAACCCCGCTCCAGGCCGGACACAGACTTATGGATCCATCTATCCATTCGCTTCCGCTTATCCTTTTCAGGGTCGCGGGGGGCGCTGGAGCCTATCCCAGCTGTCATAGGGCGAGAGGCGGGGTACACCCTGGACAGGTCGCCAGTCTGCCGCAGGGCTAACACACAGGGACAGACAACCATTCACACTCACATTCACTCACACATTTACACCTAGAGGCAATTTGGATTATCCAATTAACCTATCCCCACAAGCTGCATGTCTTTGGACGGTGGGAGGAAGCCAGAGTACCCGGAGGGAACCCACACAAACATGGGGAGAACATGCAAACTCCACACAGAAAGACCATGCGGCAACAGTGCTAACCACCATGCCACCGTGCTGCCCTTATGGATCCAATACTGTGATATTTTCCCGGTATTACACATATACACATTGTGGCTTTGCCACGCAGTAGCACGGTCATAAGACTCTATCACATCATACAAATAAAATTCTGCAAATTCTACTGTCAATTATCTCTTTACTGTTGTTACCACCACTTTGGTCTGCAGGCCGCTGTCTCCTGCTGCTCAGGCTCGTCTGGGCTGTGACATCATCTCCAGCTGCAGATCTCCCAAAAGGCTACACAACAGGGCAATCGTTAGCCCGGTGAAGAACAGCAGGGCCACTCCAATGACAAGCTGCCTCTCGGTGTGACACATCATCATCAGAGGGTGGGGAACGTGGCTCGTTCCCCAACCTTCACTGCTGACTGATCAATCTCCCACTCCCTTCTCCATAAACAAGACCCTGAGATACTTAAACTCTTCCCCTTGGGGCAGGAACTCGTCCCTGACCCAGAGTGGGCACTCCACCCTTTTCCGGCTGAGGACCATGACCATGGAGGTGCTGATTGTCATTCCCACGGCTTCACACTCGGCTGCGAACCATTCCAGACCGAGCTGGAGGCCAACAGAACCACATCATCTGTGAAAAGCAGAGATGAGATTCTGAGACCACCCAAGTGAAAGCCTTCCACCATTTGGCTATGCCTAGAAATCCTGTCCATACAAAAATTATGAACAGAATCGGTGACAAAGGGTGGCCCATCATCCACCAGCAATGGGTCCAACTTATTGCCAGCTATGCGGACCAAGCTCTTGCAATGGCTGCATAAGGATTGAGTGGCCTGTAGACTGTTTGAAGCTTGGCCAGCTCATTAAATTGATGTGTTTTTTTTATTTGATGAAGAGGGAGTCAGATGCTCGATTGAAGCCAGTGTTACTAATGATTCTTATTGCTCTTTGTTGGAATATATATATTGGTTGAAAATGCTCTTTATTAAGGAAGGCACCTGTCAATGGTTTAATATCATGCAGTTCCTCACTGTGACCACGTGAGGGCAGTAAAAAGCCAAATTCAACTTTGAGGAGTAAGGAAATACGCAAAAGGGATGGGACACTCCACACTGACATTTCCACGCTGTGTCGAGCTTCTGAAGTGCACATTTGGAAACGTTTCTCTGAAGTGGTTGTTTGGACAGGGGGCTTACCTTTACTTCCAGCGAGGGGAGGGGCCAGGATTCCCATATTCATCAGCTAGAGTCATCTGGGTTTGGCCTTGGAATTACTGAATGAATGTTTTTGCTGCTAGCGCTTCTATTTATTCCAAGCAGACATACATATCAAAGAAAGCAATGTCATCATTATTATTGTGTAACTGGTTTCTGCATCACCATGCTGCAACAGGTCGGCCAAAACAAACTCCTTGACTCTGCATCGTGTTGTATTTTTCTAAGAAGGCAAGGAGTCTCTGATTGATTGTTGCATATTTACTTCCTGTATGGAAACATAATGGTGACGGGTCAGTGCAAATGGCTCGCCACACATCAATCCGCACAGCACACTCTCTTACTGCTACTGCAGACTGGGAGTGATTACTGCAGCCAGCCTCACAATTGCAGCTGTGACTGTAAAGCCCAATCAAAGCTAAAGTCATGGCAGCTTCTACCTTTGTTTGACAGTGTTTAGAACAAACCTGATGACACAAACTCACAGAAAGCTTCGAGTCAACCAAAATCATCGAAACCCTGAGGGTGTTTTTTTCCAAGGCTGGCAGAAATTGAAGCCAAAAAGAAAAAACATCTGAAAACCTGTGTGCTTATCACAACATACACAGCAGTGTTTTCCTTCTAGATTTGACTTTAGAAATGACCCTAAATTATTGAGCAGCTGAAACTGCCTCACAAATGTAATCAGAGAGTGGAAATACTATTTGCTTAAACACACTTTCTCCTCCCCAGAGTGTGCTATGAGAATTAAACCCTCCACACCCTCTTATTTTCTAATTTCCTTCACTTTCTAGACTTTCTAAAGATTGAAGTTGAAACTTTTTACAAGGACTATAGAAGTTTATTCTACTGCAAACTTCCTCAGCAATTTCTACAGCCACATATTCTGTCTCGGCCATTTACATAACTCTGTGGGTTATACCTTATTTAATGAATGCTGACAGCCACCAGTAGCGGCAATGATATCAAACTGATGTGTGACACTATTGATCAGCTATCCAAGGTACTATCCATTGTTGGATCTAAATATTTGACCCTGTTGGAATCAGACCACAAGAGACTGGAAACAGGACAGAAGAGGCACTCGTACGTTTTGACTTCCAAGGTGAGGTTGCACTCACAAAGCTAACACAACCCCCCACTGTAAAACCTCTGCGACGTGTTGTAAAAACTAAGGCATTGTGTGTGTGCATGCACGTGCGAGCATGTGAGTGAAAGTGTGTGTGTGTGTGTGTGTGTGCATGTGTGTATGTGTCTCTGTATACGTGACTTCCTGCTACACAATATGTGCTTACAACCGTTTAACCACATCCCTAGTTATCATACGGTCATCTCCCCTGGCCCGTATAAAGGCTTAACCTCTTCCCGCATAGCAGACAGGTCTGGCCCAGATCTGGTGTCAAGCTGGCACTGCTGGCTGACTTCTGGCATGGTAGGTGGTATGTCATCCAGATATGGGCCAGGCCTGGCGTAGATGGCACTGTTTATGTGATGGCATGCCACATCTGCCCCAATTGTAGTTTGGTTTATGTGGCCCAGGCTCATAGAAAACCGGTCTGGCCCAGATCCGGCATCAAGCTGGCACTTCTGACTGACTGGTGTCATGGCAGGGTGTATGTCAACCAGATGTGGGCCAGGTCTGGCAATGACGCCACTGTTTATGTTCCTATTTTCCGATTTTAGTTAGAAGACCCAAATGCCATGTTGCAATACTATACTGCTATGGTAGCCAACGTTTAAAATGCAGGTTCGACAGGTTTGTGAGTGTACACTTTATCTAAAACCTAGTGAGGGTTTACTCATGTTTACCACCGGGTGGCTGTAGCTCAGGAGGTAGAGCAGGTCACCTACTGATTGGAAGATTAGTGGTTAGATCCCTGGCTCCTCCAGGGATGCATGTCAAGAGTGTGAATGTGTATGAATGTAGTTAGGAAGCACTCAGTTTAGAGAAAGTGTGTGATTGGATGTATGTGGCATGTTGTATAGAATAATACGGGAGAGTAGAAAAGTGCTGTATAAGAATCAGTCCATCCACTGTCTGAAGTGTTTTATCATATTACTTTTGCACTATTATGTTCTAGCACATGTTGTTATTACATGGCTTGATTAAGGCACACATTAGGCTGACATCTGGGACCAGAGCTGAAACTGTTCTTCGCCAGCAGTGTGTCTACAACTGGCTCGTGGCTGCACACAACTTACACATGGCCCACATACCGCAAAGAATGACGGCCCCATCAGCCTTGCCAGAGGTAATCCACACATGGGCCAGCACAGGACCACCAGTATGTCTGCAACTGGCCCTGTGCTGGCCCATGTGTGGGCCACTTTGGCAAACCAGATCTGGGCCACCAAAGGGCCGTCATTCTTTGCGGTATGTGGGCCATGTCTAAGCACATTTTGTGGGCCAGATCCGGGCCATACCAACTTTGCTATGTGGGTTTAATGGTTCACCATATACAAGCAAAGGTCAGCTCCTAAAGGGCAGGAAGTGAACATTCCTTACCAAATAAGTCAAATGAGTCATGGAATGTGCCTGTAGTTGAACACTATAGCTATAGCCTCCCCCACCAGGGGAGGAGAATAAAAACAGAAGAATATCTTTAATCATGCAGTTTAAAAAAAGGTTCACAATTTTAAGCACAACAATAACAACTTTTAACAAACTCACTCCAACATTCATATTAGCATTTAACTGCTTAACTCTCAATATTTGTTCCTGGTAAATCAAATTTGAAAGGGTTAACTTCAAAAATAATGAACTAAACTCTTGTCATTCAAAATTCACCTGATTTGACATTGTCTTTCAGTAAAAACTTTGAATTCAAATAGTGTAAAAGGAATCATGGACACAAAACTATGACTAAAATACACTACAAGAATTCCACCAGGTTCTTTAACATTAAGTTTTGTGACAGTTCTAATGTTTTATACAAACTGAAGTGGTAGACGACATATTGAATGTTATAAAGACATATTTAAATGTTTCTAAGAATATTATAACGATGCTTTTACCAACATACTGCACAATATTCATGTTCAAAGGTGTCTGTGAAAAAGACAAGACTAGTTTCAAATGGTATATACAGTCTTGCTATTTATTAGATGAATCACATGCATTATGATACCTCAAACACAATTATTTTATGGTTATAACTCCCTTAAAAACTATTAAGCCAATTTTTTAAAATTTACATGGCTGGAGCATTTTTAAATGTGTAGCTTCAAACAAATGTGTGAAACTGTAAGATCATGTGGAGAGAAAACGAAATTAAGAAAGCAAAATCATTTGGATTCATTATAATAAGCTCAGACTTGTTGAAAATACAAAAGAGCTGGTTGTTATCCGAGCTTCAGAGAAATACAGCATACTGATATTCACTGTGACGCTTTAAGTGGAAAAAAGACAGGAAAACATTTACAAGGAATCATTTAGAACAGTTTAAAACATGAATGGATTGAATCCATGAATCTGAAAACGTGTTTCTGAGTGAAAGAGACAGACATGTACAGATTGAACTATCTGTTCAACAGTCAGAGTTTTTCTCAAACAAAATGAGACTCTTTACACTCAACTGAGCACAGACACACTGAGGCACCAGGAGGGTAAGAGTAAAGTCTAAACCCAGGATAAAGAGTTTCAGTGAATGTGGTGTTGAAGGTGTGGAGGTGGATCAGAGTTTCAGAGGAGACTCTGTAGAAGGACAGAGTGCCAGCAGGACAGTCCACATACACTGCTACTCTGTTAGAGACAGAGGGTGAGGAGGAGGAGATGGGGGCTGATATCTTATTGTGAGTGGTGGAATAAGGCCCATCATCAGAGCAGATGAGACTCCAGGAATGATCATTGTTTCCAAACAAGCAGTCATAACTGTCTCCTTTCCTTCTGATTCTTCTGTAACTTACTGATATATAAACGTGTCCTTTGCACTCGACCTCCCAGTAACAGCGACCGGTCAGACCATCTCTACACAACAGCTGAGACCAAACTTCAAATCTGTCTGGATGATCAGGATATGACTGAACCTCTTTCACACCTGTTACTTTCCTGTTGTTGTCAGACAGTTTGAGGTTTGTGTGTACTGTGTTTGTGTCGATTGTGAGTTGACAGGAATCTGATGGAGAGAACAAACACAATCCAGCTGCAGTTATTGAGCCATCATCTGTTCATTGATTGACATTTTCATGATGACTCTTGCCATCAGAGATGTATAGGAGTGATGTGCCAGTTTGAAGATGGTTGAATGTGTACTGCTTTGTTTCATTAATCACATTAAAAACACACTTACACTTCCTCAGACCTGGTGTCAACCATTGGACTCCAGCAGGCTCCACCCTGAAAGGAGGAGGGGGGTCAGACCAGCACAGTCTCTTTCAGCATGCACACATGGACATTACATCACTCTCATACGCATACTTTTAGACACTGATAAAGGAACAGTCCAACATTTTTAAAAATACACTTCAATCCATACATGGATCAAACTGCTCTGGTTAGTAGCAAATGCTAATTTGAAATGCTCTTTCAGCAGGTAAACAGCTAATGCTATCTATGTTACTTTACACTGCTCTGGATTTTTCTGAGACACTCGACATTCACAGCTGAATCCACAGTAAATGTGTTCTCAAGTACACCTTTTTCAGTTATTGTTGTCAAACAACTGAATGAGAATGAAATATTGATTTTACCATGGCCCATAAACAGTATGATACACTAATCCTGCTGAGATCAGTATTTAAGCTGCAATTTCTGAATGTTAGCTACTCCTGTCTGCCTCTTTGTCACACATACAGACTTAAACGATTCACAGCCTTGTTTCTTTATGTGTTTTTATCCTATCTAAAGCTGTTCATCCAGAATGCAAAACGCAAACATTTAACATGGCTGACACTTTATTAGCCCACACACCTGCCTGATGTTGTCAGGGATTCATATAAGCTTGTTAGAGCTGTATATACGACTAAGTGCAATTTTTATTTTTATTATTATTTCTGCAAAAGACATGACTTATTACTTGCAAATTGCACTTAATTATAGGGTACTTACACCTGCAGGTCAAGTTATAATGTGCTACCAGAGTTGCTGTTACAAGCAAATGAACAATGTTCATGTATGTGATTGTTTATGTCACATCTGCCTGAAACAAACAGGAAGTGCGTGCAGAGCACAGAATATGTTTCCAGCTCTTCCTTCTCTATCAGACATTCTCGCCATACCTGAGGGTGTCCAGTCTCCAGCGTGGATCCTTCAGTCCAGCCATAAGTAGGTTTATTCCTGAGTCTCCTGGATGATTGTAGCTCAAGTCCAGCTCTCTCAGATGGGAAGGGTTGCAGCTCAGAGCTGAGGTCAGAGAAGTACAGCCTTCCTCTGTGATCAGACAGCCTGAAAGACTGCAGACACACAAAACAACAAGCCATCTGTAAAGACTGCAGAGAAGTATTGTTTTATTTGTTATTGTTTTTTGTTGTTGCTGTTGCTCTCACTCATTTATTCTCTGATGCAGAAATGTGCTGGTCATTGGCTTTATCCCTACTTTGCCCATAGTTGTGTGTGTATTAATGTTGAATGCTGTGTGTGATGACGAGGAATTGAATAGGAAATTAAATTCCTATTCAAGTAAAGAGGAAAAAAAAACGTGAACGTGGTGCAAGAAAGTGTGGTGAGGGTAGGGGTAAGAAGGAGTGAAAAAAGTAACAAACAGCACTTCATCTTCCAAGAAAGTTGTGTGTGACTTAACCGGAAAACATGAAAAGGGGGCAAGCTGGAGGGATGAAAGAGAAAACTAGAACCCTGTAATCAATAACTTTAACAAAGACTGGTGGTGTTTTATCTGCTATGACACGACTGGCTTAATGAATTGACATGACTGAGGCAAGATAGATGTTGTAGGGAAGAGCAGGAGAAATATATGTAGTGGATCTTTCTAAGAAACTGGCCAGTTATGCTCAAGTCCATTACTTTTAGTTCCTTCTCTTAAAATGTTCAAATTTTGCCACAATAGCATGCACTCTTTGCACCCATGGATTCTTTCAGAGATTTTCTTCACAATGTCCTCTGGAAGCTTAGATGGGTCTTAATGAAGGCCTGAAATGCCTGAAAACACCAGGTTGTCTCTCATGCTACAGGCCTGGAGATCGATGATGGTCTCTTTTATTTTATTTTTTTGGTTTTTTTACTCACCTCGGTGACATTCTCAGTTAGAGACTTGACTGAGTCTCATAGCAAGGCGTTTTCAGCAGTGAGTGTTTCCACTTGTGTGCTGTATTCCAAAGATTCCCTCATGTATTCCAATTCCCTGTGTAGAATTTCAACCTGGCTCCTCCAGGGATGCATGTCAAGAGTGTGAATGTGTATGAATGTAGTTAGGAAGCACTCAGTTTAGAGAAAGTGTGTGATTGGATGTATGTGGCATGTTGTATAGAATAATACGGGAGAGTAGAAAAGTGCTGTATAAGAATCAGTCCATCCACTGTCTGAAGTGTTTTATCATATTACTTTTGCACTATTATGTTCTAGCACATGTTGTTATTACATGGCTTGATTAAGGCACACATTAGGCTGACATCTGGGACCAGAGCTGAAACTGTTCTTCGCCAGCAGTGTGTCTACAACTGGCTCGTGGCTGCACACAACTTACACATGGCCCACATACCGCAAAGAATGACGGCCCCATCAGCCTTGCCAGAGGTAATCCACACATGGGCCAGCACAGGACCACCAGTATGTCTGCAACTGGCCCTGTGCTGGCCCATGTGTGGGCCACTTTGGCAAACCAGATCTGGGCCACCAAAGGGCCGTCATTCTTTGCGGTATGTGGGCCATGTCTAAGCACATTTTGTGGGCCAGATCCGGGCCATACCAACTTTGCTATGTGGGTTTAATGGTTCACCATATACAAGCAAAGGTCAGCTCCTAAAGGGCAGGAAGTGAACATTCCTTACCAAATAAGTCAAATGAGTCATGGAATGTGCCTGTAGTTGAACACTATAGCTATAGCCTCCCCCACCAGGGGAGGAGAATAAAAACAGAAGAATATCTTTAATCATGCAGTTTAAAAAAAGGTTCACAATTTTAAGCACAACAATAACAACTTTTAACAAACTCACTCCAACATTCATATTAGCATTTAACTGCTTAACTCTCAATATTTGTTCCTGGTAAATCAAATTTGAAAGGGTTAACTTCAAAAATAATGAACTAAACTCTTGTCATTCAAAATTCACCTGATTTGACATTGTCTTTCAGTAAAAACTTTGAATTCAAATAGTGTAAAAGGAATCATGGACACAAAACTATGACTAAAATACACTACAAGAATTCCACCAGGTTCTTTAACATTAAGTTTTGTGACAGTTCTAATGTTTTATACAAACTGAAGTGGTAGACGACATATTGAATGTTATAAAGACATATTTAAATGTTTCTAAGAATATTATAACGATGCTTTTACCAACATACTGCACAATATTCATGTTCAAAGGTGTCTGTGAAAAAGACAAGACTAGTTTCAAATGGTATATACAGTCTTGCTATTTATTAGATGAATCACATGCATTATGATACCTCAAACACAATTATTTTATGGTTATAACTCCCTTAAAAACTATTAAGCCAATTTTTTAAAATTTACATGGCTGGAGCATTTTTAAATGTGTAGCTTCAAACAAATGTGTGAAACTGTAAGATCATGTGGAGAGAAAACGAAATTAAGAAAGCAAAATCATTTGGATTCATTATAATAAGCTCAGACTTGTTGAAAATACAAAAGAGCTGGTTGTTATCCGAGCTTCAGAGAAATACAGCATACTGATATTCACTGTGACGCTTTAAGTGGAAAAAAGACAGGAAAACATTTACAAGGAATCATTTAGAACAGTTTAAAACATGAATGGATTGAATCCATGAATCTGAAAACGTGTTTCTGAGTGAAAGAGACAGACATGTACAGATTGAACTATCTGTTCAACAGTCAGAGTTTTTCTTAAACAAAATGAGACTCTTTACACTCAACTGAGCACAGACACACTGAGGCACCAGGAGGGTAAGAGTAAAGTCTAAACCCAGGATAAAGAGTTTCAGTGAATGTGGTGTTGAAGGTGTGGAGGTGGATCAGAGTTTCAGAGGAGACTCTGTAGAAGGACAGAGTGCCAGCAGGACAGTCCACATACACTGCTACTCTGTTAGAGACAGAGGGTGAGGAGGAGGAGATGGGGGCTGATATCTTATTGTGAGTGGTGGAATAAGGCCCATCATCAGAGCAGATGAGACTCCAGGAATGATCATTGTTTCCAAACAAGCAGTCATAACTGTCTCCTTTCCTTCTGATTCTTCTGTAACTTACTGATATATAAACGTGTCCTTTGCACTCGACCTCCCAGTAACAGCGACCGGTCAGACCATCTCTACACAACAGCTGAGACCAAACTTCAAATCTGTCTGGATGATCAGGATATGACTGAACCTCTTTCACACCTGTTACTTTCCTGTTGTTGTCAGACAGTTTGAGGTTTGTGTGTACTGTGTTTGTGTCGATTGTGAGTTGACAGGAATCTGATGGAGAGAACAAACACAATCCAGCTGCAGTTATTGAGCCATCATCTGTTCATTGATTGACATTTTCATGATGACTCTTGCCATCAGAGATGTATAGGAGTGATGTGCCAGTTTGAAGATGGTTGAATGTGTACTGCTTTGTTTCATTAATCACATTAAAAACACACTTACACTTCCTCAGACCTGGTGTCAACCATTGGACTCCAGCAGGCTCCACCCTGAAAGGAGGAGGGGGGTCAGACCAGCACAGTCTCTTTCAGCATGCACACATGGACATTACATCACTCTCATACGCATACTTTTAGACACTGATAAAGGAACAGTCCAACATTTTTAAAAATACACTTCAATCCATACATGGATCAAACTGCTCTGGTTAGTAGCAAATGCTAATTTGAAATGCTCTTTCAGCAGGTAAACAGCTAATGCTATCTATGTTACTTTACACTGCTCTGGATTTTTCTGAGACACTCGACATTCACAGCTGAATCCACAGTAAATGTGTTCTCAAGTACACCTTTTTCAGTTATTGTTGTCAAACAACTGAATGAGAATGAAATATTGATTTTACCATGGCCCATAAACAGTATGATACACTAATCCTGCTGAGATCAGTATTTAAGCTGCAATTTCTGAATGTTAGCTACTCCTGTCTGCCTCTTTGTCACACATACAGACTTAAACGATTCACAGCCTTGTTTCTTTATGTGTTTTTATCCTATCTAAAGCTGTTCATCCAGAATGCAAAACGCAAACATTTAACATGGCTGACACTTTATTAGCCCACACACCTGCCTGATGTTGTCAGGGATTCATATAAGCTTGTTAGAGCTGTATATACGACTAAGTGCAATTTTTATTTTTATTATTATTTCTGCAAAAGACATGACTTATTACTTGCAAATTGCACTTAATTATAGGGTACTTACACCTGCAGGTCAAGTTATAATGTGCTACCAGAGTTGCTGTTACAAGCAAATGAACAATGTTCATGTATGTGATTGTTTATGTCACATCTGCCTGAAACAAACAGGAAGTGCGTGCAGAGCACAGAATATGTTTCCAGCTCTTCCTTCTCTATCAGACATTCTCGCCATACCTGAGGGTGTCCAGTCTCCAGCGTGGATCCTTCAGTCCAGCCATAAGTAGGTTTATTCCTGAGTCTCCTGGATGATTGTAGCTCAAGTCCAGCTCTCTCAGATGGGAAGGGTTGCAGCTCAGAGCTGAGGTCAGAGAAGTACAGCCTTCCTCTGTGATCAGACAGCCTGAAAGACTGCAGACACACAAAACAACAAGCCATCTGTAAAGACTGCAGAGAAGTATTGTTTTATTTGTTATTGTTTTTTGTTGTTGCTGTTGCTCTCACTCATTTATTCTCTGATGCAGAAATGTGCTGGTCATTGGCTTTATCCCTACTTTGCCCATAGTTGTGTGTGTATTAATGTTGAATGCTGTGTGTGATGACGAGGAATTGAATAGGAAATTAAATTCCTATTCAAGTAAAGAGGAAAAAAAAACGTGAACGTGGTGCAAGAAAGTGTGGTGAGGGTAGGGGTAAGAAGGAGTGAAAAAAGTAACAAACAGCACTTCATCTTCCAAGAAAGTTGTGTGTGACTTAACCGGAAAACATGAAAAGGGGGCAAGCTGGAGGGATGAAAGAGAAAACTAGAACCCTGTAATCAATAACTTTAACAAAGACTGGTGGTGTTTTATCTGCTATGACACGACTGGCTTAATGAATTGACATGACTGAGGCAAGATAGATGTTGTAGGGAAGAGCAGGAGAAATATATGTAGTGGATCTTTCTAAGAAACTGGCCAGTTATGCTCAAGTCCATTACTTTTAGTTCCTTCTCTTAAAATGTTCAAATTTTGCCACAATAGCATGCACTCTTTGCACCCATGGATTCTTTCAGAGATTTTCTTCACAATGTCCTCTGGAAGCTTAGATGGGTCTTAATGAAGGCCTGAAATGCCTGAAAACACCAGGTTGTCTCTCATGCTACAGGCCTGGAGATCGATGATGGTCTCTTTTATTTTATTTTTTTGGTTTTTTTACTCACCTCGGTGACATTCTCAGTTAGAGACTTGACTGAGTCTCATAGCAAGGCGTTTTCAGCAGTGAGTGTTTCCACTTGTGTGCTGTATTCCAAAGATTCCCTCATGTATTCCAATTCCCTGTGTAGAATTTCAACCAGGGTCAACCTTGCGTTATTGCTGGAAAATTACTTAGGAATTGATTCCAGGATGTCTTTACTGGTCTGTCATGTTGTTCCTGCTAGGTGCCTTCTCTTGGAAAACGTCTCGTTCTTGGCTGGGGAAGATGACTTCTGGGCCTTCTTCATGACTATAGCGTAGAAGCACCAGTAAATGTATTATTGGAGACCTTCCAAATTATCCTTGCTGTCCTCCAGGGTATTAGAAATTATTTTTCAAATGTTGTTAGTTGTCCATTAATGGTTTGGTATAATTTAAGCCTCAAAAATTGTTTTGATGCATGCTCAATCATCCAGGTAAGTATATCCCAAAAGGTTAATTCTGTTCATCTGGACCTTCAGTCCTTTCTGGCCTATAGGTGTAAATAGACTGCAGAGTCCTGACCTGACAAGTTAGCTCTTCTGTGTTGTGCCATCCGCTTTGCCAGAGGTTGTTTGGTTTTCCTCTTGTATAAATCATGGCGATCCTCCTGGCACTTAACAGCGTACACTACACTATGCACACTACGTTTGTTTGTTTAATTCAGTTTTTTTCTGCCAAGTCTCTGGCGTCAGACGTCACCTACAGCATTTCTGTTTTCAGTTATGCTGAACCTTAATGCATAGGCCCCAAAGCTAGGATTTCAGTAAGAAGAGAAACCAAAATTCTGGAGTAAGCTGGATAAATTGGAATCCAATCCTCCCAGAGGGAGAGAATGGTTATTGGAGCAGACTTTAGTGAACATACAGGTGACGTGACCTGCGTTGATGAGGAGGTGTTGGGTAATGATAATTTTGAGAAATGCAGAAGGACATAGGTTATGTGTAATTTTCCAAAGGAATGGAAATGACTTTGAATATTTGAATATGTACTTCAAGAAAAGCAAAAGGAGAAACATAGGGTGACGTGTAAGAATGGAAGAAGGTGCACAGAAGTGCATTTTATGTGATTTTATGCAGATGATGCAAGAGATAGGAGACGAAAAAGAAGATGGCGTGTATAGGACAGGGTTCTTTTGTTTTGTTTGCTTGTTTATTTTTGGCACAGCACTGGAATGACTGCAGGTGTCTGTGAGTTGAGTTTGTTGTACTTCAGTGATTAGCTAGCCCTACTGAAGAAGAGCATGCATGAAGGCATTGACTTATTTTTAACTGTAATGTTATTTCAAAAGCAGCGTTTCAGCCTTAGATTTAAAGGTAAGAACTGCTCATTTAAAGCTCAAATATAAGTCTTCATGTTTTTAAGTCAGATATTGAGTTTGTATGTGTGACTTTATGTATTTTCATATTGTGAAACATGGTGTAAAAAAAATAAATAAAATGGCCTGTATTTGTATAGCGCTTTACTAGTCCCTATGTACCCCAAAGCGCTTTACACAACCAGTCATCCACCCATTCACACACTGGTGATGGCAAGCTACATTGTAGCCACAGCCACCCTGGGGCGCACTGACAGTTTGTAAAACAAACTGAGGTAATTGTGCTATTTAAAGGCTGAATGAAATCCTCTGCAGGTTAGTGCAGGATAAACAGGTTAGTTTGCTGTACTGTGATGTATTTAAAGTGAAGAACAGTGTGTGACTGGTGCACAGTGGCTGTGGTTTCATGGTAAGAGTTAGCTTATATCAAGTGTAGCAGAGACTTATATGAATTTTAGCTGATGATGCTGAGATTCATTGACTGAATCTCGCCTTCATACCAACTTTATACAGTCTAATATAAAGACAGCATAAACAGTGTACTGTCAGTGTAGAGGATGGAAATCAACCAGGACAACTCAATAAACAACTGCTGGCATCTGGTTGAATTTAGTTGTGTACATCCACAAAGAGCAGCAGGTCAGCTGATCACAGCCTGTATTACAACCAAACATCAATTTCCTATTTAGTAACTGTCTAAAATGTAGGCAACAGGAAATGGATATGCATTTTTAATTTTCTTTGTTTTTATTCAGATTCAAGCTGAGTGTAATTAGTCTATTTTTTTTTTATTCTAAGATTTGTATTTCCGTTCACTGATATTATTTTATTATCATGTTAATATAGCACAAGGCTCAGTTACCTGGAATGTCTAGAGTCACATTTCTATAAACAGAATTGTCAATAACCAATGTTTTTTTTGTTTTGTTTTGTTTGATTTTTGTTTTGTTGTTTTTGGGGGCCCTTGATGGGCATATCACTAAGGACAGAAAATTTAACAGCTACTAACAAGCTACATTTATTACACATTTTAGTACAATGAGAGTTAAAAGAAGCACAGGACTAATAACTGACAGAATATTTGACATTGACAGGTAAGGGCTGGTGACACATCTTAGTGCTAGTGTCACATTTTGAATTTAATTTGCAGACGATCTGAAAAAACAGGTGTATGTCACAGTATGAAATGAGATGTTTGATGCTTTCTCTGCTTTAAGGTGTTGTAAACCTTGAAATGCCATGTTTGTAACTTCTGTGTCAAACATATCTAGTTCACATGTAATTAAATGTGGTATTGTGATAAAATTCCAATTGTCGTTTTATTAATTCATTTTTTTCTTAAACCACAATTAGGTTTCTATTTACATATTAGATATTTACGTTTAGATATTTATGTTTAAAAGAAGGCAAAAGGAATGGTGAGCCCAAAATAGACAATTTGACCAGGGTTTTAGGAATAACATGAGTAACCAACTTCCAGTTTATAAACATACTGTGTATTAACCTACAAAACAGACCGAAATCAAGCTGGAAAGTTTTGTTGATGAAAGAGTTGGTTAAATAAACATTTCTGACTGATTAGACAAAATAAAATTATAATTTCTAGAAACCACTCTATATATTTCCCTTTGGCCTTTGCTGTAGCATCATAGTATACCTTCCTTGTATATTTCTTTTGTTTCATGTCCCGATTTCTTTACTCTCTGGTGATATCCCATGTTTGACTTCTCTTTTAGAATTGTCATTTCCATCAAGTTAAAGGTTTGACGTAAATTTGATGCACTCCTGCATCAAACAGTTGGTAATAAGCAAAGGAAATTGATATGATGTGAATGCAAAATATCCCAAATCTCTGAATCAACTATTGCATTAAAAAATATGTTATACACACAGGTTCATACTTATCAGTTTGTTTGTTTTTTGAATTAAATGAAAAATGAAAAAATAAAACGGTAATATAGAGAGAAATGTAAAATAAAAAGTCAATTTAGAATTCCATAATATTTGTCTTTGTCTAATAAAATAACACAAATATGACACAATTTTTCAATACTGATAAAAAAAACTACATCAAAAAACATTCCTGACCTGAGACTTTTCAGTGTACAAGTTGGACTCCTCAATCCAGCAGACAGAAGTTTTACTCCCGAATCTTGCAGGTCATTGTTACTCAGGTCAAGTTCTTCTAGACTAGAGGACTGGGAGCTGAGAACTGAGCACAGAGCTTCATAGCTTCTCTCGCAGAGGTTACATTCTGACAATCTGAACAAATGAAATGGCTTATAGTCATGCTGCTACAAAAAACATTTGCATGTGCACTTCATAAATAAGAATACAACTTAAAATTAAAGTCTGTAAAAAAAACTTTGAGCTTGCTCTGTAAACAGGTAAGGAGCTAGTACTTGTAGTGATAGAACAATACTCACTTACACATGAGAACATAATTTACAAATGATAATATCTGGGACTTTTGTTGCTAGATACGGTTTCAAAATAATGTAAATTTTACTACAAACTGAACGTTGTTGCATCTCCTTATTTATCTTCTGTTTGATACAAGCTGCCTTCCAGTAGTTACAGTTTGCTGACTTAATTATATGCATTGGACATGGAGACAAGATTATGAGTAAACAACCTGAGTTGTGTACACCTGAAAGGATCAGGCCAATGTTGTTATGTTGAAAAAATCGAGCATGGAGGTACTTGATGTTGAAGGCTGAATTATGCTGTTAGTGCAGATAGTTCTGAGTGGCAAAGTTCCACCAAAATTACTAATTAAAAAACTTCTTAAAAACTGGGAAAAATTCAATCAATATTAAGTGTGTGGAGAAAGACTTTTTTCCCGAATCAGTAAAAACAATTCTTAGAACCTTTAACAGAAAACCAAAAGCTAGGGCATATGATACATATTATGCTGTAGTATACCAGCAAGGCTAATCATAACATACAAAGAACAATGTTACAACTGTCTGTGTAATGAAGGAAAGAATTTAGTTGACAGGATCAGACTGAAAACTGATGAGAGAATGTTACAGGAGCAGAACATTTGATGGTCCCATGTACTTTTTATAGGCAAAAAGAATGAAATAAAAATCATGATTTTTATTTTCTTTGCATTTCTATTCATTCATATTTTTGAGGAGTTGAAGAAAAGCTGTGGGTCCATTTTATGGGTCTGGGTGGTACTGGGTGTTATGTTTACTTACAGAGCTTTGTTGGACGCTTTGACCACTGGCAGCAGCCTCAGAAGAGCCTCATCTGAAGCAGAGTACTTCTTTAGGTCAAACACATCCATTTCTTTTCCTGAGGACAGTAAGATGAAGACCAGAGCTGACCACTGAGCAGGAGACAGTTTATCTGTCGAGAGACTTCCTGAACTCAGGGACTGTTGGATCTCCTCCACTAGAGAACAATCATTCAGTTCATTCAGACAGTGGAACAGATTGATGCTTTTCTCTGCAGACAGATTCTCACTGAGCTTCCTCTTGATGTACTGGACTGTTTCCTTATTGGTCTGTGAGCTATGTCCTCTCTGTGTCAGGAGGCCTCGTAGGAGAGTCTGATTGGTCTGCAATGAAAGACCCAGGAGGAAGCGGAGGAGCAAGTCCAGGTGTCCATTTGGACTCTGTAAGGCCTTGTCCACAGCACTCTGGTAGAAATGTTTCTCTCCAGATTGTCTGATTTCTGACTTCTGGGGTGTCATTTCTTGTTCTTCAGTTAGATTAATTCCAGAGTTGATGAAGGTCATGTGGACATGAAGAGCAGCCAGAAACTCCTGAACACTCAGATGGATGAAGCAGAACACCTTGTCCTGGTACAGTCCACTCTCCTCTTTAAAGATCTGTGTGAACACTCCTGAGTATACTGAGGCTGCTCTGATATCGATGCCACACTCTGTCAGGTCTGATTCATAGAAGATCAAGTTTCCTTTCTGCAGCTGATCGAAAGCCAGTTTTCCCAGAGAATCAATCATCTTCCTGCTCTCTGGAGTCCAGTGTGGATCTGTCTCAGCTCCTTCATCATACTTGACCTTCTTCACTTTGGCCTGAACCACCAGGAAGTTGATGTACATCTCAGTCGGGGTCTTAGGCAGCTGTCCTCCCTCTGTGGTTCTCAGCACATCCTCCAGAACTGTAGCAGTGATCCAGCAGAAGACTGGGATGTGGCACATGATGTGGAGACTTCGTGATGTCCTGATATGGGAGATGATCCTGCTGGCCTGCTCCCTATCTCTGAATCTCTTCCTTAAGTACTCCTCCTTCTGTGGGTCAGTAAATCCTCTGACCTCTGTCACCATGTCAACACAGTCAGGGGGAATCTGATTGGCTGCTGCAGGTCGTGTGGTTATCCAGAGGTGAGCAGAGGGAAGAAGATTCCCTCTGATGAGGTTTATCAACAGCACATCCACTGAGGTGGACTTTCTAGGGTCAGTTAGGATTGTAGTTTTGTGGAAGTCCAGAGGAACTCGACACTCATCCAGACCATCAAAGATAAACACAACCTGGAAGTCTTCAAAGCTGCAGATTCCTGCTTCTTTAGTTTCAGTAAAGAAGTGATGAACAAGTTCCACCAAGCTGAACTTTTCCTCTTTCAGCACATTCAGCTCTCTGAAAGTGAATGGAAATATGAACTGGATGTCCTGGTTGGCTTTGTCTTCAGCCCAGTCGAGGGTGAACTTCTGTGTTAAGACTGTTTTCCCAATGCCAGCCACTCCATTTGTCAGCACTGTTCTGATTGGTTCATCTCTTCCTGGTGAGGCTTTAAAGATGTCTTCTTGTCTGATTGTTGTTTCTGGTCTGTCTTGTTTCCTGAATGCTGTTTCAATCTTTCTGACTTCATGTTCATCATTGACCTCTGCAGTCCCTCCCTCTGTGATGCAGAGCTCTGTGTAGATCTGATTCAGAAGGGTTGGGTTTCCTGCTTTAGCAATCACCTCAAACACACATTGGAACTTCTTCTTCAGCTTAGATTTAAGTATGGGCTGACACCATTGGAAGTTTCTCGTTGTGGTTCCTAAAAGAACCAACCAGTGAAAATACATCAATAAAGTATTTCTAAGTGTACACATTTTGAATTTATTTTTGTTTATTTCTTCAGTCATTAGCAAAGGCTTTTATTTATCCAGCAGCATAAATATTTAGAGAAATATTCTCACTGCTCTGCAGGCACTCAGCCAACTCCTTCTGCTTCATTCTCTTCAGGAAGTCGACTGTTATCTTCACAAATGCTTCTCTGCTGCTGTTACTCTGCTCTTCATCCTCACCCTCTAATAACTCATCCTCACATCGGTCAGGTGAGCAGCTTTCTAGGCCTTCTAGCCTGAGATCTCTATGAATCCTCTTCAGCTCGTTCTTCACAAAAGAGATGATTTTGTCCTCAAGCATCTGGAAAATAATACTTTATGAATGACCCAGTAGCCCCAAAACCTCAACCAGTTGCGGGGTGAAGAAAAAGAAGCAAGAAAGAAAGGTTATAAGAAAAATTAGCGTTAATAGAACCAGTTTAATTATGTGCAATAAACACAATCCCCCAAGAAATTTCAAGCCCTGTTGGATAAAGGTTTATATGTGCCAGGAAGCTTCACAATGCTGCTTTGAGGTGGCTGCAGCTGAGGATCTTGATTCTACCTGGCACCTTGACCTATTTCCTACACGGTTAAACACTGTTCATTCCCCTTTCTCTTTAATAATTGAGAGTATTCACCTTTCCCTAACATGCATATTTTCCCCTCTACCTCTTAAAATAGTAATAATTCCAGTTCCATCCAAATGGTAATTTATTTTCTTTCAAAAATTCTAGAAAACTCTGTTGCTGTACAGATTTACTCCTATCTATTGATCTATTTGAATGATTTCAGTCTGGATTTTTAGGCCACTTCACAGTGCAGAGACAGCCCTGGACAAAATCACAAAATATTTTCTAATGGTGGCTTACTCTGGGTGTTAGCCATACTTGTACTCCTTGATCTGGGCTCTGTCTGTGATACAGTGATCTGTTTGCAACTCCCATGAATGGTTTACATTGTATCTCTCAGATCATAATTAGTATGTGCAGTTGAAAACTCTCAGATCATAAGCTGGCAGAGTTGTCAGTGTTGTTCCTTTACCACAGAAACTTCTCCAAAGACTTCAGCTTGTGCAAAATGCAAGTGCTTGTGTCATTGCCACAATGCTTTCCATAGAACAAATTCTTGCTGTCCTTCAACATCTGGGTTTCTGTAAAATATCTCATTCATTTTAAGATTCTGCTTTTTACTTTCAAGTCCCTCAAAAAAATCCCCCTTCTACATCTCTTGTGTTCTGCATATTCTCACACCTTCCTCTACACTTAGATCCTCCTCCTTTGCTACTGTTATTTTACCATCTACTCACCAAACCATGATGGGCTTTGGAGCTTTTAGCTCAGTGGCCACTCATCTTTAGGACACACTACCACAGCACATTCACAACATTAATTCTCTCCCTGTCTTTAAAGCTAGCCTTACAACATACCATTCTGACCATTAACGTTCTGTTAAAAAAAAAAACCTTTATGTTCTAAATCAGAACCCAGGTGCCCAGCATGGAGACATCCGAACAGAACAGATGTAAAAGTAGTTGTTGTACATGTACACACCATAAATATGGAGTCCAGGTGTGTTTGATGCTGATGGGCAGACTGACCACTGGGAACCTCTGAGTTCTCTTGGTCCACTCTGTGGAGGAATCAAAGAGTCAAAATAATACAACAAAACATTAAAACCTAAAATGTTGCTAGTCCTCTGGATTTTTCAAGAAAAATAAAACACCCGGAGCTCTGATGATACCCTGTCTGACTCCTAGTCTAGGGATGAGCACTAACTGAGCACTTAAAGTGCTTTCAAATCATGACCAAAGTTGGATAATAGTCTTGCTGTTGCTACACTAATTGTTGTGTAAGCACAAAAAGCGCACAGAGCCCCCCTCCTCTGCTTTTATTAAACTCAGTGACTCCTTCCTCCCCAAAGCTAGCGCAGCCTGGTGGCTGTATTGGAACATAAGGGATGAATTGATGTAACCAGCTTTTCTTTATGAACATCTGAAAATGAATTAAATAAACAACACAAAACAAAAAACAACAAAAACTACAAGCTAGTGGGTAGTGGGAGCTTGTGTGAGTGCCTCCTTCTCCTAAAATCAAAAGTAGTCAAAAATAACAAGTTATAATCAATCATGAAAAATTAGTTTTCAATTTTTGGCTGAACATTTGTGTATGAAGAGTGCAGATTTCTGACATTTTGTATAAATGTAAACATGTAACAATTTCATTCTTTCAAATCAAGGAAAGAGTGTGAAACCTAAGTTAGATGTGTATTTGTTAATGAATGATGTGTAGCTTTCTGGATGTTATACTTATTGGGCTTCATACTTATTTATTATATAGACCATAGAGTGCATAAAATAAAGATAAAATAAAGATTTAACATGTTTTATGTAACTGAAATGTTTAATTATGTGGGCTAAAGAAAATAAAAAGTTATAGACTATGATTATATGAAACATGTATACTTATTTCATTTGATGCATTTTAACAATATATAATGCATATTACAGAATGTAATATCTGTACATGTGTTTGCAACCTTATTTGATTTCCTTGCCACCCTAACAAAATTTTTCTAGACCTGCTCCTGGATATCTTGACCAATGTTAGTGTTATCTTTTTAAGTTTAACTAATAACATTGTAAGTGCATGGCAATCTAAATTAGGCATGTTTTTAAGATGTGTCATATAAAACACGAATGTTGAAATTTATAGTTAAGCACTGCAGTAATGATTTATGTCATGGTCCTGGGTCCCCTGACCCAGCGTTTTTAGTTCCTTGTGATGTTTGTAATATTGTACTTGTGAGTTATTTTATGGTTTCTAGTTTCGATCCCTTGCCCTTCATGTTTCTCTGTGTCCCCTCTGTTCTGTGTAAGTCTGTGTCTGCATGTTTGATTTCCCCTCTGTGTCTTTCGGTTCTTAGAGTCCTCTGCCTTATGGTTTATGTCTCTGTGTTTCTTAGTTGCTGTCTCCACTGTGTCAAGTTCGCGTCTCTGTGTGATCTTTCCTGTTTTACTTTGTAGGTCCATGCCTCATGTGAGTGTTTCTAGTTTTGAGTCTCTGTCTCGTCCAGCCTGATTACTCCCAGCTGTGCTCTCCTTCTGTGTCTCATTCCCTCGTTATCCCTCTGTGTATTTAAGCCCTGTGTTTCTCTTTGTCAGTGTCGTAGTCTCCCTCATAGCTGTGTGATTGGTCCCTCGTGCTTTAGTCTCCCCAGTTTAAGTTTAGTACTGTTTTTTGTGTTTCACTTTATGCCAGCATTAAAGCTGTGTTTTTGAGTTTACGTTTCGTCTCCGTGAGTTTGCGTTTGGGTCCTTCTCCTGCCTGCCACACAGCCGAATCATGACAATTTGTTTGTTAAATGTCTGGTGTGGTCATATTTCAGGATCTCAAACATTTAGTATGCAGATGATCTCTGACACATCTAGTTTTGGTGCATTTATAGACAGTATCTTGAAAGTAGATACATCAAAGATAAAGTTAAAATGCAAAGAGATCTGACAACTGCACCATAAATGTATCTGTCAGTCCTAATACACACCTCACAAGTCTCTCTGTTATTACGGTATAAATGTGACTTTTAGCTGTCCATCAGCAAAATATCTCAAACAGCAGGGGAATTAGACCACATAGGTGACTCTGAGGTGGAAGCATAGCCCTAAACAGAAGCCTGCAGTATACCACCAACTATTCTATTAACCATTCTTAGGAATATGAAGCTGCAGCGACCACAGCCAAATGTATTCTTGGGCTCAGAGCAGGAAACACTAAATGTTAAACTGATGTCTAAGGATAAACACAGATTTGGCAAAACTGCAATTAAACTGTCAATCTGAGGTCTTCAAAAGTAATATTTAATTGGTGTGTAACAAGTTTGGGTCCCTTCCCAGTCAGACCAGTGGTGACATGTTCTCTTGAAACTAATGTCTGTCTGAGTGATGTCCAGAAAACGACGAGGGCTTTACAGATTATTATGAAACGTGATGACATAAAACTGAGAGCAGGAACCAGAGTACAGTCTTGTATGTTTCTATGCTGCTTCTCTCCTCCTGTCATCTCCCCCAAACCCCATGCTCAAAGATGGTTTGCTGATGCTCTGGGAGGAGTCCAAGTCATCCAAATACTATTTAAGCATATATATAGTAAAAACAACAACAACAACAAAACAAGAGTATCCGGAACTGAGTAAAACAGTTAAATGTGTATTATTAGGTCTCTGATGTTTAATAATCTTTTGAGTCGCTGTTAGTATATGATTGAATATAGAAGATATGAAGATATTCGTTTCATTCGGCCTTACAGAGACCTGGTTGCATCAGGATGAATAGGTTAACTTAAATAAATCTTTAACAACCCTCTCTTGTCTGATCATTTCCTGATAACATTTCCACTTACAATAACTGATTACACAGCAGCAGGGAGTAGACTTCATCACAGAATGTGTCTTTCTGAAAGTGCTGTAACTGAGTTTAAGAATATAATCAACCCACTGTTATCTTCTTCAGTGCCCTGTACCAACATAGAGCAGAGCAGCTACTTGAACGCTACGCCAACAGAGGTCGATTATCTTGTTAATGATTTTGCCTCCTTACTATGTATGACACTGGATACTGTAGCTCCTGTGAAAAATAGAGCCTCAAATCAGAAGTACTTGACTCCGTGGTATAATTCTCAAACACATAGCCTACAGCAGATAACTCATAAGCTGTAGAGGAAATGGTGTGTCACAAACTTAGAAGACCATCATTTAGGCTGGAGAAATAGTTTGCTGCTTTATTTATTTATTTAAAATGAAAAAAAAAAAAAAAGGAAGTGCATCTCACTATTTATCAGTGATTGGACAAAATATACACTCAGCCTCACATTACCTCTCTGCAGAAGAACAGTGGTCTGCTTTAAACTTAATATAAAAATCCTTTGACCGGTCACTCTGTAAGGACACACAGCTGGGTCCAGGTTCATGTTTCTGTTTAGTTCCTCGTTTCTTCCTGTGAATAATGATGGAGCAGTGATGTGAGTGCTGAGCTGTGACATGGAGAAGAGTCATGGACAGTTAGAGATGGTCATCTCACCTCTGAGCTTTGGTCTGGCTCTCATGTTCCCCACACAGAGTGGTTTTAGAGGGAGGGACTCCCTCCTCTCTGTCCTCACACTGATCCATGCTGCTGAATTCACATCCACATCAGCTCACGCACACTTTCTACCTTCACCTACAGAGGAAACACAAACCATTCATGTGCACATCAACTGAAATTCTCCTTTGATTTACTGGTAATGAGAAAAATAACACGTGATATTTTGTCACTGTGAGTTCAGGATTAATGTAGACAGCAAACCAAAGGAAGATGGAGAAGGCAGATTAATTGTGTATGTCAGAGGCTAGACTAAAGAAAATCAGTACAGATTTTATAATAAAAACAGAACCTTTTGAAAGCTGTGACTCTCAGTCATGGAGACATCCAAAGTCTAAGTAACTATGTCTCTTAAAGCCTCATAAGGTAAGTATTGATTTTTAACAAACTATAAAACCTAAAACGAAGGATATTACCCCAATAATTTAATTTCAGTTAGTTTATTTAGTTGTAATCTTTTTAAGTTTACTTTTTATTATAATTTTAGTTAGTTAAAAATGTTTTCTCAGATCTAATTTTACTTTTGAGTTTAGTTTCAGTGAACTATACTAACCTTATGTGTTTTCTAACGCTGGTTCCTGTTGGAACAGAGCCAACAGTTTGTGGCGTAGTATTTTTAATCAGAAGCCGACACGTTTGATCTTTATCTAAGATACATTTGTAAGGAATAATCATTCAAAAAGTCCACTCTCTATCTCCTGCTGTCCCTGTAAATATAAAGGCTCAGAGTCTCTCCAGTCGAGCTCATTCAGTGTGTTTAGTATGATTCCCAGACTCTGATCACACACTTACAGGAAATGGCAGACACACTCGGCCTCGTTGGTCCAGCTGTGTGAAGAAATCAAACATGAGCTGTTCATCAAACTTTTTGATTCCAGTCAATAATCTATAATGATTTAAAGAATGAAGCAAGAGAAACAGGATCCTTTCTTAACTTGTGTACGTGTGTGTGTGTTGTTCTTGTTCCACACACTTTGTGTTTGTAAGTTTGGAATACCACTTTATTTATAGAGCATTTAAAAACAGCAACAATGCTGTACAATAACATAAAAACCAGAATGTAAAGATACAGATACAGGAGTTAAAGAATTTGAACAATAAAAGGCAAAATAAAAAGTAACTTAAGATCACAGACAACATCTCACACTGAGTTATAGGTTCGGAGTAAAAGCGTGATTTAAAAAAATAAGATTTACAAAACAGGGATTGAAGGAGCTGGACATCAACGGCAAATCATTCCACAATTTTTGCGCCACAGCTGTGAAATCTCTCTCAGTTTACATTGTGTCTTTGAAACAAGTAAAAACATCTGGTATGCTGACCTGGGAGTACAAGGTGGGACATAAAGGTGCTGCAGCTCACACAGATAAAATAGGGACAACCATTAAGAGACTTAAAGGCCAACAAAAATGATTTTAAAATATATTCACAAACAAGCAAAGTCGTTAACGGTAAGCTGACACTGAACTCAGGTGCTCTTCACTTGCACCAGATAAAAATCAAGCACCAGTGTTTTGCATCAAATGTAGACGAGCAACAGAGGCCTCGCTGATTCTGATAAAAAGAAAACTAATCGAGACAAGAAGTAACAAAAGAATGTGTTATTATTTCAAGGATGCGTTTATAAGAGGCTTGATCGTTCTTTCAACTTGTTTACCACAGTGTTGACACGAGCATCAAGCTTTAGAGAAGGATTCACTTTCCAATCCCATATTAAGGCAAAGCATGTAAGAGACACCGTGGACCAGTGTGTCTACCCTGAACCATTTAACTGCGGGTTCTTGTCTCTCAGTGTGTGTGTGTGTGTGTGTGTGTGTGTGTGTGTGTGTAGGCAGGCCACACCTTCATGTGTTCACTCCTAAAATATGCTGTCTGACTGCTCAGACTGACTCTTAGTCAGAATAAAGTTCACATGATATGTTAGGGTGGTTACTCAAAAAGAAAGTAATGTCTTACATATTACTGGCTATTTTTCTTTAAAGTAACGCAAAATGTTACCTAACCACTCGGTGGAGTATTTTGCTCCTGTACTTGTTACACTATTTTCACGTCTCCATAAATGACCTGAAACTGTCTCACAATTAAACAATATAAACCTACAGACTACAGCCCCACACACCAACACAGATCACTTTTTCTTGGTCTGAGCTCTATGATCAAAGCGATCACCACAGTGTTTCTACTTTAGAAACATGAACAGGTAGAAAAGGAGGCTGCAGCTTGACTGCTCATCAGTTGTAGTTCAGGCTCTGGCTGCTGTGCTCCAGAGACTCAGATTTGACATCACTCTGTGTTCCTGGCTAGCTTTGTGTTAGCATGCTGTCTGTGCAGAGATGGTTTGGTGCCACTGTACCTAACCGAACGTTTACAGCCTGCCAGTCTTAACATGACCCTGAAGTCTATGAACCAACTAATTTTAGACATTTATAGATCTGAGCTCAAAAGCAGAGGTGAGTCTCTTCGATGGTGGTTCCTAATATTTAACTTGTCCTTTCACATTAGAGCTCCCTAATCTGACAGCAACTTAATAACTCTTTGAAACCTATTTATTGTCACTGGCTTTAAGCTGTAGTTGAGCCTTTATTGGTTTTATTTTGCAAATAGAAGATTTAGTAAAATTTATTGGAATCCAAAAAACAAAAGATTTTATCTTGTGTAATTAAAAAGCACAAAAAATTGTATATTTCAAAGTAGAAACAGTGTACACTGGGTATAAAAATCTCTTCAGGCTCTCTCTGTTTGGGAAATATTCCAGTTATTCCTCTGAACCTGTTTAGTGAACCGATTCAGTGCTACACTGTAGAAATGCTGTTTCAAAGGATGCTACAGACACTAACATGAAAACAGGTTCAGCAGCTTTACATTCTCTAAAATGGAGAACAGACACTAGATATGGAAGAAAAAACAAGATGGCAGTTGCTTCATGACGGGAAGCCAAGAAAGTAGAAAACAAGAAAAGAGCTCTGATACTGCTGAGCAGAGGAGTCAAGTATGTGAGAAATGATTTTTATTATATCCTGTAGTTGTTTTGGGGTTTGTTTGTTTTTTTATTAAACGGCACAGAAGATTCGAGCGATTGACCAACACAGTCTTAATCCTAACTCAAACAGAGAACCCTCCCTGCTCTCTGAACACACCAGAAGAGAGCAGACAGAGTTTCTGTGATTTCTATTTCATCATCATGGTTAGGGTTAAAATACACTGTTTAGCAACACTGAGCTAAAAGTCATTTGTTTAGCTTTAAATCCTTTTTTAAAGCAACGTTTCACACTTATATTACTTTCAGTAGGAACTATGAGAACAAACTGTTTCTATATTGACAGCACCAGTTCAGTTCAATTTTATTTCTATAGCAAAAACAACAAACCAAAAGTTGTTTCTGTAGTAAGGTAAAGACGGCTACAGTAATACACCCCCCCTCCCCCCCTCAATCAATCATATGAGCAAGCGCTTTGGTAAAAGGCGGAAGGGAAAACTCCCTTCTTACAGGAAGAAACCTCCAGCAGAGCCTGGCTCAGGGAGCGCCGCCATCTGCTGTGTTGGGGTGAGAGAAGGAAGCTGAACAGAAAGCTGACAGATCGCCTATAATAACATCAGAATTAATAGTCTCGACTTTATTAATAGACCATAATTCATGTGTAGACAACAAGTTCTTCACATGATTATCAAATTAATTCAGGGACACAGGCATAAATAAATGTTTAAAAGCTATATTATAAACTACAGCAATTTGTATAATATCCCTATAATGTTTGTAACAGGAACACAGTCAGGTGAGAAGAAGCGTTAGTTTCTTCCTCTGTCTTCCATCATATTCGTGAGAAACAAAAATGCTTTGTATGATAGGCGGTGTTTTCAGACAAGGAAATAATCTTCATAAAAATTTAAACTGGAAAAACAGGTAACTGCATGCAGCATAGTTTCAGTTTGCAGCACATCTGATCTTTGGGATGCATCAGCAGTAACAACAGGTTATTTAACAGAGCTGTAAAAACACTAACATACATCAGAAGTTTATTTACTCAGTAATCCACATTATTTATCAGATTTTTTTTACTTAAAGTAAATAAGAAATGTCTCACTTCCTGTTCTGTTCTACCAGCTTGACAAGTTTCTGTGACTTGTCAATCATCAGCTATCAGTAGAGAAACTGTTTGATTGTTTGAAACAGCTTTCTAGTCTGTTCCTTCTACTTTTAAATCCAATTTTCTGTTTTCATGAATTATCCTGAGTCATTGTTAAAGGAAAGCATCAACAGTCTGGATCAGACTGTTGATGCTCTGTAGTTCCTCAGCTCTGCTGACAACAAGGTCTGAGACAGACTCAGACCTGAGCTTCTGGACACAACTGTGCAGTCTTTGTTAAAGTGGTTTAGATCTGAACATCTGAACATCCTCAACTGAATTTGAACATACTGAGTGCCTGGTATATAAGGACTCTGACATCAGATAACTAGTACTGATTCATGTTGTATCTTGTGTGGAGATGTTAACCTTTACATGAGTATGGCTGCTCTAAAACAGTCTTTTTACAGAATAATTAAGTTTCCCACAGAGCACAGACCGAGGGTGCAAAGATTCAGGGAGCCTCTGGTTTCATAAGACTTTTTCAAAAGTATTACAGTTAGGTTCTGCACTTTACATCTTACATGTTCTTCATTTATGGAGGGAGAGGCATGAATGTGTTTGAGACGTTACTCTAAAGACGTGATTCACTTAATGCGAGCCTTCATTGAGACTGGAAACAGTTCAAAAGTAGCAAAATTTCAAAGCGTTAAAAAAAAATTCAGAGACTTGGGACCTCAAAATAGAGAGAAACACAAGTGACCACACTCTGACCAACTATTAATGATTAAAACCTTCAAATGCTAAAGAAGAAAACTCCAAATCCACTTATTAAGAACAAGTGAACATGACAACAACACAAAGACGTGGAAAAGTCGACAAGTTCATAATCTTTTACACACATTATCCATGATGTAAGTCACAGCCTCCAGGGTTTAAAACATGCTGTTAATGTTTGTGGTTTTTGTGAGAATATATTTTTTTATTCTGAGATTCCTTGCAGTGATCCTGAACTGAGCTGGAGCTTCTTTGTTTCTTGTTTTCTCAACATTGCTTTAGTAAGACCTGAATGTTGACTTCTTAAGAACAAACTGATTTTATCTGACTTTTTCTAGTTAAAGGGAAGAACAATGTTCTATCAGATTACTGATTAGAGTCTGATGGGTCTAAAGTTTCATACAGATCGATATATACTGTCAGTAACTGTTGCAAAGTTACTGACGGATAACCAGTGTGGATTCCAGTCAATCAATAATCTAAAATGATGTGGATTAGTCTTCAAACACAAGAGTGATCCAAAGTTTGTCCTGAAATAAGAGCTGAACATCTGCTCCAAACACTAGAGAGCAGAAACAAACAGTAAAGTTCATAAAACCAAACTGTTAAAAGAGGAAACAAAGCAAACTTACAGTTTCTTCAAACACACACACGAACAACAAGCTCCACTCCACACCTGGACACTAAACACAGACACACAGGTGAGCTGCTTCCTGTAAGGAGGTGGGACTCCACCTGGAGAAGGACAGGTGGGAGGGGCTCATCTCTGTGTGTATTGATATGTGAAAATATGTTCTCTGGCTGCTCAGACTGAGTCTAAGTCAGAGTAATGTTCAAATGTTGACGTGTGAAGACATGAAACCTTGTATCTGCAGGTGTGAACACACTGATCCCACATCAGCTCTGTTGTATTTAAAATATAAACATTTCTACTGCAAAGCTTCAAATATTCAGCATGCTTTTCTGTCTCTCTGTCTATAGATCCAGTCACACCTTCTATCTTCACCAGTAAAGACTGGGAGCAGAGCTGAAAACAACCATTCAATCAGTGAGTATCTTCAACACCTGAGCTTTATTCAAACTGTTATTCAAAATGTTGTTAGTACAAAGTTCAACTGGTGCTCCCATTAATCCTGTGATGAAAGCTTTATTTCACTAAATGTTTCTTCAAAGCTCATTTCAACATGTTGAAGTCATGAATGAAGGTGCAGTCAGAGTGGATCACATGATTTGTGTCGTGTGTCATGTGTCATGTTCAGTATTGTCACACATATCTAGATTATCTCTGATATCATAACTGCTGAAACACTGATGATTATTTTTGAAGTTATTACTGATGGCTGGAAAGTCTGAATGCAGCTCTCTGTCTGTGTTGATTTGTCGTCCTCTGAAGGTGAAAACACAAACTGCATGATGTCACCTGTGGGTGTGGCTGTTCCTTCCCTACACTCTCTGATGTCATAGCAGCTAAATTAGATTGAACTGAAGCCAGACTTAAACATAAAACAGCATCAGAGACTCAGAGAGAGAGTGCTGCTCCATCTCTGGACCAAAATATATGTTCCACTACCACGCTGCAATGAATCCTGGGATCGGGTGGACCGACTTGTCCTTCAAATCTAGGGAGGAGGAGGACACGTTTGTAGGAGCCTCGGATTCTGGATGGGCTTCGTCGCCTTGGTGTGATGTAATCGACCTTCAGATGAAGCAGAGCCTGAATTTAAACACACCTGCTGACTTCATGTGTTCTGCTGTGACAGCTGCCATGTGTCACAGCGTGGATAATAAAGCCATCAAACTTCACTCAGCTCCAGTAACACCATCATTGTTGGATGTCCCGATGACTCATGAGCTTTAACCATGATAGAAGCTAGCAGGAAGTTAAGATGAAGATGAACAATGTTGTGACAGAAGGACAAAGCTGAAACATACAGATGTGTAGATCTTTGGACGTAAACACAGGTGGAAAACTAACCAGCAGCCATGTTTTGAGAATTACTGAAGTTGGCTGAATTCTCACTTGTTTTCAGTGCAGTCCTTGTATTTGATGATTTTCAAAGGAATTGCTTTTGTTTGTGAAGCACCTGAACTGAATTATGAATCATCATAATCCAGACCAGAGCGATGCAGGACGCTCAGCTTCTTTATTTCTGTCCACTGCAAACACAACCTGTCACCGTCCTCCTTCTAGGACAGGTTTATTCTGCAGAGAGCCGATCGTTTCCTGTCTATTGTCCTTCATGATGGTCCACACTGAGGAGAGAAGCACATGTGATTAAAGCTCTGATACATCTGTAGAGAAATCAGTGCAGCTCACTCACTCAGCAACTCACTGTCTTACCTTCGGATGTCATCATTTTACAACATCTTCTTTTTGGTCCATTAAAGAAAAAGAAAAAGAAAAAAAAAGAAAATTTTTTAGATAACACATTGTTTACATCTGATACAATGAACACTGAGAAAGACACAAACACACAGTCTTAACTGTTTGAGACTGTAATTAAACAAAATCTATAAAAAAAATAAAATCACTGTCAAAAATGATTATGATCTAGTAAAAAAAGAACAATTTCTTTGTTTCATAATCCTCACCTGTATTTACACTCCAAAACCCCTTCATTTTGTAATGTCGTAGTAATAACACTGCAGCAATAATGACAACTACTGAGAGCATCACAGTGATAATGACAACCAGTGTCATATGATTACTTTTTTCTCCACACTGAGAGTCAGCTGCAGATGTTCCTGCTGTTATCTGCTGAAGGTTGAGTGAGTGACATCTGGAAGGACAGAGGGACACTGTTAGAGACAGTGTACAGATGTTGCACATGTGTCTCTGAAGCTTCACTTACTGTGTGTGTTGCTGACAGGAGTGAAATGTTCCATTTGAAAATGTTCCACTGCTGCAGTCAGAGCACTCAGTGTCTGTGGAGGCTGTTCCTGATGACAACATGACAACAACGACATGTGCGGATAAGTGTGGGGCTTATAGTTGTACATCTAATAAATAATGTGGCTACTAATAAACAATAATTACCATATTAAATCACTATCTTCTTCACACACTAAGAGTTTAACTCGGTCTGGGTTTTTGGTTGGCTGATAAGCTACAGTGAAGGATTGCTACAACTCCTCTTCCTCAGCCTGTGCTTTGAGGATTGTGACAGTGAGTAACTCGGGGAGTTGACTCACTTAAACTAACATAATCATCCTGTTGTAATCAGGTTTCTGTAATCATGTCTATTTTATCAATACTTATGGCTCATAACTATGACTTTACTGTGTATGAAATGTTTTAACAGTGGCCGTAGAGTTTTAAATGTTCGTAAACTCTACATCCAGATCAACAGAATCAACTTTTGGGGAATATTCTTCCTTTGTCAACTTGCTCTCCTTCCTCTTCTTCACATGCAAATTCATGCTACAGTTTACCATCTGATGCTGCTTACTTACATTCTCTGATGAGAACCTTGCAGTCTTGTCTTGCTTTGACATTCAACCTTCTGCACAAGATGTAGTCCACCTGTGTGAACCTGCCTCCACTCTTATTTCACTTCATGTTCCACCCTCTTCCTAAAGTATTTGTTCACCCCAGCCATTTTGATCATTTCCCCAAATCCACCACTATCTGTCCTCATCGCCACTGTTCCTTCACCTGCATGTATACAAGTTTCTGCTCCAATCCCCAGCCTCTACAACATCACTAAACTTACTCCAGAATACCTCTCTCTCTCTTCCCACTAACTGTACCACATGTGGGCCATACGCAGCAACAACATTCAAGGGAACATTCAGAAAGCGGACAACATCCCACCTTTGAGTTTCACCTTTAGACTCATGATCCTGTCTGAGCCTCGCTCCACCTCCACAACACTGCTGACATGCTATTACTTTAATATTACCCCTACTCCCTTCCTATCTACACCATGGTATAGTTTGATTCCACATCCAATGACCCCGGCCTTTCGTCTGTTCCACCTGCTCTCCTGTACACACATTATTATCTACGTTCCTTCTCTCCATCATAATAGCAGCTTTCATTCTTTACCGTCATAGTCCCTAGTGTCACATTTCCTTCCTTTTCTCTCACTGCTTCCTAAGATACCTTCCGCCAGAGGCAGTCTTTGATACACTCATTCTCGATGAGTCAGAATTTTGTTTTAGCACAGATTTTTATGCCAGATGACCTTCCTGCACCCCCCACCCAACATTTGTTTTATTTATATAAAATAAACATGATCAGGAAACTTAAAGGTACACAAATCTACCATTCTGACTGATGTACTGTCCTGGTTTACAGTGTTTGTGTTCCTGTGCTCTCTCACAGCTGTGTCCTGTAGGGTGGACACAGTAGAATCCCTCCAGAGGTTCACAGAGTGCATCTGATGTTACTGTACACGGTGTCTTTATTCTGAGACCAGAACCTGCCAACATAAAAAGAACGTACTCAACATGTTTCATGTGTTTGTGATTCATGTTTTCTTGACTGAAAAACACCTTTGATCGTTATGACAATCAGGAAAGATGTGACATCATCATGTTGAATATTTGAATTAATGAACAAAGACATCCCTTAATGTCTTGATTTGATTTAAGATTAACAACAATTAACAACAAAATAACTCTGTTGAGATCTGATTCAGTGTCAGGGAATGAAGATATGAACATAAATGTACCCGAGTCACAGTTTGTACAGTGATGACATCGTTCCAGTCCATTAGGTTGATCAGTGTAGGTTCCAGTCATGCAGGGCAGACAGGAAGTACTTGATTCTACAGTGCAGTGACTTTTCACTCGATTTCCTGATGAAAACAAAAGCAAGAAATCAAACTTTTTTTTTCACCGTGCATCCAACGTGTGTGCTTAGAAAGCACATGCACACATCATTTAGTTGGTTCTTACCTGCAAGACAATTTGGACAGCATTCATTTCCTATCTGATACTCTCCTTGATGGCACGAGAGACTGAGACCACTAAAGACTTTCATCAGAATTATCTGAAGGGAAACAAAAAGGTTTAATCTGATCATCCACTGCTTACTAGACTAACAAAGAGCTTAAGAGTGCATACCAGAAATGCTGCAGCATTCGCAGGTTTCCTTCTTGAAGACATCTGATCTGACAGGCTGAAAGTTTCCTTGATCCAAAATATGAAGAAACGTCCCTGAGATTTCAGATGATGGAGTTCTAACCAGAAGAACAGCTGGACAACATCTGGAAACACAAAAAAAAACAACAGGTTAGGGATTACCCAGAAACAGGCCCTAAAGCGTTCTAGACGATGATGAACCAACGTAGTCAGATCATAATGAAGCTGATACTGTTTACACAAGACTTCACACAGTTGAGAGTGAAAGGGCATCAGGACAGGCAGAGGAAAGATTTTAGCAGCCACATCTGTGCCTCCATGGTCACAGTATGAGCTGTGACCATGGAGTCTAATGCTCAACTAATCAGCAGGCGACCGTGGCTCAGGGGGTTGAGAAGCCCATCTGTAACCGTAAGGTCGCCGGTTTGATCCCCGGCCTCTCTGTCCTGGTCGTTGTGTCCTTAGGCAAGACACTTTACCCTACCGCTTACTGGTGTTGTCCAGAGGGGCCGATGGCGTGATATGGCAGCCTCGCTTCTGTCAGTCTGCCCCAGGGCAGCTGTGGCTACAACTGTAGCTGCTTCCACCAGTGTGTGAATGTGAGAGTGAATGAATAGTGTCATTGTAAAGCGCTTTGGGTGCCTTGAAAAGCGCTATATAAATCCAATCCATTATTAGCCACAATTATTGTTTTAATGCATTTAAAAGCTAACAGACAGCACAGTTTTTGTTTTTTAATGATTAACTTATTAGGATTTTAGTTTGGTTTTGTCTGACCAACATCTCAGTCCATTCTCCGTACTAGTTGTTGGTGGTGATGGACCATCTGGTAGTTTTCCACCAATCACCAATAAAGGAGAGAGCATCCAAAAGTAAAATTAACATTTTTAAATGTTACTGTGACAAGAAAATACTCATTTATGTTGTTCGTAGGTGAGACTGTAGTGCTGTGAATTTCAAACATCTGACATCAAGATATTGATTATATGTGAAAGTTTGTTTCCTCTTTTAAATCACATCTAACAGGTTCAAGTCACATAAGTTGGTGTGACGATCCACATGAGCTGAGCTCATGAAAGATGAAGCACATTTGCTTATTTCATACAAACCATTTCCACAGCGTTGGCTTGTGTTGAGCAGGCAGCTGCCCATGTTAAACATGTGAAACACAAATTAACATGTTACACAATCACACCTGACAGAACAAACAATATGTAGGTAAACCTTCAGGTAAACTGTTGAGCTGATGGCGGTGACACTTTATGTCACACAAGTCCAGTCAGAGGCTTCTTTATGGTTTGAATTTATTGCAAACATTTGAACTTTGCATAGTTTGCATTTCATATCCAAGGTAACTTTGGACATGAAAGGTGATATGTCAAATACTGACATGTATTTGCATGAACCAGAGGTTGAAAGCTCTTTTACAGCGAGGACATTCATAAAACCACAGTCAGCACTCTAACATGGATATAATGTTTGTTCCACACATGCATGTTACTGTCCGTGATAATTGCATATGTATGTTAGTATAGTTGTGTACAGCTATCTATCAGCTCATCACAAAATAAGTTATTCAGTACATAAGTCCAGACTGTACTGCAGTCTTATCAGATGACTTCACATTGAGAGAATGTCAACTATGAATGGAGCATTAGAGTACGCAAAGGTCGCTATGAATAATAGGACAGCGTTTTCTCCAGCATCTCCTCCAATCACCTCTCCATCCTTAATCCCGATCACGTTTCAATCCAGGTCAAGGAAAGGACGCTAGGAAAAGGAGGTAGGACAAACACTTGAACGCTCCCATTTTGTGGTTTAAATAAGTTCTCTGATGACTCTGCAATAGTCAGCCTCATCACTGATGGGGACGACAAGGAGTACAGAGGACTGACCCAAAACTTTGTAGATTGGTGCCAGCAGAACTACCTCCAGATCAACACCAGTAAAACCAAGGAGCTGGTGGTAGGCTTCCGCAGGCACAAACATCCTCAACTGCTACCACTGAACATCCAAGTGATGGACATCAAGGCTGTGGACAGCTACAGATACCTTGGTGTTCATCTGAAAAACAAACTGGACTGGACTCATAATTCAGACGCCCTCTACAGGAAAGGGCAGAGCAGGCTGTAACTACTGTGGAGACTCAGGTTGTTTGGAGTGGAGGGCCCACTCCTGAAGACCTTCTATGACTCTGTGGTGGCCTCAGCTATCTTTTACGGTGAGGTCTGCTGGGGTGGCAGCATCTCTGCTGGGAACAGGAAGAGACTGAACAGGCTGATCAGAAGGGATGTTCTAGGATGCCCTCTGGACCCAGTGGAGGTGGTGAGTGACAGGAGAATGGTGGTTAAGCTATCATCCCTGATGGACAACATCTCCCACCCCATGCAGGAGACTCTGAAAGCACTGAGCAGCTCCTTCAGTGGCAGGCTGCAGCACCCATGGTGTGGGACGGAAAGATTTCGCAGGTATATGACCAAAATCTCATATCCCGATATAAGAATTTATAACGATATAAATCACAAAAATGTAACATTTTCTGTAAATTCTGTGAATCTTGGGCAGCTCGTCTTGCGGGAAGTGTTTCCAGCTGCGCGTCACGTAGCTGGAGTCGAGTGTTTTAACCAATGCATGAAACTATACATTTTTAGACATAAGTTGTAACAGCCGCCGTATTCTTTGTATTTATTACACGGCGTGCTGCGGGGAAAAGCCTGTTCTAACATTTGAGTCTAAGGATTATTTTTTAGCACCTGGCAGCTCTTTTTTTATTCTCATCCGTAAATAATCTGCTCTTTCACGTGATTCAGTTTATTTTGAAAACTCTCAACAGGATCTTGAGCTTTATTGTGAAAGGTTTATGTGGAACATAAACAAGCGGACACGCGATGCTGTTACCGTTGTTGTTGCTAACCACAACGCATAAAAACAGGCGCTTGTCCGTCCATAGTGTGGTTATATAAAATATAAGAGAAAGAGAGAACTTTAAGAAATTAATATAGTCACTACAGTGACCATCAAAACGATGAAAAAATATTGCCGTAAACAATTTATTTTGCGACACCACCAAACAAACGATAGCGTAAAATGAAACGATAGACTTTTTATATCGTCATCCGATATATATCGTTATATCGAACAGCCCTATTTCCTCCCCACTGCTGTCAGACTGTACAACAAAGACTCCAACTGATCAAACACACATATCCATATATGTGCAATAACACTAAGTGCAATACTCTTTTCTGGCATCGTTGTATTTTTACTCAGTCGTATATAGAATTTGTATTCTATTTTTATCCTATTGTATATTTTATTCTACTATATATAGTATTTCATTTTATTCTATTCTGTACAGTTGTGTACTGTATTTATTCTTATTGTATTCTAATTTTTGCTAAATAACTTTTGCACTGTCCACTTCCTGCTGTGACAAAACAAATTTCCCACGTGTGGGACTAATAAAGGTTATCTTATCTTATCTTAACAAAAAACAAGGACACGTAGCTACTTCCGCATGTCTACGTTCAGCTTCTGCTCAAACTGCACGATTGACTCGCAGAGGTTACAAGTTCGTAGGTCACGATGCAGGGCCTCACACTATACGGCTCGATGCTCTGATGCGACCTGAGTGCTCACACTGTGCGTCCATAAAATGAAGGTTATAGCAGAAATTCTGTTGCTTGCTCTGTCTTTCACACACACAGACACACACCGCCACCATCAACTTTGCTAAATTGCTAATGAAAAACATTGATCAGGCAGCTGTGATTGAGCAGCAATGTCTATCCAACTATTTTCACGGTTGTGATAATTTTGTGAGGCCACATCGAAAAAGCTCAGATGAGCTTTCCGAAGTTCTACAAGTACCTCCATCGCTTGTGTCCAGATCACACGCTGCACTGACGTGCTGCGCAGTCTTTTTCGCTGACATTTGTTTGCGCGTGCGCAGTGTGAGAAACTGCGGTGACACCCTCACGACGGTCGCGAGGATTTCAAACAGTTTTGAAATCCTGTTTGAAATCAAAAAGGTTTGAAATCCTCACGACCAAGCGATTGATGATCGGGAGCTGGTCGTGAGGTGTTAATCGCTTCTCGTTACCCCACATATACTACACGATGCACGACGAAGGCCAAAATCGGGCCGATCGCCAAAACGGTCGCACGACTCAAAAATCGGCTCAAAATGGGCCAAAAATCGCACAGTGTGAGCCCAGCAGGAAGTCCAGCATGAGCGATGTCGTGCTGTCTGAAGGTGCACTATTCCGGTAGGACAGAGGGGGTAGTTTTACTCACCGAGATGCGCTCCCCGTGCCTTCACCCCACAGACTTCCCGTTGTACCGGAAACGATTGCTGAATGTTGATTCGTGGGGCGGCCCGGGAGTTAAACTGAAACGGTGAATAGGGACTGTTCATTGCTGAACACTCTTTTTTGGGGATGTGAACGCTGTGCCGAGCTCCCACCTTGTTCCAGAGCACTTTTATATACGAGGTTTCTGTTAATTGACATAAAATGCCCTTTGGTGGGTGTAGCCATTGTAAATAAAATCTATCCAGATAGTGCAAAACAAGCATCAGTAACCAGCTGAACTATCACTTAATAACACTGGAATAGTATGAGTGGACATGGAGGAGGTCCTGATCAGCAAGGAAACTGAACAGTTTTAAAATATAGTTATAAGAAAAGCTTGACGTCCCTCCCCTTCTTCATATTCCAGACATCACCAGGAGTCTTTGACAGGCCTCTGCTCTACTGTACAGAGTATAGACAGTAAACACATTCATGTTTAATGGTACATCGTTTTGATCACGACAAGATGAAAAACAGACTAACCCATCCACTCTGCTCTGTCCACCAGAGTTACTCTGTGGAGTAACACGTGGACAGGTTGGCAGTCTGTTACAGGGTTAACTCACACAGACAGACAAGCATTCACACTCACAGCATTATAAACATAAACTCTTCATTGAATTTCTTCAAGCTTGTGCTTCATTCAGTTCTGTGCTGCAGACTGTGGATTGAACACCTTCACTGTGACTGCAGGACAATCCAGACTGGAGGATGCAGGAAACACAGCTGGATGCATTCCTGTCCACTGTGTCTGCTCCACACTGAGGAGAGAAACACTTTCACAAACTGTGACTGTTCAATAAACCCAAGTATGTAAATGAATCCTTTCTGTCCTGACATGCAAGATTGGACCTTTGTCAGCTCAGATACATCCAAAGCACACGCAGGATGGAAGTGAAGTCAAAGCTCACACTAACCTAACACATAACCAGTTTGTTCATGCAACAAAAGCAAAAACGGCGCATTCGTCAGAAAGAAAAAAAGAAATCAGTTATTCATAAATCACATCCAGGCTGCTTTTGTTGTTCTACATACATTAATATGTTGCCATATCAACAATAAATAGGAAATAATAGGAACAATATAATTAGAGAACTTGTATTGGAGCGGTTGCCCATCATTTCATCATATAAAGACAATAATGCTAATGAAACCTGAACACTCACAGGTGAATGTGTTAGCTGTGCTGGCACTGACATGACTCTTACTGATAAATCTGTTTGTATTTGTTTTGACAGAAGAAGAACATTTCTGAAAATATGAAATAATGATGCGAGACATGTAAAACATTTGTAAGTGGGACACTGAGGCCTCTGGAAACAATCAGATCGAGGCTGTGACCTGTTGTTTGGCTGGGTTCTGTCACATGCTGGTTAAAATTTAAACATTTTAATAAAGTGGTGAATTGTCCGCTGTCAGAGCTGCTACTGTCAGTGTGAATGTTAAAATCACCTAAATGCAGTCAAATGTTGTCATTTTGGAGAAAAGTTCAGCAATTTTTTCCAGGAAGTCACGTCTCAATCTGGGAGGAGGCAAGCAGTATATATGTATACTGTATACGTATATAGTGATCAGTAATACAGGAGGAGATACACAATTATTTATTAAACCTAAACATTTACAAGTCACAAAGTTGTTAAGTAAATGGTAAATGGCCTGTATTTGTATAGTGCTTTTACTAGTCCCGCCTAGGGACCCCAAAGCGCTTTACACACCCAGTCATCCACCCATTCACACACACACATTCACACACTGGTGGAGGCAAGCTACAGTTGTAGCCACAGCTGCCCTGGGACAGACTGACAGAAGTAAAGTAGTAAAGTTTTAAAATTGCAACAGTTTTTATATTTCTCAGAAATCACAGCACTGCTGCTGGTTAAGGGGAAAGGTTCAGACCTGATCAAGTCTTTGTAATCAAGTCAGGTTTTAATAAGAAGCATAAAAAACTTTTTGTTATTATTAAGTGTTTTTAGGTAAAGGTGTCACTGTAAGAAGTGCAGGATCTGAACTGCAGGGAATGATGAAGCTATCAGCAGATCCAGTTTTGTGTTTTTCTTCCATGTATCATGCAAAGTTTCAGCTCCACTTGTTTCTTCTCTGGTTGGAGTTTCAGCACTTCCGGGAGGATGGAGGTCTTTCTCTCTGAGAGCTTTATGAACCAGACTGCAGGAGCTGACTGTAAAACTGACTGTAATGATGAAAGGACACTCAAGCCTGTTTTAGTTTCACAGTCCTTCACATCAGAGTACAGATCCAGCAGGAAGTCACTGATATTTCCTATAATAATCTCCCATGTATATCTCATGAACAGGGAATGTTTGATATGTGCACACTGATGATAACAGCTCCAGTATCGTCTCTCCTGTCTGCTGCTCTCTCTCTCTGCTGCTGCACAGAATAGACTAACAAAGAACCTGACTGCTTCATGAAGATCTAGCCCCAGAGGAACAACACACAATAAGAAGGAAACATTTAGTTAGAATTTGATGTGAGCCGCATAAAAACAAGCACACAATACTGATGGACTCCATCTTGTCCATGTGTGTCCTGTATATAATGAAAGTCCATTTTAAAGCCATCTTCCATCAGAGCAGCTGAACACTGTTTTTAGACTTTTACTGACTCACAACACAAACACTCATCCTGTGTGTGAAATCACTGCGTACTGAACTGTAACTGTCATTTTATTTGCTGTCTGACTTTAGAGAGTAAAACACTAAATATCAACAATATAGAAACACAGAGTGGAACAACATCTAAACTTCATATCTTGTACAACAGCAGCTTCACCTCCTGCTCACATCACACACGTGGAAATCACATATTTATTTACCTTTCAGTCAGTTTGGTTTCAGGATGACATGGAAGATTCTGCTGAAGATTCCACAGTCTGCAGGATTCTTTAGACTCTGAGGATTTGAACAGTTGGTCCCGGTCTAAGAGGATGTAAGCTGGTATAACCCAGCAGGAGAGTCAAAGGAGCTTGCAAAGAAAAGCGTCTGGACTTCTTTAAGTTACTTGAAGACGTTTCACCTCTCATCCGAGAAGCTTCTTCAGTTCTAAGGTCAAATGGTGGAGAGTCCCAGATATAAACCTAGTGGGAGTATCCCCCCACAGAGGGACAAAAGGACCCCCTGATGATCCTCTAATCCCCTGAGCCAAGGTGTGAAACTGGGTGTGGGTCCCAATCAGCCAGAGTTTCGGGTGAGTTCATTGTGAAACCTGGCCCCACCTTATCATGCGAATTCCTGAGATCAGATGGCCCAGGATGTGAGTGGGCATTAAGGCGTCTGGGAATGCCTTAACGCCCACTCACATCCATTACTTGAAACGTCTTCAAGTAACTTAAAGAAGTCCAGACGCTTTTCTTTGCAAGCTCCTTTGACTACGATGACCTGGATGACTGAGAACCTTCACAGACACCAGCAGGAGAGTATTTCTCTGGTTAGGATGTGAGCTTTGGTTTCTGCTGACACTTTATAAAGAGAGAACAGTCCTCTCCAGTCTGTACAGCAGTCTGCTAAGACTGTTAAATACAGGTTTCCACCGACACTGTAGATAAAGGGTCCCATGAGGTTTTCTCCTAAGACTTCTGCAGGCTTGCTGGACAAAGTTTGTTGGAGCTTTCCAGGTAATCTCTACAGTTTGTACAACTGTGTTGTACACATTCAGACTCATCTCAGACCAGTACACGAGTTCTTGTAATTATTTATCTGTTTCATATCTTTTAAGATGGCCCCATAAAAGATCATCATAGTATTGGTGGACTGGTGGTGGAGGGAGGATGTGATGCAAGTCTGCTACAGTGTTTTATGAGGTAGCCTGATCACTTTTTTCTCCACAACACATGAAGCAGCACAGAAAGAAGTAGTTGGCTCACAGAGGGATTCCTTCATTATGGTCTGCATTTGCTCTTTTATCACCTGCACATTTGTGGGAGACACATGAAAAGGCTTCTGTTTAATAAACACACTCTGGTACATCTGTAGAGACATCAGTGCAGCTCAGTCAGTGAACAGCTCACTGTCCTACCTTCTGATGATGCCATCGCTAAATGCTCCCCATCTGTGCCTTTTTTAATGAAATTTAAAAACAAAAAAAACCTTATTATATAAATCAATGTGATGCAGTGAACATGGAGAAAGAGAAACAAACATACCTTTGATTGGTGGTCTGTAACCAAAGCAGTGAAAATTATATCAGTGTCAGAAAACATGATGATGCAGTAAATTAAACATTTCCATTGTTCTGTCATCCTCACCTGTTAGACGGAGCCCTCTTTTTTAAGTACCAATATAATAATCCCCCTCCTCCAATAATTACAATTAAAACACCCACAGCTCCACCAACAGCTGCTCCCACATTAAAACTGCGTTCTCCACACTGAGCATCAGCTGCAGATGTTCCTGCTGTTTTCTGTTGAAGATTGAGTAGGTGACATCTGGAAGGACAGAGAGACACTGTTAGGGGACATGTACAGATGTTGCACATGTGCCTCTGAAGCTTCACTTACTGTGTGTGTGGCTGACAGGAGTGAAATGTTCCATTTGAAAATGTTCCACTGCTGCAGTCAGAGCACTCAGTGTCTGTGGAGGCGGTTCCTGATGAAAACAACAACTACATGTGTGGATCAGTGTGGAATTCTGTCCTCAAACACATCAAGAAGCTTTGCTGTGCAAACTAACAGCAACACAAAGACTCAATCAAGAACATCTGGACTTGCTGGTATTTTCATGTTTATCTGAACTTCACTCTCTGTGATATCTCTCACACTGAGTCCAAACATCTCTCTGTTGTACCCCGGGTCCTCGTCCAACAGTGCACTAAATTTAAAAATATGGTACAGTTTGACATCTTCATGTCATAAATTCATATAAAATATCTTCATCTAATCTGCAAAGATTTTTTTAATTTTATTTTTTAAGAATCTACAAATTATAGGGAACCATACAGAAGTAAAACTTGAAAAGTTGAACTTAAACTCTATATCTCCCCATTGCCACACAGTGACATGAATCAGTGACTCTGGTAAGAGCAGGGGAGGAAGACTGTCATTAACAACCACAGCAGCAAACACAATGGACTAGAGCTACTTGAACATCAAGCTAGGTTATACGGCTAGACCGCCTGGGCCTGTCTGACCACACATCCCTGTTTACACCGTCTGAGGAGAACAGCTCTCATCTCCAGCAGAACCATTAAAAGCTGGTCTGATGGAGCCTCTCAACAGCTGGATGACTGCTTCAGCAGAACTAACTGGGATACTGTCAGACATGGGAACTTTCACTGACGCGGTCTTATGTTAAATAAAGAAATCAGAAGCCTTTGAGGTGCAGGGAGATCCTGCACCTCCTGAATGAAAGGACACCATCTAGAGGTCTGGTGATACAGGTCTCCTCAGCATGGTCCGAGTCAACCTGAAGAAAGGTCTCATCTAAGGTGGACTACAGGAGAAGGATCGAGGGTCATCTGGACCGTAACAACAGTTAAGTTATACATAAATGGGAGAAAAGCTGCAGGACCCAATGGTGTTCCTGGACCTGTGCTGAAGGACTGCACAGACCAGCTGGGATTTTCAACCAGTCTCTATATCCTCTGAGAAACCAGTCTGTACCAGTGTCAGTCACTATTGACCAATAGCACATATCCCAGTGGTGATGTTTTTATATGGTGACTGTTTGCACTGTTGACTTTAGACTTAATTTTGCTGTACAAATCCCATGTTACAATGATAATAAGAATATTGTATAAAAATGTTCAGCAAATAATAAATTAGATCAGTTTCCCTGAACTCTGGTATTCTCATTTAAAAACACAAACCTACCGTGCTGACTGATGTACTGTCCTGGTTTACAGCGTTTGTGTTTCTGTGCTATGTCACAGCTGAGTCCCACAGAAGAAACACAGTAGAATCCCTCCAGTGGTGCACAGTCTGTATCTGATGTTGCTGTACACCGCTTCTTTACCATCAGACCAGAACCTGCCAACATAAATAAAACATACTGAACAGGTTTCATGTGTCTGTGAAGAGACGCTGAAGCTCAGAGTTTATGATTTTTTGCTGAAAATACATTTGGTCATTATGACGTCTTTAGGAAATATCAAACATGATCATCTTGAATTTATGAAATCATGGAGAAAAACCTCCCATAATGTTTTAATTTGAAATACTATAACATAAAACATAGTAAAGCCCAGTGAAATTAATTCACCTGAGTCACAGTTTGTACAGGGAATACATCGCTCCAGCCCATTAGGTTGATCGGTGAAGGTTCCATCCATGCAGGGGAGACATGATGTACTTCTATACTCATTACAGTGAGTTTTCACTCTACTCCCTGATGAAAAAAAGTAACAAATTCATTTCAAGCTTGCTTTTTCTTTTTTTATTGTGTCTAAGTTGTGTGCTTAGAAAACACATGCATTCATCATTCAGTTGGTTCTTACCTGAAAGGCACTTCGGACAGCATTCACTTCCTATCTGATACTCTGCAGAATGACATGTAAGGCTGAGACCATTGAAGATGTTCATCAAAATTATCAGAATTACCTGAAGATAGAGAAAGGGGGCCATGCCATTAAACTTTAATTGTGATTTTAGCCCCCCCTTTGAAAAAAAATCTACATTGAAGAAAAAAATAAAACATTCCCCTGTCGCTTCTGCGGACGGGCTATCCTTCAAGCTTGGATTGTCTACTCGAGGCCTGGGACCTTGAGGATCCTAGCTGTATCGTAGCTGTACCTACATACACACAAAGACTTTTGCGTGTATGTATCTTTACATGGGACAACAATGAAGATATGACACTTTGACACAATGTGAAGCAGTTGGTGTACAGCTTGGATAACAGTGTAAATTTGCTGTCCCTTTAAAATAACTCTACATACAGCCATTAACGTTTAAAGCGCTGGCAACAAATGTGAGTACACCCCTAGGTGAAAATGTCCAAACTGTCCCCAAAGTGTCAATATTTTGCGTGACCAACATTATTTTCCAAAGCTGCCTTAAGTCTTTTGGGCATGGAGTTAACAGGGTACCACTGGAATCCTCTTCCACTCCTCCATGATGACATTATCGAGCTGGTGGATGTTAGAGGCCTTGCACTCCTACACCTTTCATTTGAGGATGCCCCACAGACGTTCAATAGGGGTTAAGTCTGGAGACATGCTTGGCCAGTCAAGTACCTTTATCCTCAGTTTATTTAGCAAGGCGCTGGTCTTTTTTGAGGTGGGGGATCATGCTGTTTCAGGATGGCACAGTACATGTTGGCATTCAGGGTTCCCTCAATTAACTGAAGCCCCCCAGTACCAGCAGCACTCATGCAGCCCCAAACATTGACATCCCAACACCATGCTTGACTGTAGGCAATACACTTATCGTTGTACTCTTCACCTGGTTGCCTCCACAAACCCCTGACACCATCTGAACCACAAAAAGCTAGTCTTGTTCTCATCAGACCACAGGTAACCCATGTCCTTAGTCTACTTGTCTTCAGCAAACATGTTTGCAGGCTTTCTTGTGCATTATCTTTAGAAAAGGCTTCCTTCTAGGAAGACAGCCATGTGAAGCAGTGTGCTGCATATGGTCTGAGCACTGACAGGCTCAACCTCCACGCCTTCAGCCACTGCAGCAATGCTGGCAGCATTTATACATCTATTTTCAAAAGACAACCTCTAGATATAACGCTGATCACATGCACTCAACTTCTTTGGTTGACCATTGCAATGTTTGTTCTGAGTGGCACCTGTCTTGTTAAACTGCTGTATGGTTTTGAGCACTGTGCTGCAGCTCAGTTTCAGGGTGTTGGCATTATTCTTATAGCCTAGGCCAGTGGCCCCCCTTTGTTTTACAAGAAAATGGTCGCGCCCCCCACCCCCGCGCGCGCACGCACGCACACGCACTAACACATCCTCCAACCACACACACCCATATTTTGCTCCGTTGTGGTTTATTTCACACCTCAAACATTTAGTAAACAATTAAGCAAATACAAGTAATCTGCAATAAATGACAGGTAGTAATAAAATAAACTACTAACTCTTTTACGCTACGTCCGCACCTACACGGCTATTTTTGAACACGCAGCTGTGTTGTCCACACGTAAACGGCGTTTGGAATCACCGAAAACTGAGATTTTTTAAAACTCCTTTTTTGCATTTAGGTGTGGACAAGGAATACAGAGTTCATCACCCAATGTCAAAGGTATGTGCCTTTTTCACGTCATGCTGTGCGCCACGTTATTGTTTACATGAGATGAATTGCAGAATGGCAGATAGAGACGAAATACTGTTAATCTGACTATCTGCAGGTTTTACACACTTACATATGCATACACAGTTACTGTCCCTCCATTTACAAAGGCAGAGGCGTCACGGTGAGATTTTTTTTTTTACGTGTAGTTCTTTGGGGTTTTTTTCTATGTAATAATATTCAACATTGTTATCAATGCATTTTTCAAAAAATGCTTCTCTGTGCAAAATGGGCTTAAAAACATAAACAGCTGTAGGATACTGTTTGTCCGTGATTTGAACCAAGGGAACAAATCGTGGCAGGATCAGCCTGATATTATTTGTATCCCACTGTAACTTTACTGTATAAAGAGCTAACATCTCCAAAATGTCAGGATTAGTTATTATAACAAGTGTTTGTGAACTAAAAATCAAGAATGTGGGATACTGTTTGTCCGTGATTTGAACAGCCCAGCGCGTGCTCCCCAGGAAGGGAAAACCAATTCTGCAGGGGAGACCTACCTTGGCACTTGTGCAGGTGAAACCAAAGAGAAGATATGCTTCACCATATTTTCTAATCTTTGGCTTAGAATGAAGTTGGTTTGGAAACATATTTAGCTATGCTTCATCTCCTGCTTTGCGTTTCTGTGGGTACCCCGTGCTAGCAGTGTCCAAGCGTTTTGTTTTTTTCCTACTGTGCAACTGTGTGTGAAAAGTGGTCAATAAAGAGATGCTGAAAAGCATGTTCATGGAAACATCGTGGGTCTGCTGTGGTATGTTTACAATGGGACTTCTGCTCCTGAACCTCTGCGCACAGCGTCTGCAAATCGGGGCTGTACGGAGTCACTTTAAACTTTATGCAGGACTGTAAGCAGTCATCTGTGAGGCATGAGCGGTGTTTGTTTTTAACATAGTTCACAGTGGAGAATAGCTGCTGACATAATGTGGATCCGAAGAGCCATATTTGGCCTACCTGGGGTTGAAAGTCTCGATAAATGCACGGCGTTTCGGCGGGTACACCGGCTTCTGCGAGTGTGACGCTTATTTTGAGCGATGAAAAAAAATTAAAAAATATATTTAGATTTTTATATTTCAATGTCACAATAATCTTCCAATTTAGAAGTACAAGTTTAAAACAAAAAGAACATAAATAAAATACACTTCAGCTAAATACTTCTAATTTATTTTACCAAACCTCGAGGAGCCGCACGATAACGACTAAAGAGCCGCATGCGGCTCCGGAGCTGCAGGTTGCCGACCCCTGACCTAGGCTGTCACTTGAGCCCCTTTTCTATTAGTAAAAAGTAGCTGAAAAGACGTCCTGAAACTGCATGCCACTGATTGGCTGGTCAGTGGCGTCACTTAACGAGTCATAAGTGCGTCTCAAGAAAAATAAAATTGCCAATTTCTGAAATCCGGGAACGAGAGAAATGGCTACAAAAACGACACCCTGTTCCTCTAGTCTGACGAAAAGCCACAGACCAAGGAGCAGGTACAGTGGCTTGCAAAAGTATTCGGCCCCCTTGAACTTTTCCACATTTTGTCACATTACAGCCACAAACATGAATCATTTTTATTGGAATTCCATGTGAAACACCAACACAAAGTGGTGTACACGTGAGAAGTGGAACGAAAATCATACATGAGTCCAAACATTTTTTACAAATAAATAACTGAAAAGTGGGGTGTGCATAATTATTCAGCCCCCTGAGTCAATACTTTGTAGAACCACCTTTTGCTCCAATTACAGCTGCCAGTCTTTTAGGGGATGTCTCTACCAGCTTTGCACATCTAGAGACTGAAATCCTTGCCCATTCTTCTTTGCAAAACAGCTCCAGCTCAGTCAGATTAGATGGACAGCGTTTGTGAACAGCAGTTGTCAGATCTTGCCACAGATTCTCGATTAAATTTAGATCTGGACTTTGACTGGGCCATTCTAACACATGGACATGTTTTGTTTTAAACCATTCCATTGTTGCCCTGGCTTTATGTTTAGGGTCGTTGTCCTGCTGGAAGGTGAACCTCCACCCCAGTCTCAAGTCTTTTGCAGACTCCAAGAGGTTTTCTTCCAAGATTGCCCTGTATTTGGCTCCATCTTTCCATCAACTCTGACCAGCTTCCCTGTCCCTGCTAAAGAGAAGCACCCCCAGAGCATGCTGCTGCCACCAATGTTCCCTCTAATTTTTCATGTGTCTGAGCAAACACACAAACTCCCTGAGCGGTCCCTTGGACCACTGTGGGCAACAGCAGATGTGTGCACTGTGGTCACGCCAGCATCAAATCCATCCAAGTTACATTATTTATTAAAATAATCAAATCACAGCCTCTACATTTATGTTAGATTACTTTTAATTAACTGCTTTTAGCCCACATACAATGAAAATGTAAAAAAATCTTGTTCATGACCTGTGTAGTATGTTAACACTATTGGTGTAAAAGGTCAATGAAGATGCTTGCAGAAACAGATAACATGTATTGTGACTTGTAGGTCAGAGTTAAGGCACATTCTGCTTGGAAACTTTCGCACTTGCAGAAGCAACAGTTTTGTGTACAGGATGTTAATAGTCAGATAAGAGAGAAAGAGCAAGCAACAGGAGGCACCTAGAGGGACGTGAAAGCAGCACTTTAAGTGTGTTAAAGGTGTTAAAATGTTGTTTACTGAAATGAGTAACATTGAATAGTATATATATATATAAATTATTATTTTTTTATACACACATTGCAACTGTGCTCATAGGAGTTGTCACTCGGTCAACTGAAGGTCAAAAACGTCGTTCAGCGTGACTGACTGAACTGATATTTTGTAGGGATGACCTTGAGTGCCAATGGATAAATGCTAACACGCTTATGCACATAATTAGGTTAATGCTTTTGATTAGAGAGTCCCAAACATGACAGGTTGAACCAAGATTGAATAATTAAGAGAACAATTGATGAACAAAATAAGTTAGGGAGGCGTAATAGGGAAAGGTGTTTTGTTTCCTTTGCAGGAGATTTCGGGACCACAGCGACCACAGCGACCACAGGGGTAGCGAGACTCCAGGGAGCACCGGACCGAACGAAACCACCAGAGAGGGGCACCCATAAGAAGCACAGAGCTCCACAGTTGAATTATATGCGTTGTTTAGGAGATTAAAAGCTTGTTAAGGTTAAATGTGAGCATAAAGGTAATGCAGAGTAATGAGAGCAACTTTAGTGATAGTTTCCAGGATTTCTATGTTAGGTAAATTGCCCAAGAAATAGTGCTAAGACCGGATTTATGTTATCCGTAGAGGGGGTGGGAAAACTTAACTCTATAGAGGCTGTTTCCAAAGAGTGATAAATGTAAGTAGGTCCTTTTACTGGGAAAAGCTAATTATATCTGTTGTTAGTAAACAGTAGTTATTGAGGGAGTCAGTTAATTAGATTAACTAATAGAATTAGTTAAAGAGGGGGTCTGTTAGGTGATGAATATATAATCTGAATGCTGATTAGTGTGTTTTATGAGAGGCCCAGACTTGCAGGCTGACAGGAAATTACATGCTTTTGCAGAGCGTGCTTTTGCAGCTAGAAAGTGAAACCAACTAGGCTGTTTGATCGAAACTTAAAGTGTGGTGTGACGTAGAGAGCAAGTATATAAATACCTAGGCTTCCGTTTGTGCTTCAGACCTGGGGTTGTGTGTTTTGTGCTCAGGTCTCCATATGTAAAATAAAGATCATTTTTTAAAAGTAAAAGGACCACTTTTGAGCCGTGTCTTTCTTGGCCCTAAAGAATCCAAAAGAACTGGATTTAATAGAAGTAAAAATAACTTGAACTCCAATTTTGAAAACACTTTTTTTTTTCAATAAAGCTCTGACTTGTAGTATGAGTCTGTGGTCTGCGATTGAGTCCTGTAACTGTCTGCAAAATACAGTATACAACCAATGCTGGGCAATTAATTATATAGTTCTTCAAAAAAGTTACAGAGTTTTGCAAACAACAAAGTTTTTTGCAGCTGTTTACCTAAAAATGCTGCCAAGGTGTTTTTTTTTAAACAAACATTTCAAACTATTTACAGAACAATCAGCTGTTCTGCATCAAATCTGATGCCACACAAATTATTTGTGCCACTCCAACAAATAATTTCTGTCCACTATGAGATAAAGGAGAACAACAGCCTGATCTCTGCAGGCCTGACAACAGGAGATGTATCACTCCTGTAACACCTGTAACATTCAGCAGTCGCCTCATTGTCCTGACACACACAACAAAACTATTGACTACACTACACACTAACTACACAAGATTTGCGCTAAACGTCTCAAATCTCTCACATATCACAACACCGCCGTCACTCCTAAAACTTCCCCCTCCCTAAACAACTAAATGACATGTTTTGATTGGTCGACTCGACATGGTACATTTTTCAACCAATGGGAAAGGGTGGGGGGTGTTTTGGCTTCATCTTTGCTCACAGGCGGAGAGTGCTTTCAAGCGTTTTCTTAATAAAACTCCGTTTTTACAGTTTCTTCCTGCAGTAAATATAAACAACAATAGTATTCAGGAAGAAAACCAAACATTGCATATATTTTTACCATAGCTCTGGTTTTACGTGGCTTATCAATACAATTTAAAAACTGGTATAAAGTCCACACTTTGTCCTGCTTACATCTCCAGTGGTTGTACTCGTTGTCATTAATGTGGCTTCACTCCACATCAGCCACGCCGCTTTGCTAAAACACCGGTGTCGTGTCGGCACATAAGGATGATGTCATAGCCTGTCAACGACATTGATTAGCTGCGTATATACGAATGTGAATCGCGTGATTGGCTGGACTATGGGATAAGGTAGCATCGTTCTAATCCCATTCTGGAGCAGCCAGTCATTTACTGACAATGCAAAACAGAATTGTTAATGTATCTACTTTAATTTCAATTCAGGTTAGATTTTTTTTTGTGCGCAACACAGATTTTTTCTGCGCAAAGACTGTGCCAACAGTGCGCAATTGCGCACACGCGCAGCATAGGGGGAACACTTGCTGCCACCACCATATTTGATGGTGGGGGATGGTGTGTTCAGAGTGATGTGCAGTGTTAGTTTTCTGCCACACATAGCGTTTTGCATTTTGGCCAGAAAGTTCCATTTTGGTCTCATCTCACCAGAGCACCTTCTTCCACATGTTTGCTGTGTCCCCCACATGGCTTGTGGCAAACTGCAAACGGGACCTCTTATGGTTTTCTGTTAACAATGGCTTTCTTCTTGCCACTCTTCCATAAAGGCCAACTTTGTGCAGTGCACAACTAATAGTTGTCCTATAGACAGATTCCCCCACCTGAGCTGTAGATCTCTGCAGCTTGTCCAGAGTCACCATGGGCCTCTTGGCTGCATTTCTGATCAGCGCTCTCCTTGTTCGGCCTGTGAGTTTAGGTGGACGGCCTTGTCTTGGTAGGTTTACAGTTGTGCCATACTCCTTTCATTCCTGAATGATCGCTTGAACAGTGCTCCGTGGGATGTTCAAGGGTTGGGAAATCTTTTTGTAGCCTAAGCCTGCTTTAAATTTCTCAGTAACTTTATCCCTGACCTGTCTGGTGTGTTCTTTGGACTTCATGGTGTTATTGCTCCCAATATTCTCTTAGACAACCTCTGAGGCCATCACAGAGCAGCTGTATTTGTACTGACATTAGATTACACACAGGTGCACTCTATTCAGTCATTAGCACTCATCAGGCAATGTCTATGGGCAACTGACTGCACTCAGACCAAAGGGGGCTGAATGATTACACACACGTATTGGTCTTTCACGTGGAATTCCAATAAAATTTATTCATGTTTGTGGCTGTAATGTGGCAAAATGTGGTAAAGTTCAAGGGGCCGAATGCTTTTGCAAGCCACTGTATATTCTTGCCTCAACATCCACCTTTGTTGTAGCATTTGTGTAACATACTAATTACATCACGGGGCACTCGGCGGCATTACTGTGACAATCATGCACATTAGGAGGTACTGTATTGTAATACAAAACCAGCCAATGTGATTGAAGTTGTGGAGTGTCTATCTGAGTAGACAGAACACTGGTTTGAGCGTAGAGTCAAGGAGGCCATTTACATGAAAAGGGAACAACCATCTCTGAATTGAGGAGCGGGCCTAAGGGTAGATCTTTCTCCATCTTATGATGCTGTGATTGAAGCCATTCCCCAAAACTCTGTGAATGGTACTTATGACCATTGATCAATGGTCTGCTAAAAAATGTTCTAAAAAATTTGCATATTAGAGCTGAAACTACCTTTAGGTTTCTGCATGTGGTGACATTCTGTTACTGTATACTTTTTAACTTTAACTTTTTAACAGAGTATCAGGAGAAGAAGACATGAAGTAAAAACATGAATAGGAACGAGCAGAGGGCGCTCAAGCCTTCAGGAGAGCTGCTCAGCCAGGTGAATTGTAAATTTCTGTAAATATTTTACCAGAAATGTTGCTGCGTTTCCTTCTTGAAGACATCTGATCTCAAAGTTTCCTTGGTCCAAAAGCAGAAACATGTCCCTGAGATTTGAGACGATGGAGTGCTAGCAGGAAGAACAGCTGGACAACACCTGGAAACACAAATTTTTTTTTCTTTTTTTTGCCATCCATCCTTACATGCAGACCCTTAATATCGACACAACAGACAAAACATATGCTAAGTACAAATTAATGAAAGTAAAATAATAATAATATTCTTAATTTGGAGCATCATGTCCTTGATGTTCTGTACTCTGGAAAGAGAAGCCAAGGAAAATGAAATGAAAGTCAGTGTGCACAGGGATGCTGGTTCACCATGGATTGACTTTTCCCACATCCCTCTGATCTGACGTTAAAGAGATCAATGTGAAAATGTAAAACTTCCAAGACGCTTTGAAAATCTTGGTGACAAAATAAAGAGTCATGGTGGAGTTTATCAAATTATCTCGTGGAACTGTTTGTTTGCACGAGTGGATTCATTTAATGGGAGAAGTCGGACGCATCAAGCTAACGTTTCATTCATGAGGATTTACATTTCAAGTTTAATAGCTTGCTCTGTTCCAAAGTCCAAAAGTGTCTTTGGAGTATTTCACCTACATTTGAGGCCAAAGCATCTCAATCTGAGTGATTCTGAATCTGAAGTCCCGATTTTAATTAGGTCACGCCAAAACCTTCATTTTATTTTTTTTATGTCATTCAGAGGTGAATTGCTGCTCCGTTTTGTATCCTTGTGCTGCTGCCTTAGTGCTCTTGAGCCTCAGCACATAAACGGATGTGTGGACATCAGCTTTGGGAAAGTTACTTTTTTGAAAAAGTAATTAGTTATAGTTACTAGTTACTTCTTCAAAAAAGTAACTGAGTTAGTAACTGAGTTACAAGATTCTAAAAGTAATTTCTTTACATTTAATTACTTGAAAAGTAACTATTGCGTTACTTAAAAAAAGTTTAACCATTGGGGGTCCAGGGTATAATTGGCCATTTTTAAGTACCTTTGATTTTTCCTACATTTGACCTTTAAAAGCTATTTACTTGTCTTGTTTGGTATCATTCTTTTCAGCACAACCTCAAATGTCTGAATTTTCAGTTATGTTTTCATTTTGATATACTGTATTAACACAATTGATCCAAAATCAGAAAAAAAAACAAACTCAGAGTAGAAGTTATATATTTTTACTGTAACAACCACAAACATGTTTAATGAATCATATTTCATAAAATTAATTCAAATATAAATGTTCAAATTTAAAATCCTATAGACAAGTTTTGCAAACAACAAAGTTATTTGCAGCCATTAACCTTTTACCCCTCTTTAAATAACCATTTCAAACTATTTACAGAACAATCAGCTGTTCTGCATTCAATAAGATGACACACAAATTATTTGTGCCACTCCAAAACAATAATTTCTGTCCACTATAAAGGAGAACATCACAGCCTGATACCTGCAGGTCTGACAGCAGCAGGTGTATCACTCCTGTTTCTACCTGGAGACAGCAGTCGCCTCATTGTTCTGACACACAACACAAAACTATCCACAACACTACACACTAACTACACAAGACAACACACACCCCAAACACGCTAAACGTCACAAATCTTTCACCACCTCTCTTCAAAGACGGTTGTTCACAGTGGAATAGATGGCTTCTCCGCTCCTCTTTCAAACCATCTGTCTTTTCTGTTCGAAATGTGAACATTATTGCTTGCCTTCAACAACTTGAAAAGGACAAAATCATTGAGTGCCCTACATATAACAGTCTATACCCAGCAATGGCGTGTCCAGCGGGGTGGCCTGGGGGGGCACAGGCCACCCCCCAAACCAGACTGGCCACCCCAGGTGCCACCCCAAAGGCAAAACAATAAAATTCAATCAAATATCAAATGTCCGATTATGTTTTCACGGTGACGCTCAGATATCCGAGTGTAAGTGAATGCAGCATCGCTTCTGCTATGCGCATCACGTTAGCAAAGGTAGGAGAGCCAAGCGCGAAAGACGGCACTGCAGGAAACAATTTTTCGGTGAAAGAAAATGAGGACAGAATAAATGTCCCGGTAAGTAATATCAAGTTTGTTGAGTTTAGTAAACTTCAGTGAAATTAGAATACCAAGGAAAAAAATAACACTTAAAGAATTATTGCAGCTGTGGAATATTTCAGACAGTATGCTACTGAGGGCAGCTAACATAAGAGTTATGAGTTATAAGATATAATCTAAGTCGTAACATTGCTGTATGGAGCTGCAGATTTGGTTGCAGGTTAACATAGCTGGACTGGCCATCGGGCATACCGGGCATATCCCCAGTGACTTATTTTTTATTTTTTTTGTAATGGCATGAACAATGAGAGGTGGTGGATTGGCCAGATGCAGGTCGATGTGTAGAAATAACTCCGTTGTTTGGTGGTGGCTATGACGGGGCTTCCACAGAGGCAACAGGTGGATGAGGGAAGGGGAGGCAGGAGGAGAGACCCGAAGCAGCCGCCAGTCCGAGTGTCAGGTGAACTGAACTTCAGGTAAGAAGTTATGACCTGCAGTCTATCTGGGTCAGATATAAACCAAGTTTAGGTGGAGTTTATTTTCATGTTGCTGACTTTTTACTGTCAGTTGCAATAACTCATACTGCGTTCTAGCCAGTTTGACGGAGTTTTTATACAGCTGGGTGGGTGCTATGATGTTACTGATAGTGAACTTTATTTTATTCATAAGGTTAGTAGAGTTGCCAACGGCTCCTTAAAAAAATGGAATGGTCCCTCATTCAGAGAAAATATTACGCGTTTCGTATTGAGCTGAGAAGAGACGCAGTTTGTCCCGGACTTTAGCTAGAATGGAAAAAAGACACAAAGCTGGATTTATTCTGTCTTTATGCTGCACAGCTGCCTCTTCTCTCATTCTCTCCCCCTCCCTCTCCTGTTGCTACTTCAATCATGAAACTGATCAATGATCAGCTGATCGGCTTTTCTCTCTTGTTTGTTTATCGCCCACTTTGCGCCAGAAAGAGGAAACCAGCGGATATTGCGCTAAACAACAGCAGCACGTTTAAGCTTGATCAGCTGTTGTTAGAATGTATTTAATATTAATTTCTAGTATCAGCTGATGTTTGCTGGAGCCACAGCTGTAAAGCTGCTGGTCATGATGTCTGTTTAGATATGTGGTGAGAGGGAAACATGAAGATGAAACCAGGAGATGTCCTTACTGAACCATCAGAGCTGAACAGGTGATGGAGAAACAGGTTTACCTTTTAGGTGACATGAATGAGTTGAAGTTATCAACTGTTTCTGAGAGATAAATAACACCAGGATCCTTTTTTATGTAGCTGACAGCTGGTAACTGTGCAGGGGCGGGTCTAGCAAAGTTTTGCCAGGGGGCCAGGTAGGGCATTAACAGGGAAAGGTGGGCACAAAGAAATACTTTTCTTTCTTATTCTCATTTAAAATACCTAGTTTTTATTAAATAATTATCTAAATCTTACAACCAAAGTTTTTATCTGACGTAAAATGTATAGAAATCATACATATACCAACAAGACTGTACATCACTGTCACAACAGCATTTGTTTTCATTCAAAGGCTTTATGGCTTTAATACCTGGTGGGTCGGTCTGTAGTAAAAATGCCCAATTTTTTTGTCCCAGTCCAGCCCTGCAGGTTAATACTGGCAGTGTCACCATGCCAGCTGACTGTATTTTATCATCAGCCAGTGTTGTTCTTCATACATCAATATTACCAAAGTTTACCATAAGGCAGCATAGAAAGTATTTACTTGCTTTCAGGTTTTATTCAAATGTTAGTCTTTTCAGTTGTTTCCCCACTTTTTTCCTGTTTCAAAATCAAACACCAGTTTGTGAGAAGATTATCTTCTTTTTTTAACAGGCAGATAAAGTTTTGCATTGGCATTGGCTAATTTGTCAATTGTTTGTTACAAATGTTCGTATTTTAATTTTCAAAAATGTTTTTGCCCAAAACATATGTGCACTATGTGTCAGTTAAAATACTATGCAAATATTGATGTCCTTGAATGCTGAGTAAGCACTGACAAAGCACTGATTGTATCTCTTGTACTTTATCAACGCAGTATCTAAAAACTTTGCACCGTAGTGGTTAAAATCTCATTCTAATAAGAGTTAAAAGTGCATTTGGTTATTAGGTTTATAGGATTATTGAATTATGGTTAAGGGTTGGTAGAATTTTTTTTTTTTAAACATTATCTGCCAATTAAATCTGCCACCCTTCTCCAAATCTGTGCCCCTACCTGGCCCCCCCAACAAAAATTTTCTAGACACGCCACTGATACCCAGGGGATGCTGTACCCTGTATTTACAGACTTCCAAAGATCTACAAGGAAGGGGTCCCGCTCAGACCCATTGTTAGCAGCATAAACTCATATCTCTGTAACCCTTTCAGACTGGGTTATGAGACTTTTGAGATTACTTCACTCTGTCATAAAGATTTATTTTAAGTGATTTCTTCATTCAGGAGGTCTGAGATTAGGCCTGAGTGTGGCTAGAGAAATTGAACTCAACTTTCCAACAAATGTGGCTAATCATAGTTTATTTATGATTTAACAACTTTTTCCACACAGGTTTGGATGCTTACCTGGCTCCTAGGTGAAAGTTTCCATGGTCCAAAAGCATGTCCCTGAAATTTGGGATGATGGAGTTTCTAACAGGAAGAACAGCCTGACAACATCTGGAAATACATAGAAAACCAATGATTTTAGATCAGAATTACTAACACATGATGAAGCTGACTGTTTCTGTCTCACCTGTTACAGTCAGGTTTTGAGCATCACGTAGCCCACAAAGCAACAAAGCTATGATTCATTGATCTAAATGGTAAATGGTAAATGGCCTGTATTTGTATAGCGCTTTTAAATGATGCAAAGCTTTTTAAAATTTTGTTGTTCTTCATTATGGAAACAGAAACTTTTGTCCAGAAGGAAGAGGGAAGGAGGAACAAACTGCAAAAGTATGTTGAGTCATCAAGAAACATTGAAGCAGTAAACTGCTGTATGTGTCTGCTGTAAAGTGGTGATGGTTCAGCACTGATTCACCAATCAGCTGTTTGATCGCTTCATTTCCTGACAAATGTCCAAGACACCAAGGAAAATCATAGAAAATATTGAACATAAGCTCAATAATATGAAACCATCATGATGTTATCAACGTGGAAACGAGAAAGATGTCTCAAACATGAAAGGCACTGGTTCCCTTTGAAGCACACAACTTTGACTTTGAATCAAAAACTGTTGCCACATATTTAAACTCTGAGCACATTCTGACTTAAATGGATATGACCTGATGAGTACATGTTCTAAACTCAATACTCATTTCTTTTGTATTAGATATGTTTTAGCCGGTCCTGTCAGGCAGCCTCTGCAATCTGAATTATGGTCAGAATGCACCGTTGTGCCAAACAGATTTGCTTTTCTAAGACGAGCTCTAGAAAGTCTCTACAGGCTCATCCTGTTTGTTTGTTTTTTAATATAATGTATTCATTTCTATTGTTACTCACAGTATGTGTATAATATAACAACGTCAAAGCTGACAGACAGAAAAGAGAAAGAAAAACAATAGAGAATATAAAAATGGATAGAGCACAAATACAAAATCACAACCACACCTGTAACTCAAATTATTTTGGATTTCCAAATCTTCAGCACAGTTACAGTCCATGGCTGCTCTCATGATCCTGGAGCAGAATGACACTAACACAGTCATCTGCAGACCATAGAAGCATGTCTCTGACATTTTCAGACCTGCTCTCACACATATGTATAGACAGGATTAATTGTAGAGATGAGATAACGTATCCATGTGGGAGCGACTCGGGGAGCAGAGCTGGTTAGACAGGATCCCTTTTATCCTGGTTCTTTGTACCCTGTTAGTCCAGAATCCAAACCAAATGATACTTACTCATGTTGAACTGTTCTAGAAACTTTCTCATTACAAATTTGAGGCTGAAGAATAATCAACAAACTGTAAATGAGCATAAGAAGCTTTTCTTCTCTCCAGGTATTAAAAATCAGGTTCAGTGAGGTCACTGAAGACAAGCTCTATTCCTCTGTAAGCAAACTGGAATGACACTACTCTGTGTCTGGTGATGATAGTAATGATGAATGAAAACAAACTCCTCCTTAGGATGTCAGCCTGTATATTGTATGTAGGTGCACTTGTGAAAAGAGAAGCGATACATGAAGATAAAATGAATGAGAGGCTTGAACAAGTCAGTGATAAAACCAAACATCTATCAGCATTTATTAAGATTCTAGAAGAACACAAAACAACAGAAGCTGCTATAAAGGCTTGAAAGAAAATACAATCACTGCTGCTCTGGCTGGGTCAGAAGCAGAAACGAAAGTTTTAGTAGAGCTGTGTACAGAACGCTCATGTAGACGTCAGCAGATATCAGTGGTGCTGATAAAGGGGATTTAGAACCATGTGAAAATGCTGTCCTTAAACTATTACAGCGATGATGCTAAAGTAAAGTTTTGTTGATGACTATAGGATTGCAGAAGCTTCATAATATGTTGAACTATCCAATAATTAAGCCAGAAGATGGTGGCGTGTTACAATTTTTTGCATTGTTCCTCACAGGATGTTTAAATGCAATGTTTGGTGTTATGGAAGACTTGGATAATGCCACAACTACAAAGGCACTTGTTAACAAGCTCCACCGTGAGCTTCAAGAAATATGGAGAAAGGCTGCAAGTGGTCTGCAGGAGAAATCAAAGATAAGCATGAAGACAAGTTTGACAACAAGGAAGCTAAGTATATGCTTCACCCAATTTATGGTAACTGAGGCGAAACATCTACCAGCACGAGAGACTGAACGCAGCAGAAATTATGATCAAGAGGTTCAGAAACCCTGAAACCAGCACAAGTATTTACTTCATGGCTTTCCCTTCCAAAACTGAGTTTGGAAATGATAAAGAAGTCACAAAAAAAACACCAGCAGCTTTGGTGGATACTAACAACAGGCCTTTAATTAATGGTAGAGGTGAACAACACAATCTTTTAGTCTGTAAAAGTCCAAAATAACCCACATGTAGAAAAGACTGACTGTTTAAGAAGCAAAAGTCAGCAAAGGTCAGACAGCAGCTGTAAAGATTAATGTCAAGAATGTTTTCAACTGCATCTGATGCTACAGCACATGATTGCTAAAGAAAACAGTTTAAAGTGTTTTTGAAAATCAGCTGAAACTTCTGGTCTCACTGTTCTTCCTGTTGTTCCACGTCAGTTAACGTGGAAAAGGGAACCAAAGTAGTAACAACCTCTGCCTATCCGGTCGTTAAGTGATGACGTGACGAATCCTACTTCCGGGCCTAAAGTAATCTGCGTTTAATATGGCTTTTATTACCGCTAATCATTTATTTAAGCTCAGTTTTTAAAACCTTAGGATGTAACTACAGCCCAGCCCATGCAGCAGTATATGAATGACTAACCTTGTATTGTGGATGGATTATCTCAGTTGTTCTCCTGGCTGAAGTTTGGTCCTTTTACAGCATCCTGCCATGCGATTACATTTGTTCCTGACCACCGAGAACACTCACGTTAACTTTTATCGAGTGGAAAAAAAGTTTGCTTGTTTATATTATGCTAACATAGCTGTGTCGCTAGCAGTCACGTAGCACATCATTATATACCAGCTAGCCCAACTTCAGTAACCCTACAAACGTCACTGCTGTTTAGTTTTCTGTCTTCATTTATGTTGGAAGTGATAACAGAGCTGTACGTTTGAATTTGTTTCCAAAACCCCGCAGTCAGGACATGCTATATTGTATTTAGATAGAAGCTAGCGAGCTAACTTCCTGCTAACTTCTAACTCCGTTAAATGTCATAAATTCCGTTTTCATGGATGCCTGGATGTTAAACTCAATTGTTACACCTGGTAGAGCAGAACGCTGATCATTTTATTAAAGGTGAAAGACTTTAGACAGTTTTTCAACTCTCAGTAATGCCATAGTGATCGTTTGATATATGGACCTGCAGCGGAGTTTAGGTCCAGACACGGCTAGTGACGTCAGACTTAACGACCGGATAGAACCTGCTAATTTGGCTACTTTTCCTATAGAGTCATTGATGAGCCAGACTGGAATTTCTGGACAAGCAGCTTATTGTCTATTGTGAATGAACTGGAATCAGCAGTCTCAAGGGTAGACCGTTTATCCAGCTGTCAGAGGTATTTTCTCAGAAAGCCGTTTCTGTAACTAAAGATAAATTTCCCCTTCAGGAGGTTGTTAAATGTTGGCCTCCTTAAATGGATTAAACAGGAAAAACGGAGACAAGAACAATCTTAATACAGGAGACTTGACAGAGGATGAAATATCACCGAGGGAGGAATAAAACTTACAAGACTCAATACATAGAGAGAAAAAGAAGCACTGCAAACACTAAGCAGCCTGGAATCTCAGGATACAACTAGAAAGTCAAAACTTCAAGCAGAGGATATACAGACCCAGGACCAGGCTTGGATAAGATTTAGTACATATGCTTTTCGGCAACTCATTTAAAAGGTGGGATAACTATTTAGTAGAAGAAATGTATGTATGTGTTGGTAAAGTAATTGCTGTTTGTTTCTGATATTAGTTGTCTTTATTATTAAACAGCACTTCTATATAAACATGAGCACATGGACCAAAAACTTGTCTGAAAGTGGAGACAAACAGTTTCGATCTGTCTCTTCATGTCTGGAGTGTGTTGATTATGTAAAATACAAAACTGGACTAAAGTCCAAGAACCCACTAAACTGTGCAAATCTATGTTATACAGAAATATAAAAGAAACAAACCAGAAACTTAAAAATGAGAATAAAAGCACAGATAAGAGACATAAAATGTCCAAACTAGGATGCCACGCTCTGACTGCAGGTGTTGTATCAAAAACTGATCATCGGGTAACAGATTGACACATTTTAACTGTTGCAAATGACGTGTTGACCCATAATCTGTGAAACATGTGTCAAACATCTTTAGTCCTAAACAACATTCCTGTTACAGGGTAGAAGCTTCAGTCATGTTTTAGCAAAGTGACTTTCATATATGCTTTATTTAACCAGCTAGTCTCATTGACATTAAACATATCTTCTTTAAGAGAGATCAGACCAAGAGGGAAGCAGACAATCCAACAAATATAAGATAATAGTTCTATGAAGATCATTTAGGTGGACAGCAAGGAGTGGACTGACTATAATGCAGGTGCACTAACACAGAGTCATACAGATACTTGGAGTCAGATCATTTCTTTCTTTAATGTATAACCCCGTCATAAATCCTGTTGACTACAGCCTATTTAACAACACACACACAGAAATCACATTTTAGCACAACACCGTGTGCACAAGGACCCCCAGATATCAGGTGTAACAGTCCAATCTAAGGTGGGAGGAGACATAACACCAGCTCTTAGCTCACACTTTACTTTAATCTCTTCAAGTCTGAGCAAGTCTGACTTATTAATCTCTGTTTAGACTTGACACTTACAGACAGGTCTGACTAGTTGTACAGTTCATACTGTCTACAGGTTTATACAGGCTCTGTTGTCAAAGCAAGATCAGTCCAAAGTTCAAAGTCAAACAGTTGAGGGTACGAGTTAAACTGTAACATGAATCCCAGAATTGATCCCAGAGTATGCCTATAATAATTTGAATGCACTGATTCATGTTGAGTGTATAACCACAGAGCACAGACCACACACAGCAGCTTGTATAAGGACTCACTGACACTACTGTAGTAATAAGTGCACACAGTATGATTACAGCAGCACCACCCACACAGCTACACTCGATGTTGTTCACACGCAATATACTGTAATATATTTCTACTTTGTAATCTATCCTCTACTGTGTGCCTTTCTCCTGTTTCTCATACATCCATCCTGCCTGTTGTTTATTCCTTCTGTTCTACTTTTATATAACAAGACCAAATACAGGGCTAATTCTACCGTCTGTCTCCAGGACAATGTAACAAAGCTCAGTAGCTGACACTGTAGTGTAAACAACAGCCGTTCACGTTACACTCAGGATCAGGGATCAGGGAGCGGCTCCACAAAAAGTGAAACCAGCCGCTCTTTAATGTCTCACTTTGTCCTTCGTTGCCGATTCCACAGAATAACAGAAACAAGCTGTAATATATATTTATCATGGTACATGTAAAGCACTGTGACATATACTGAGACTGCTGCTCTGACTCTTTGAACACTAACATGACAAAAACATGTTTATCTGTGAAGGAAAAAGTGACGCAGCTGTGAATGAATCTCATTGTGCTGCTGAGTGAGCTAATTCGCTGCTGTGGATCTGAGAGGAGACCTTCACAGCCTTCCTCACACTCTGAACATCATCTTCACATAGAGTTTCCACTCAACCTGGACACTTACCGTCTCCGCCAACTCTTACCTGGATCCTCGGACTTAGGACGTTAGGATCAAGATCACGTGACACACACAGAGCGCGTCCTCCTCAGGAATCAGAGACATTATTTTTATTTAAACTCGCGGCTCTGCATTTAACGCTCTACTACGTCTACACTAATCCAGATAAATTTGAAAACAGCATTTTCATCTAAAAACGCTCCCTGTCTACACTATCAGGTTCAATCGTTTTTTTTTTTTTGTTTTTTTTTTGAAGTGACATCAGAAACAGCAGCATGTGACATCACGTGATGGCGGAGCTTCAGTTCATCCTTTGTCATCCTTTTTTTTTTTTTTTTTTTTTAATAGGACAGGGGGAAAGAATGAAAGAAAGAGGGGGAGAGGAAGAAAGAAAACCAAAGGGGAGAAGAGACGGTGAGAAGGGGGGGAAGAGAGAAAAAAAAACAAAACAAAAAAAAAACAAAAAAAAAAACTCCTGGGTCACCTGTATGGAGAGAAAGAAAAACAAAAAAAACAGGGGAGACAGCAAACAACAAAGAGCAACATAAAAAAAAAAAAAAAAAAAGCACCATCACAATAAACTAGCTAGTCATAGATATCAATAGTTACTAAATAATAAACGATATTGTGCAGCACGCAAGATAGACAGCGCACAGTGTGCTTTGAGGCAGCAGCCAAGAAAGCTGTAGTCCGCATCTGTGAATACCCATGTGTACACCTGTGTGCATACCTGTGTGGATCAGCATGCTTGCATTCCAAAGGTTTCTCCATGTAATGATCTGCTAGAGAGTGTGGGGAGCCACAGCCCTGTCCTCAATGGTTCAATCGTTTTCTTCCACAACGACAACCCTTACGTCCCCGTACTGCGCATGCGTGAAACGTAAGACGATCCAACCTGCCCTTTCCCCCAGCCCCCCCCCCCCCCCCCCCCAAAACCTTTATTTAAACATCAGTAGAATACAAAGTCAAATTAAACAGTTCTAACTTAAATGTATTGTACTTACAGAAATTGTAAACCATAAACAAACAAACAAACATCATAACCTACCTACATTATACATATGCTAGGGGGAGAAGTTTAACTGATTAAGCCAAAGTGTAAAGTCATTGAAGGATCTTCATTTTATCAAATACAACCATAGTTTTTACATTTTTGGGGTTAGTAGTGTTGTTTATTGAATTAAGATATTGCAAAAGCTCATAGGCGTATACATAAAAACAGGAATTTCTTCCTAAACATTTGGATTTGTGAATATGAAATTTAGCCATTAAGATTAACAAGTTAATCATATCTGTTATCAATGTTTAACTGTCTTTGGTTTTTGTGGAGACCAAATAATACATATTTCCATAACAGTGCAAATCCTGTAAATATATTTTCTGAGATAAAGACACATAATCTCTGCCAGAAGTCTTGTACAAGGTGACAAAACCAAAGAAAGATGTATAGTAGATTCCAACGCTGCTGAGGCATTTGGGAAGTCCGAGCCACTTCTTAACCTGGGAGCTCACTAGCCTCTCTAGTCGATTGGCATGATTGAGTGAGACCTTGTACATTGTCAACAGCCACAGTAGTCTGGGTAATAACCCAAACTGGAAGCACCAGAGCTTCAGTTTCCCTGGGAGTGCAGTGTTGTTAATCCGCTTGAGGTCATCAGCCAAGTTCTGCCTTAGCTGTTCTAGTTGCCACATATCATTGAGATCTGCATTATACCACCGTCCCAGGCTCTTTATGGGCTTCTCCAAGACTGTTGAAATTGGTTCTCCACTGATATAGAATTGCTCGGCTGTCAGTTTTCCTTTTATGATGGAGGTGCTGCGAGATTTACTTGGCTTAAACTCCATTCTTGCCCATTCTATGTTTTCCTGGAGCTTCTGTAGCAATCGCCTAGTACATGGTTTTGTTGTTGTAATGTTGGTCATGTCATCCATGTAGGCCCTAATGGGAGGAAGACGAAGGCCACTCTTGTGTCTCTCATCTTCCACTACCCACCGGGATGCCCGCATGACCGACTCCATTGCCATGATAAATGCCTGAGGGGAAATCGTGCAGCCTGCCATAACTCCAATTTCCAGGTGCTGCCAGGCTGTGGTGGTGTTCTCAGCTGTCACACAAAACTGTAAATCCTGAAAGTAAGTCGTGACCAGTCCTGTGATGTGGTTTGGTACGCTGAAATAGTTGAAGGCCATCCACAAGATCTTGTGCGGAACTGACCCAAAGGCGTTGGCAAGGTCTAAAAAGACCAACACGTTACGATGCCGAACAGCGGATTTTTCCTGTAGCACAGATGTGGCTGGGGTCCACTTCTTCCCCGTTGCTAGGGTGGGAGCAGTGCCTCTCACTATGGGGTCCCGGGAGTCCGTGAATGACATCTCAAGCCTCACTTTTGCACATTTAAACTCCTCAACCAGGCTAGGGATAGGCAGTGACAGTATCCATTTTTAATGTATATTTTTTTAAACATTATTTTAGTCTCATCAACTGAGAATTTAAACCTCCATTTGTATGACCATTGTTCTTTTCCTGTGATTGCCCCCAGTACTTTCTTTACCAAAAAGTCTAACCCTTTTCCTCTTGCCCACATTCCCCCATCTTCTGCAAAATACGAAAACTCCATTCCACTCACTATGTTCTGAAACACATCATCATTTATCAACAATGAAAACAATAAGGGCTAAATAGGCTCCCTTGTGGCGTTCCATTTTCTACCGGCAAACTCCTCCCAATCCTTACCATTATTTGACTTCCTTCCAAAAAATTCTTAATCCATCTGAACATTCAATCATTTATACCCATTTCCCTAATTTTAATTAACCTTCCCTCCAAATCATATCATCTGCTTTCTGTATATAAAAAAAAGACCTCTTTCCAGCTCTTTGAAATGCCGCAGCAAAATGTGGAGGAAAAGCGCCGAGATTATTAAATGGACTGACAATAAGGTCTAGTTGTTACTGCGAGTAACACAAGAGTACAAAATTGCAAAGGTGAGCGAGAATATAAGGTCTGTCCCAAAACCTAGGCTGCATCCTTCGGAAGCCGCATTTGAAGTCCGATTACGTCACAGCCAGGCAACAAAGGCTTGTTAAAAAATTATTAATAACACAAAAGGTTTTCTAAAAGCTTCAGTTCATTAACCATGTGATGCAGATCTACAGCTGGTTTTTGGCCATAAACTTTACAGATGAGAAGAAGGTGCAGAGTTCTTTGTGAAAAGTGAAAAACAAGGTCTCCTGATCTGACCCCCTTAGACTTTTATCTTTGGGGACATCTGAAGGCAATTGTCTATGGTGTGAAGATGCGAGATGTGCAGCACCTGAAACTACGGATACTGGATGCCTGTGCTGGCAATTCTCCTGCGGTGCTGATATCAGTGTGTGAAGAGTGGGAGAAGAGGGTTGCATTGACAATCCAACACAATGGGCAGCACACTGAACACGTGTTATGTGGTCAGAAACTTGTAAATAACTCATGAAAGAATATAGTTACATTGAAACCAAGCACACCATTGTTTTTCTTGTGACATTACCAATAAGTTTGATGTGTCACATGGCCCTCTTCCTATTGAAAAAACAAAAGTTGTATCCAAGATCGCCGACTTCTAAATGGCCACCATGGTCACCACTAGTGATGTGTGGATCGATCCTGAAATATCGATTCATCTGATACCAATGATTTATGTTCTAGAATCGATTGTCACATTAAAATATCAATATTTTAGTAATTTAGGGTAAATTTGTAGTTTATCGTTAACAGGAACACAGTGGAAAGAAACTATAACATTCGGATTATCTACATTCAAAGGAACTACTTCCTCTTCCGCCTTTCATTGTCATGTGCGAAATACGGCTGTATAAATGTCTCGTAGCCCCTTGGCGTGCGCACTCACAACAATGGCTGAGAGTAATTGTGCGGACGTATTTGACCTCCACAAACAGCTGAGACGTGGTTTGCGATACATGTGGCAAAAAAGTGAGGTGTTGTGGCCATACTTGCCAACCTTGAGACCTCAGAATTAGCGAGACATTCAAAAGGGCTGTTGGGGGGTGATAAATGCATTTTACAGTGTTTATTTAAAGGATAAAATACGTTAAATGTCACCGTTATTATTGGCCGGCCCGGAAACAGCGGGGGTGTCCAAATTCAGAGGCTGCTTCCACCTGAGGACCCGGCCTTCGCGGTCTAAAGAAAGCCGGGTAGTACGTCACGTGCTCCCTCGGTGGAGTAGAACTCTGCCGTCTGCTCCTTGCTATCTAAAATATAACCGGGCGCTGGCGTGAACTCTCAACCGTCTCACATTTTGTTTAATTAGTTTTCTGTTTGACGTTTATTCAGCTGTGTGAAAACCCCAGAGGAACCCTTCCGAGTGATTAATAAAATTAAATTAAATTTAATCTAATCTAATCTAATAACTTTAATCTCAGCCAAACCGATTTGCTCACGAACAAAGAAAACACTGAAAAAGCCAAACAATAACATTTTTAAGTTATCAAAGTGTCACGACTGCCGAGGCGAGCCGTGTGGAGTTGGAAGAAGGACCCAAGATGCAGGCAGTGGATGAAATGCTAGTGAGGTTTATTAACAAAGGTGTAGTGGCAAACAAGCAGTGGGGCATGACAAATAACTAAAGACACCTAAACTGGGAGAACTAAAAATAACAGACCTGGGAGCATACAACAAAGGGGACGAGGAACAGGACACCGCGGGACACCGCGGGACACAGACTGACACAGGGTAACGCAGACGAACCAGCAACAGGTAGGAGAACACACAGGGCTTAAATACACACACCAGTAATCAGGGGATGAGAGACAGGAGGGCAACACGGCTGGGAGGAATCAGAGCTGACGGGACAGGGGAAACGTAAACTGAACACACTCACATCAGACAGAGACCTTCACAATAAAACAGGAAACTAACAGACACAGAACCAGACAGGACACTGAACTTGACAGGCGGACTCATAAGTAGACACAATAACACCATGGACAGACAGAGGGAACACAGAGAAGTGGGAGCAGGCAGGCAAAGAGCAGAAACCTAACAAATGGCAAAATCACACCAGAATACATACTCAGAATGAACAAAAGCATAAGGAAACACAAAACACTGAGTCCTCAGACTCAGGACCATGACACAAAGTGACTTATATATCATGTTTAACCCGAGTAGCGAAAGACCGCGGGGGTTTGAAAACGATGTGTCGGTCGGCTCAGATATTTGAAGTTTACACAGCTACATTCTCACCTGAAAATATGTTAAAAGTTTTTTTGCGACCCAGAAAGAGAAATAAGAGTAATATTAAAACTAAGTCGCCGCCGCCATTGTTGGAAACTGGAATTGGCTGGGCCGCGCTATGAATTCTGCAACATGGTTTTTCAATTTTGTTGTCCAGGTGGAAAATCGGGAGAAATTCGGGAGAATGGTGGCTCCGGGAGATTTTCGGGAGGGGCACTGAAATTCAGGATTCTCCCGGAAAAATCGGGAGGGTTTGCCTGTATGGTTGTGGCAACATCACTAACCTTGTCAAACACCTCAGAGTAAATCATATCACAGAATATGATGAGCGTATGTTGAGACGAACTGAAGAGGAGGAGAGGGACAGGTGCTGCTAGGCCGAGACAGACGTCTCTCACTGAGTCCTTTAGTGCTGCAGGCAGGCAAGGTGTTCAAATAGCGCACAACTTCAGTTTTTTTTATTTCTATATGATGAACTCTGCATTATGCAGGCTGAGGGTCGCAGATGCCAACAGACTTAATAAACTGATCCGTAAGGCCAGCAATGTTGTGGGGATGGAGCTGGACTCCCTCAAGGTGGTGTCGGAGAGGCGGATGCTGTCCAAGATAAAGACAATGTTGGATAACACCTCCCACCCACTCCATGACATGTTGGTCAGTCACAGGAGCTCGTTCAGTGAGAGACTGAGATTACCGAAAAGCACCACTGAACGACACAGGAAATCATTCCTGCCTGTGGCCATCTCCCTGTACAACGCATCCACTTAACACACTGTTTGCTGCTACAACTACACATGTTTCTTTTCCAAATATTTATTTATAAGTGACTTATGTATGTATGTATGTATATATATGTATATATTGTACTATTCTTAGTTAGCGTATTGTCTGTCTTGTCTTAATGTTGGTTTAAAATGGAGCACTGTAACAAAAAATAATTTCCCCCAGGGATCAATAAAGTATTCTGATTCTGATTCTGATTATTAAGTGATAAGAACAAGTAATCTGGTGTCCTGTAATCATTATGATGCTATAATTTGAGATACAATAAATAAAATACGTTTTTGTACAAAGTATCGTATCGGATCAGTATCGTCGATACCACCCTGAATATTACTTGGTATCGGATCGGAAAGGAAATCAGTGGTATCGCACATCACTAGTCACCACCCATCTTGGGGAGTTTGCCCCCTCACATATACTAATGTGCCACAAACAGCACTTTAATATCACCAACCATTCCCATGTTATTACGGTGTATCCATATAAAAGGCAAGCTCTCACATTTGTTTATGTTCAGTTTTAGCCCTGAAGCTTTTGAGAAATTTTCAATGATTTGTAGAATTTTGGGGATTTCAAACAAGTTTTTTAAGAAAATGGTTGTGTCATCGGCTAACTGGCTGATAGAGAGCTCTTCACACACACACACACACACACACACACACACACACACACACACACACACACACACACATATATATAAGTGTGGCCAGTGTTGGGGAGTAACGGAATACATGAGTAACTGTATTCCGTTACAGTTACCGTTTAAAAAGGTGGTATTTAGAATACAGTTACTTTGTTGAAATAAATGGATTACACGGTGGTACTTCCCTGTTTCATATTGTGGCGGGTCAGAACTGTTTGGGTTTTGTTTGACATCTACGTTCTGTTGTTCCAGGCGGCAGTTACCGTTCTCATGGTTACAGGGTGACGCTCTCTCCGAGACTGTGTGTTTCCTGGGTGAGAGAGCGCCTTTTTGTTGTTGTTGTCATGCTAAGCTAATCCGGTCGTTAAGTCTGACGTCACTAGCCGTGTCTGGGCCTAAACTCCGCTGCAGGTCCATATATCAAACGATCACTATGGCATTACTGAGAGTTGAAAAACTGTCTAAAGTCTTTCACCTTTAATAAAATGATCAGCGTTCTGCTCTACCAGGTGTAACAATTGAGTTTAACATCCAGGCATCCATGAAAACGGAATTTATGACATTTAACGGAGTTAGAAGTTAGCAGGAAGTTAGCTCGCTAGCTTCTATCTAAATACAATATAGCATGTCCTGACTGCGGGGTTTTGGAAACAAATTAAAACGTACAGCTCTGTTATCACTTCCAACATAAATGAAGACAGAAAACTAAACAGCAGTGATGTTTGTAGGGTTACTGAAGTTTGGCTAGCTGGTATATAATGATGTGCTACGTGACCGCTAGCGACACAGCTATGTTAGCATAATATAAACAAGCAAACTTTTTTTCCACTCGATAAAAGTTAACGTGAGTGTTCTCGGTGGTCAGGAACAAATGTAATCGCATGGCAGGATGCTGTAAAAGGACCAAACTTCAGCCAGGAGAACAACTGAGATAATCCATCCACAATACTAGGTTAGTCATTCATATACTGCTGCATGGGCTGGGCTGTAGTTACATCCTAAGGTTTTAAAAACTGAGCTTAAATAAATGATTAGCGGTAATAAAAGCCGAGGGAGGTCAACAGTGATCACTGACTGTTTTAGGAGCTTTTTGAGATTAAATAGAAGAATAAGCAAACGACTGTACAAGGGCTGCTGGGTAATGTAGTTCCATAATAAAAGGGCATTCTCTACAGTAACTTGCAAAGACCACCGAGTTGGGTTCAAACGTGTTTTTACACCAGAGCTCAGTCACAGAGCACGTTAGAGACAGAGGAGAAAATCTTTCATTTCTCTGATTAGTCTGAGATTTCCTGGACAAACGTACATGTCTTATGATCTGAGGCTGGTACAGACTTCCTGTTAGACCTTTAAGTCTCATTATAGAGAAGGTTTCACACACCACAGATGTTCTCCTGGGCCTTTGTCCAAAATCCAAAACCGGAACAGTGAAGAGAGTGACATCATCATTTAGGTGGAGCAAGAGAGGCAGAAAATCAATCAAAGATGAAGACTTCCTCATGAAAAGCTCAGACAGGCTGTAGAGGACAGCCTCAGATTTTTTCAAGCTCAACTTCACTGTAGCTCTTTGAATGTTGGAACTTTGTCTTCTTCATCGCTGACCAATCACAGCACAGACAGGAACAACCCACAGACCAGACTGATCACATGATCTGCTCACTGTGGGCACTGTTTTTAAGGTATTGCTAAGTTTAAAAAAATAGCATATCACAAATAATATTTACAAATGTGGCACACAGGCTGGATCCGTTTTATATATTTAACTGATCACACACCAGCGTCCCTCACACATTTAAATGTGTTAATATTCTCTTGCTGCATTTGATGCACAAAAATAAAATCATGAAAAATATTGTAAAAATATGTAATGTTCTAATAATACTAATTATTACAACAAACTAAAAGTTCACATTTACAAACCACAAAGTGTGACAGTGCGAACAAGACAACCCTGTGACTGACCAGCATAACCGCTGAGGTACAGCATGTGCAGTACACTAAAAAACTATGTTTATGAAGTCATCGTGCCACCTCACCGTCTCGTAACCATAGATACTTAAAACTCAGGCATTAAGGAAACAAAGGCTCTAAAATGTTTTACATTTTACTCGAAGTGTTGACGGAAAGGAATTTAAATATCAGTTTCTGTCTGAACACGTGGGAGGTTTTCAGGAAAGAGAAACTTTACAGACATAAAACTAATTAGCCAATCATGCAGCAGTAACTCAGTTTGTTCATGCATGTAGACAGAACAAACAGCACTGAGAATCAAACCGAGCATAAGAATGGGGAAGATATTGTCATGTGAACACCAATAGAACTCTGAGGAGCATTTCCTTCTTGAATCTACAAAGAATTTTTTTAAAAGGGTCCAGCCCGGTACTATTATACTATTAGGTACATTAGGTGTACCTAATGAAGTGGCCAGTGAGTGTAGAAGTGATGGCTTGTTTGTAAAAGCCAAACAGAAAACAGAAAACTTCAGCATTTTCTGAATAGCTTTGGGTCTGCTGATGATAAAGATGATGATGATTATCTAAGACTGCTTAGTTCATGGTCATGCGGGTGGATCTAACACCAGCTGTCAAAGGACAAAATAACTCACCTTGATTTTAACTCTAAAGGAAAAAAAGTGAATTACAGACTTAATCTGTGGTTGTAGTCTGTACACGTGGACGTTGCTGGAGAAGCAGAAAGCTTTGCAGCACTGTTCTATGAGTTTATTCAGATGAAGTGACTTCATAACACATGGCAGGAAGTACAGGCTACTGTAAGACAGGTATTAAATTCAGTTCTTTGCATTCTTTTGCGGCAAAGAAAGACTGGGCTCAGGGTGGTCAAAGCTCAAAAACTGATCTTTATTTTACATTCCCAGGAACGGAGAGCTCTTAGGCGCTATCATGCACCCACAGCTCTGAAAACATCACAAGGTGAATGTGTATATGTCTAGTTCAGCTACGTCACACCCTAAGTTTCGATCAAAAGAACTCCTAACATGGTACCAGTTCCTCTTTCTTTGTGTCTCACTTCCTTTGCAGCTCTGCTCTAAACTTCCCCTTTCTAAAGTCTGTTGCCAGGGCGACCTGTCACCCTCTGACGTAGTTTACACTCAAAGTTGGCCCTCTCTTATTAAAATACATAAAACAATATATTCAGCAAATAAGCATTAAGAATATATATTTAAATCCCAACAGACCCCTTTTTAACTAATTCTATTAGTTAACCTAATTAACTGACTCCCTCAATAACTACTGTGAACTAAAAACAGATATAATTAGCTGTTTTCTTGTAAAAGGTCCTACATTACTTTTGTCACTCTTTGGAAACAGACTCTATAGAGTTACTTTCAGATATAAAGGTTGAAATTACACATAATTACAGAGTACTTGCACCTTAGTCACGGCTCGTATTATAAAGTGTTACCGATCATATGAACTATATCTGAAAAATATTTATATTAAAGTGCAAAGAGTAGAATCAAACTCTAATCTAAAAAGTCAGGGGTGATTCTAGCAGTGGCAGAGCGGGGGGGGTGGCTTACTGGGCTTAAGCCCGGGTTGTTTTTTCAGAAGCCCGGGGTCTTTTGGAGTGTAATTTGTTAGTTAGATGCCTGACTGACAACTGTATGAAACAAAAACTACACACAATATTCGAAGCACATAGTGCACACTGTGGAATTTACGACTGTGCGTAAATCCCCCCTAATATTGGTATGATCCGAGCTCAGGCACTAAGCGACTGTGTGAGGGGGCGGGGGGAGCTGCTGCCTGTTGGAGAAACGCCGCCAGGCAGACAGAGGAGAACTGAAGTTTGACCAGGTACCAAAGCAAATCATTCGTACTGGACAAATAATGTAAACATGACGGTGTATCACGAAAGATTGATATCAAACTGATCACTTGACCCATATTACGTTATTTGCTCTTCAAGTGAATCAACAAATGGAGAAATGAAAAGCCGATCAACAACAATGCTGTTTCTTTAGAGAGTCTTTGCTTACATGTGTGTTTATTTCATATTTTCAGTTTTTTCCCTCCACGGCTAAATAAATCGGTTTCAGTAATGCACTGATATACAAGAATGGACATAAGGAGCTTCTTTCAAAGAAAAAACTCTGGAAGATGTTATTTTATATATTATGCTTTGTATGATGTTCAGTATATTTCTATGCAAAACAAGGGGAATTTCAATACACAGCAGTATATTCACAGTTTAAACCAGATATTTACATACACAAAACACAAGAACATTTTTTTACTGTCCAACATCAATTTAGAGTAAACTTGTTTTGTTTTGGATAAATAAACATTGAAATATCTTTTGAATTATTTAAATGTCAGAATAAAGAGAGACAGAGTTGTCTATTTTTTATCACTTTCATCAAATTTAGGAGTACATATACACTAAGTTTATTGTTAATTAATAAGAAAACTGCAGACGATTCCATTCTGAGCTGAAGAAGCTTCTGATAGGTTAGTAGAGTCCATGTGAGTAAATTGGTGGCACACCTGTGGATGCATATAAGGCAAACACAGAGCCTGTTTCTTTGACATGGGAAAACCAAGAGATATCAACCAAAACACCAGGAAAAGAATTGTGGAGCTCCATAAGTGTGGCTCAATTTTGAATACAATTTGGTGCCATTTGCAATTAAGAAATACAGATAGTTTCTCTCTTTACTCTTAAAGTTAACAAATACGTTTTTTATATTTATCAATCTAAAAAAATAACATTTAGTCTGATTTGTTACAATTAAAATAAGTGTTTGTGTTTTGATCTGAAGAGTGTGTAAATATCTGGTTTCAACTGTATATTTGATGATGTTAGTGTTTGGCTTGATTGTCAGCACAAAGAGGGAGAGAGAGGAACAGAGAGGGAGAGAGAGGAACAGAGAGAGGAACAGAGAGGGAACAAGAGCAGGTGAGACACACATGTTAGTCAAATGGTTGTTTGCCAAAACTCATCAGAACATGTATCTCATACCTAGTGTTTCTTTTTATGTTTGCTATTTTTCAAATTCTATATTTATTAAGTTATGCAGGCTTGTTTGCACAACAAGGCTAAATAATTCTATAAACTTTTCTGAATCTAAATAGTGTACTTTGGTAGAATTAAAAAATAAGTGTAGTGCAAGTCTATGATGATTTTGAGTGTTTTGATCCTGGTTCTGTCTTGGTTAAGTCCTAAAGTAGTCCTGTTTTAATTCCCGATCAGTTCTGGGTCTGGTTGAATTGGGGTTTAGTCCCTGTGTCTTGATACAACCCTGATTTTGTTCTGCTGCTTAACTAAAAAAAGAGTTTAAGATGTCCTGGATATGTGATATATATTTTTTCCTATATGAAACTATTCTTTTTTTGAAAAAACTGAAAGCACAGCCTAATAAATCTCTCATTCACCCCCTCCCCCCAGTCCCACATGCATACTACCCTTTAGGGCTAAGCCCCGGGTGTATCAAATGTCTGGCTCCGCCTCTGGATTCTAGGATGAAACCTTTGCAGATGTAGTCATCCCTTTTCACATTTGCACACTTTAGTTCAGGTGTGTGCACATAACAGTGTTACCTTCAGTTTAACAGTAAACAGGTGAGAAAGCTGCTTTCATATTACAGTCTCAGAATTCATATAAACCCTTCAAATTCAACCCTTCCCACCCGTGTGTCATCATCTAGCTCTTCTGCCTCTGCTAAAACACAGTTTTACTGCAATACTTTTAGCTGATTTATTTTGTTTTGCACTTTGCACATTTTATTTGTTCTTAGGTCATTTATTGTGGAAATTCTCATGTAGGAACTATTGTACTGCATGTTGGTTCCACTAGTGCACCTGTGTAAGTACCACCGAACAGAGGCAGCAATATAACATAGCTAACATTAACAGTGCAGTGTACAATGTACATAACTAATGTCACATAACTTTGCCTACATGTGGCCAACAGTAATGTTTTAAAGTTATGTGACATTAGTGATGTTTGTACTAACTTGGTTTTAAAGCCTTTATTTTAAAATATACGCTGTTCAATAGTCGACCTTAATCTTACAGAGAATGTGATGATTTTATGGATAATTAAAGTCAGTCATATATCCACAAACACAACAAGCTGAAAGTCAGTGATGCTGCTCGGTTTGCAGTCCTGAATATCACAGCACAAGCAGGATTCAAAGCACTGTTTGTCAGGGTCCTGGGTCTCCTGACCCAGCGTTTTAGTTCATTGTGATTTTTGTATTATTGTACTTGGTGTGAGTTTCTATGGTTTCTAGTTTCGATCCCTTGCCCTTCATGTTTCTCTATGTCCCCTCTGTTCTGTGTAAGTCTGTGTCTGCATGTTTAAGTTCCCCTCTGTGTCTCTCGGTTCTTAGAGTCCTCTGCCTTATGGTTTATGTCTCTGTTTTTCTTAGTTGCTGTCTCCACTGTGTCAAGTTCGCGTCTCTGTGTGATCCTTCCTGTTTTACTTTGTAGGTCCGTGTCTTATGTGAATGTGTCCTGCTTTGCTTGTCTCGTCAGTTCTAATTTCCCCCAGCTGTGCTCTCCTTCTGTGTCTCATTCTCCTCGTTACTTCCCAGTGTATTTAGTCCCTGTGTTTCTCTGAGTCAGTGTTGCGTCGTACCCTCAACAAGCTGTGTGTGTTTTGCCTCCGTGTTGCCAGTGTTTTGTTTCCAGTTCCAGTTCAGTGTTTTGTGTTTTAGTCCACCAGCGTTTTTGTTTGTCCTTTGGTGAGTTTAGTTTAGTAAGAGGTTTTCCCAGCAATAAAGCTGCGCTTTAAGTTGAACTTCTGTGTCTGAGTCCTGCATTTTGGATCCACCACTCCTGCTTGCCTGCCTGCCACACAGCCAACCATGACACTGTTAATGTTAGCTATGTTATATTGCTGCCTCTGTTCGGTGGTGTCGAGCCAAACGGACTTTAACGTGTGTTTGAATGAGCTGACGGTTCACTCGTTAAGCTGAAAGAAAGATGCTTTAATCACAGGAGTCACACATGTGTCCACTGTACCATCTGGGAACTCTTGTTTAGCACTCGTAATAACACAAACACTAAATCCTCCTTCTCTTGTGCTGTTTTGTAGCAGTGTATACACCTGAGACTGTCACCTGTCTGTCTGTCCTGCACACTCTCTCTTTTTCTTTCTCTCTATGGTTGGTAGGCAACCTGAACAGTGCAACGAAGGCTAGACCGTCCCATTTCACAAGCCTCTCACTTTCGCACTTCTCGTACTTATAGGTCGTGTCCAAATTCATGGGCTGCATCCTCCTGAGGCCGCATTTGTAGACCAATTACGTCACAGCGACGCGCCGAAGGCTGTCCAAATTCGTAGACTCCTCCGAATGCAGCCGACAAATGCGTCCTCGTTTTCCCCGAATTTGAAGGATGGGTCGGGTGTGTCCTTCGTGGCCTACCATATCCCAGAATTCATAGCGCAGCCCAGCCAACCTCCAGTTTCCAACAATGGCGGCCGCTACTAAGTTTTAAAATTACTCATACTAATCTTTTAACATATTTTCAGGCGAGAAAGTAACTGTGTAAACATCAAATATCTACTCAGTTTATCAAGATATCGCATATTTGCAAAAGTGCTTCGACGTTTTCGGAGACGTCTGCTACCCACCAGCTCGATAGCTAGCCGGGAGCTCGAGGGTTACTGATGCGGCCGAGAACGGCACAACTCCCGGCACATCATTTTCAGATCACCGCGGTCTTTCGCTACTCGGGTTAAACGTAATATATAAGTCACTTAGACAACCTAAAAATGTTATTGTTGGGCTTTTTTCAGTGTTTTGTTTGTTCGTGGGTCAATCGGTTTGGCTGAGATTAAAGTTATTAGATTAGATTAGATAAAATAAAACTTTATTAATCCCCCGGGTGGGTTCCTCCTTGGTTTTTACACAGCTGACTAAACGTCAAATAGAAAACTGATTAAACAGAAGTGTGAGATGCTCGAGAATTTACACCAGTGTCCTGTTATATTTTAGATTACAAGGAGCAGACGGCTGAGTTTATTAAACTCCACCGAGACAGCGGTGACGCTAATCAGAAGGCTAGACCGTCCAATTTCCCCAGCCATTTACTTCCGGCCTACCCGACCTTCTGAGGACCCGGCCCACGTAGACCGCGAAGGCCGGGTCCTCAGGAGGATGCAGCCCATGAATTTGGACACGACCATAGTACGCACCGTAGGTAGTACGCGTAACGCGGTCTCTTAATTGGGACACAACCTGAGCCTGGTAAGTTGAAGCAGGAGAGGCCAATTTAAGTCAGATGAAGTTCCAGTGTTCCTAAAAGTATCTGTAAAGTGCTAATTTCTGCCTCTAAGCATGGGCCAGGTATGTTTTTAATGTTGTATAGATCTTTTTTTTTTATCTCTATTTCACCCATCTCACTATCTCATTGAATTTTATGTTGTTTCAGTTCGATGGTGGCATAGTTGGTGATGAAGGTGATGTTGTAACAATATCAACCCCAAGATTTTACAACTCATGTTAAAGCCAGTTTCATGCCATTAATTAAAAGAACTCTTTGACTTTAGGAAGACGTGGAAGTGACAGAGAGGGCAGAGCCTCACTGTTAAACTGTCTCTGATAATTTGGTGGGTTTCTGGGAGAAAGCTCTGTGAAAGTGGATCTGTTGTTGGACAGTGTGTTAGGGTCAGGGGGTTCGGACCAGTACCTGCACTATCTGAAGAGCTTTGCCTCTACATCTTGTTGTACTGTTTGTTGCAGCTGTGATCAGCAGGGTTACATGATGCAGGACAGTGTGTAGCAGGACAGGAGACACTAATGGAGGTTCAAGAGTCTTTCAGAGGTGATGAACATGATTCGGATCATAAAGAGTGAAGCGGGTCACTCAGGTGAAGGTGGTTTCTCTTTCAGCTCTCTTTATAGGTTACAGCAGCACCACACACCCACACAGCTACATCACCTTGACACTACTGTAAATCTCCCAGAGTACAGATTACAGTTACATTCAATGAAAGCTGAGCATCGGCTTTAACAACAGTATTGTACAGGGTGGAAGAGTGCTGAGCTTCAGCTCTACAATAACCTGCAGTGTCCTACCAAGAAGTCTTTAACCCTTTCACGCAGAGTGGTCACTACAGTGGACAGCTATTCAAAGGCTGTTTTCTTGTATTTGTGTCAGTGTTGATGGTATACTTGCACATAAACCACTACACTGGACACTGATGTGTCACTCCATACCCTGCCACCCACTGGTCAGTATGTTTCCACCTAAGTGGACATGTAAAAACCTCTTTGAAAAGTACATGTTTAAAAATGAAGTTCAAAAATCTTTTTTTTATGCCTAAAGAAGAATAAAGATACTTAAGAAAAAAAATCCTGATTGAGGTTGTCATAATTCATTCATGAAAGGGTTAATTTTGAAAATATTTCACAAACAACCAGTGGGAATATCAGGGACTTTCCAGGCTGATAAATACTTTCAGTTTCACTCTGACTTTTTTCTTACGTAAGCTTTTGCTTAAAGTGCTTGTCATATATTGACAGCTAGAACTACTTACAGCTTCTTCTGCAACACGTTTGCAAATTTCTCATGCCACAAACAGCCTTGACACCTGTACAACAGCATTTTACGGCAGAAGCTGGGGCACATTTGCAAATGTGTGACAACTGCAACTTGTGCAGAACTTGAGATATACTAACGTAGGGCTGAAGGAATGTTTGTCAGATCATGTGTAGACTGTGGTTGGAAGAATCATCTACAAGATAAGAACTCTAAATGTGCCTTTAACTTTAATCTCATTATTGATAAAACACTAAATGTTCCAAACCACTAGTTTCAATAAGAAAGTCGTCTCTGAGGGCAGAACTCTGCTGCTCAGCAAGTCTTACCTGTCTGACCTGTGTGATCAGTCTTTGTGTGGAAAACAAAACTTATTAGATCCACTAATCTCTACTTCTCAACTATTGTAATATTGATTACATTTGATTGTGGTTTTCTTGATAAAACTTACAAGATCACTGTTTTTTTTAGTATTGTAGGGTCTACCTTAAAATATGAGGTGACTGCTGTTGTGATTTGGCACAAATAAAATTGTATTAAACTGAATCAAAAAACACTCAAAAGTTTTACCTTTGTGAGGAATTTTATCTCACATCACACATCCTCTCATTTAGGCGTCCTGAAGTTTATCTTCTCTGTAGGTGCAGAATTTAAATTTTCCAGCTTCCATCAGCGAGCTAATGAACAAAACAAAAAACATTATTACCTTAATGACATTGTCATAACAAGTTGCATGTTAATGATAATAAATTGACTTCACAGCCCACATCTCATCAGTGGGCTGGTTTCAGTCATTGTGCAAATGTACTGTTTATAAGGTTAAGGAAACCTGCAGTCACCTGAGACTGACGACGTCACTTGGATGAGTGACAAAACGTTTCTCCCAATGAAACTGTCCAGATGAACAGAATCAACCTTTTGGGGAATACTATCTTAATTTATAACATCAGTTTGTACTTTTTGGAAAAAGGACTCATCTTATGCTATTTAGATTTTACTCTTTGGCAAACTCCCCATCCAAAAATGTTTTTAAATAAATCACACTTCCTTATTTAAATGAAGGAAGTAGAAGAAAAAGTTTCCTCTTTCTGTAACAACAACCTTTAAAACCATTACTTTAAACCATCAGTATTTATGGATTAGAGTGATTAAAAATATTTAAAGCTTCTTCTTCTCTGAGGTTGTAATGTTACATTAATCTGGTTTTCCAGTCTGTATTCAGTGTTATGGAAGAACTCCATGCTCAGCAGAAATCCTGCACTTTTACAAATATCAACAGTAAGTGTGTCCCCCTGCTGAGTCCTCACACATCATCACTGAAGCTCCCCATCCCCACACTTCCCATGCCCACTCATCTCTCAGTCCTTCTGACTCCTGACTTGCTGACTCCTTTGCCACGTGGTGCGAGCAGAATCATCTGCAGCTCAACATAACAAAGACCAAGGAATTGATTGTGGACTTTAGGTAGACCAGGAAAACTTTGACCCCTGGTTTCAATCCAGAGAGTTGATGTGGACGTTGTGGAGGACTATAAATACCTTGGAGTACACATAGCTAATGAACCGGATTGGGTTAAAAAAAACAACTGCACTTTACAGGGCCAGAGTCATCTCTGAGGTCTTTTAACATCTTTCAGACAATGCTCAGGTTTTTTATAAGTCTGTTGTGGCCTGTGCTGTCCTCTTTGCTGTTGCATGTTGGGACAGCAGGTTGAGGGTCACAGATGCCAACAGACTCAATAAATTGATCACAAGACCAGTAATGTTGTGGGGGGTGAGCTGGACAACCTCAGGGTGGTAGTGGAGAGGCGGAGCGTGCCTGTGGTTATGTCTTTACAGCTCCTCCATCTAATGCACAGTAACCACTGCAATAGTTACACCCTTTTGCACATGCTCTACAGATCAGAGGGACACCACAGTGTTAACCAGATATATTTGTGTAATATAGTGGGATATTTATAATTAGATCTATTTAGATCTATTTTGTACCTTTGTAATTAATTGTATTATTTAATTCAGTTAAATAAAGTATTCTGATTTTGATTCTGAATCAAGAACAAGACTAAATACACTGATTCAGTAAGCAAACCTGGACCTCAGGATATTTAAATAAGCATCATTCAGCACTCCTACAAATTCAATTAGTCATAGATTTTAGTCATTTAAAAAGTGGGATAACTATTTAATAAAATAAATGTGTGTATGTACTGTACTGCCAGGCCGGAACTCATTACAGGTTCCCACCCTTGGCCCATGTACCTGCGATCTATTCGTCTCCTGCTGCTCATTAACTTGATTTTAAGTGTGCCTTATAGTGTGGAAAATACGGTACACAGAAATATAAAAGAAACAAACTAGAAACTTAAAAAAAGAAAATGAAAGCACAGATAAGCATCTGCTTTTAAAATGACTGAATGATATCGAGTCATTTTGACATGTTAACAACATCACAAGGTAAAAGCCTCAATCAATTTCTTGCAGGTTGTCTTATATCTGTCTTTTATTTACACATGAAACATTTATTTTTTAAAGAAATTTGGCCAATAGGACAGCTGAAATTGCAACACCCATCTATTCTCTTCTGCTTATCACTATCAGGATTGTGGGGGGCTAACCACCACGCCACCCTGAGATATTTCAACATATGCAAGATAATACTTCTGTGAAGACAATTCATGTGGCAAACAAGGACTGGATTGATTATAATGTCGATTCAATAATGCAGAGTAATACAGATATTTGCAGTCAGGTCATTTCTTTCTTTTACATATAACCCTGTCTTTTTCCCTTCAGGCTTAGAGGGAACATTCTCTGCCCGGTGATGTATGGTCCTGATTACTCCAGGTTTGTGTTCTAGAGGTTGGAAGGAGTTGGTCACTCTTTCGAGTATGCCAATGTTCACATTTTGGACAGAGAGGACAGATGGTTTGAAAGAGGACTAAAAGAAGGCATCTATGTCCACTGTGAACGACCATCTTTGAACAGAGGCGGGGGTTTACGACACCAACTGTCTGCCATCTATAATCCAGTTTTGAGATCCCTTCCCAGACACCTTAAGGCCCACTCACATCCAGGGCCATCTGACCGCAGGAAATCAAATAATAGGGTGGGGCTAGGTTTCACAATGAGCTCACACAAAACCTTCCAGACACTTAATTTTAATCTCTTCAAGTCTAAACAGATTTACTAGCACTGACACAAACAGACAGGTCTGACCCGTTTCAGTGTTTGGATATCACTCTAACCCTCCACAGTCCACTGGTTTATACAGGCTCTGGTATCACATGATCAGAGCAGCAGTTCAAACAGCACAGTAGTATACAGCACAGTAGTATACAACACTACTGTGTCCACATTAGTACTCACCGAGTAGGTTAGAAGCTGTATTTGGGAAGCTGTAAATCAGCGGTATCCAGGAAGAGAAGATCTGGGAGAATCCAAGCCTGTTTTTCCACTGTTACTGTACTGACACCGCTTTGTATCCAGATCTTTTTCTATTCTACAGACTACAGCAGCACAACCCACATAGCTACACTCTACTTTTAATGCAGGAATCCCAACTATATCACAAGTAAATTAGGACTAACAGTGTGAAACCTTCACACTGCCAGCTACACAGAGTTTCTAAAGGGCGATAAAGGAGGAGGAGGGAGGAGCTAAAGAGCTCTGTCTGTGGTAAACAGTCTGCTGATCTCTGCCTTAGATTGAATTATTTCTCATGTTTTTGCAATGAATTCTCTTTTAAATTTGACAAACAGAGGGCATAGTAGTGTAACTTATCTTATATTTATGTCCTTCGAGTTACCAATGAAGATGTTAAATACTGTGTAAAGTGATGAGTGGCAGACTATATCATAACACTTACTATAAAACTATATTTTGTTTATATCCCTGTATAACTTCTATCATGCATGTGAACAGGCCTACTATAAAGTCTTTTATTTTGAAATTATTTCAGAGAATAACTAATAACCAGGGGATTTCAGATGATTTGTTAACTTAAGATCAAACAGACACATTTTTACTTTCTGTTTCCATTTGACTGTTAAAGGTCAGATTCTGGTCATAAAAACACTGAATGATCTACAAAAATTTACATCCAAAGTCCAAAAGTCCAAATTACTCCTTCCTCAATATTTGATCGTCAGACTGAAAAGGAGATTTGAAAGATAATTAAACTGAGTAAAAGATCCTAAAGGCTGCCACAGCTCCAGCCCATTTGATTCTATGACACCTCTTTGAAGACTTCCTGCTGGTCTTTATTTCATGTCTTTATCCTCTGTTTGTTCACTTTTTATGTTTCCTTTATGTGTGTTTATCCACTTATCTTTATACTTATACATCACGGGTGTCTTGCTTTCACTTTTGCTTCCTCTTATCTGGTCACATGAGTCAGGTCAGCTGTGTCTTGTTTTCCTCTGATTACCCTCCTGTTATCACGTATAGATCTTCATCCTCATGCTCTGGTCTCCATGATGTAAAAATTATCACTGACAGAGTACAGAGTGCTTTATGAATGCTCCACCTTCACAATAATAATAATAGTAATAACAAACTTTATTATTGAGCCTTGTTGTCTCGTGTGAAAGAATCAGAAACAACGTCAGGAATAAAAACACAGGAACACGCGAGGAGAGTTATGTTCAGACTCAAAACTGACTGTTTCTAAAATCTCTTTGAGCTCTGTGTCGGAATAAATGGTAAATGGCCTGTATTTGTATAGCACTTTACTAGTCCCTAAGGACCCCAAAGCGCTTTACACAACCAGTCATCCACCCATTCACACACACATTCACACACTATAAACATACATATTTATAATAATAATAATAACAATAATAATGATGATGATGTAGTGATGATGAGCTCTGAGACTTTGATCCTCCTAACACAAAGCTGTACTTTAAATTAAGTCATGCAGGGATGAGTCCAGCGCTTCTGTGGAAACCAGATCACTTTATCTGGGGCCAGGTTGCAGGGGCAGCAGCCTAAGCAGAGAAGCCCAGACCTCCCTCTCCCCAGCCACCTCCTCCAGCTTATCCGGGGGAACACCAAGGAGTTCTCAGGCCAGCCGAGAGATATAATCTCTCCAGCGTGTCCTGGGTCTGCCCCGGGGCCTCCTCCCAGTGGGACATGCCCGGAACACCTCACCCAGGACGTGCCCAGGAGGCATCTTTGTCAGATGCCCGAACCACCTCAGCTGGCTCCTTTCGATATGGAGGAGCAGCGGCTCTACTCTGAGCCCCTCCCGAATTGCCGAACTTCTCACCCTATCTCTAGGGGAGAGGCCAGCCACCCTTCGGAGGAAGCTAATTTCTGCCGCTTGTATCCGCGATCTCGTTCTTTCGGTCACTACCCACAGCTCGTGGCCATAGGTGAGGGTAGGGACATAGCTCAACCGGTAAATTGAGAGCTTCGCTTTTACACTCAGCTCTCTCTTCACCACGACGGACCGGTGCAGCGTCTGCATTACTGCAGCTGCAGCCCCAATCCGTCTGTCGATCTCCGGCTCCCTTCTCCCATCACTCGCGAACAATACCCCGAGATACTTGAATTCCTCCACTTGGGGCAGGAACTCATCCCCAACCCAGAGTGGGCACTCCACCCTTTTCCGGCTAAGAGCAACACATTCTCACTCCCAAAGCGTAACATTTTACGCTAGGTGACAAATCGTCACCATATTACGTTTTCGGCTACCCACCACGTTCCTAAATGACGACCTCAGAAAAAAGAGGAAATATGAGAACTGTCTGGACTGAATCTACACATGTTCGCTCTTTTTCTTCAAATCACTTAGAAACACGCTATTTAACACCATTAAAGTCCTGGTTAAGGTCAGGAATAAGGTTATGGTCAGGGCTAGGGATAAGGTTAGGTTTAGGGCTGGAATACAGGGCTGGAACGTCTATTACCGCGGGAGCGTCATTGCACTGGATTCCAGCCATAACCCGCCGCGTACCATAAGAACGCCGAAGGTCTCCTTTCGCGTTCCTCAGGAACGCCGCGGGATGTGACAAAACGTCGACATGTTACGCCTCGGGAGTGAGAACGCTCTGCTGAGAACCATGGCCTCAGATTTGGAGGTGCTGATCCTCATTCCCGCTGCTTCACACTCGGCTGCGAACCGTTCCAGTGCAAGCTGGAGGCCTCCACCCGATGAAGCCAACAGCACCCCATCATCCACGAAAAGCAGAGATGAGATTCTGAGGCCACCGAAGTGAAAGCCCTCCACCACTTGGCTGCGCCTAGAAATCCTGTCCATAAAAATTATGAACAGAATCGGTGACAAAGGGCAGCCCTGGCGGAGCCCACCGGGAACGAATCCGTCTTATTGCCGGCAATGCGAACCAAGCTCTTGCAACAGTTGTATAGGGATCGAATGGCCCGTAGCAATGGGCCAGACACCCCATACTCCCGGAGCACCTCCCACAGGACACCCCAAGGGACACGGTCGAATGCCTTCTCCAAGTCCACAAAACACATGTAGACTGGTTGGGCAAGCTCCCATGCACCCTCAAGTATCCTTGAGAGGATAAAGAGCTGGTCCAGTGTTCTGTGACCAGGACAAAAAACCGCATTGTTTCTCCTGTATCTGAGGTTCGACTAGCGGACTAACTCTCCTTTCCAGCACCCTGGCATAGACTTTCCCAGGGAGGCTGAGGAGTGTGATCCCCCTGTAGTTGGAACACACTCTCTGGTCCCCCTTCTTAAAGATGGGGACCACCACCCCGGTCTGCCAGTCCAGGGGTACTGCCCTGATCTCCACGCAACATTGTAGAGGTGTGTCAACCAGGACAGCCCTACAATGTCCAGAGCCTTCAGGAACTCGGGGCGGACCTCATTAACACCAGGGGCTCTGCCACCAAGGAGTTGTTTAACTGCCTTAGTGACCTCGCCTCCAGAAATTGGCGGGTCATTCCCCTCATCCCCAGACTCTGCTTCCTCCTCGGAAGACGTGTCAGTGGGATTAAATAATAATAATAATAATGGATTGGATTTATATAGCGCTTTTCAAGGCACCCAAAGCGCTTTACAATGCCACTATTCATTCACTCTCACATTCATACACTGGTGGAGGCAAGCTACGGTTGTAGCTACAGCTGCCCTGGGGCAGACTGACAGAAGCGAGGCTGCCATATCGCGCCATCGGCCCCTCTGGCCAACACCAGTAGGCAAGTAGGGTAAAGTGTCTTGCCCAGGGACACAACGACCAGGACAGAGAGCCCAGGGATCGAACCGGCGACCTTCTGGTTACAGATGCGATTCCCAACCCCCTGAGCCACGGTCGCCCCATTAAAGAGGTCCTCGAAGTATTCCTTCCACCGCCTGACAATTTTCTCAGTCGAAGTCAGCAGCGCTCCGTCAGCAGTACATACAGTGCAGGTAGAGCACCGCTTTCCCCTCCTGAGACGTCTGATGGTTTGCCAGAATCTCTTCGAGGCAGTCCGAAAGTCTTTTTCCATGGTCTCTCTGCACTCCTCCCACACCCGAGTTTTTGCTTCAGCCACTGCCCGAGCTGCATTCCGCTTGGCCTGTCGATACCTGTCCCACAGGCTAACCAAGCCCGATAGGACTCCTTCTTCAGCCTGGTGGCTCCCTTCACCTCTGGTGTCCACCATTTGTTTCGGGGATTACCACAGAGGCAGGCACCAACCACCTTGCGGCCACAGCTCAATGCAGCAGCTTCGGCAATGGAGACGCTGAACATGGTCCATGCTGACTCAATGTCCCCAGTCTCCCTCGGAATGCTGTTGAAGCTCTGCTGGAGGTGTGTGTTGAAGATCTCGCGGACTGGGGCCTCTGCTAAACGTTTCCAGCACACCCTCACTACGCGTTTAGGTGCACCAGGTCTGTCGAGAGTCCTCCCCCGCCACCTGATCCAACTCACCACCAGGTGGTGATCAGTTGACAGCTCAGTCCCTCTCTTTACCTGAGTGGCCAGAACATATGGTCGCAGGTCTGGTGATACGATCACAAAATCGATCATCGATCATCGACCTGCGGCCTAGGGTGTCCTGGTGCCACATGCACTTATGGACACTCTTATGTTCGAACAAGGTGTTTGTTATGACCAAACTGTGATTTGCACAGAAGTCCAATAACAAAACACCACTCGGGTTCAGATCGGGGAGGCCGTTCCTCCCAATCACGCCCCTCCAGGTCTTGCTGTTGTTACCCACGTGAGCAGATCTTCACTCTCCTAAACTCTGCAGTTTAGGGCCACGCAGGTGAGCAGTAGTGGGGGCGGAGCAATCCAAATATGGATGATATTGGTACCTGATGTTGAACTGGTATTGATCAGTACGAGTGTACTGTTGTTGTCAGTGGTTTACAGTTAACAAACGGTCAGGTGAATAAACAACACTGAGACACTTGTTACTAATAACGTGCAGCACGGGTGAAACTCAGACAGAGAGTCACCACGAACTGGAGCATTCGTTTATTTTTATAGGTTACATCGTCAATATGCAAATATAATCACATTTCCTGTTACGCAGGTCCTGATGCTGTCTGTGTGTAAGCTGTGTGTGTGTGTGTGTCACAAGTCAATTTCTAAGAATAATATAATGCAAGTCAACTTCTGCGGATGTGTATTTCTGTACTGGTCTCTTGCGGTAAATGTACACAGAGTCACAGGGTCAGCTTCCTGTTTCTACAGAAAACTGTGTCTGGTGAAATATGTATAACATAACATTTGAAGCATAATCAAATAAAACAATAAAAACTCCCTAACAGTTGTCAAGAGATTTATTCTAAATGACTCTTCTTCAGCTGAGAGTCTAAGAGTGAAGACACACACAGACGCTGCAGTTTTAACTTGCAAGGGCGTTTCACAGAGCGCTCACATCAGAGAGTGGGGCCCTGTGATCAGCGCCCTGTTCTTGCACTTGTCTTTTATTTATACAGAAGGAAAATGAAAACATTTGTTAAGTGGAATGCTGATACGTGAGCATGTGCGTATGTGATTGTGCGTGTGTGTGTGTGCGAGGTCAGAACTGCTTGTTCAACTTCTTACTATCGCTGTGGGAAGATTCAGATAGAAATATCAGAACACGTTTTATAAAGGACAATCAGTTCTAAGCAGGGAAAAGGTCATCATGCAGTATTCTATCACATGTAAACTTATATCATTAAAAGCTTATACTGACTACTAAGTACAATTTTCCCTTAACATTCCCTCCTGTTGTCAGTATAACTTTTAAGTGAGATATCAGTATGTAACATCTTGTACATTTTCTGTCACATCATCATTAATCACACAAAGTCTTCACATTCCAGCAGGTCGGGGTCATCATCATCATCATTTGTCACGGCTACGTATGCAGCTACAGTGGAAACGATTATGCGGTTAATCATGAGTTTTAGACATGGCAGGATACATGTTCCAAAAACACAAAATAAAAGTAAAAATACTCCAACTCCGATGAGTAAGATAAGATAGAACTGTATTAATCCTATTAACTGTAAAATTTGGTTTCCAAATAGCACAGCACCGACAGAAGTTACAGAATGTGAGCAGAATACTATATATACACATATATAAATACAGAGACATATAAATAAGAGTGTACAAAAGGGATAAATAGAATAAATAAGAATACAAGGGAATTGCAAGTATTTCAAGTATTTCAAGCATTGAAGTCTATTGCACCATTGGTTATTAACAAAAAGTATTGCACAGTGAAAAGGCAGTAGTAGTCTTTTTAGCACTTGTAGCCAGGAGCCAGTGTAAAGCCAAGAAAACCAGTCACTTGTATCACGTACATAGTCCTGATTTTTGGCCTGCTGGATCCGTCTCAAGGCGTTCAGGGCGCCAGTCATGTTTGATGAGTGTACTTTGTCTGGTATGTAAGTGCAGCAGACGTTGTTGAAGAGGACGCAAAGTCCCCCTTTCTCTGCTAGTATCATGTCCAAAGCTACTCGATGTTGCATCACTGCGATCCGTAATGCATTGATTTCCTTATTCTGCTGTTCGTTGATCTTGCACGAAGCGTTCAAGAGGAGTCCAAAGCGGTAGTCCAGAGTTTCGATCCTCAGCATGTTTTTTCCGATTCCCACCCAGGGGAACAATGTGTGGAGTACTTTCCGTCCGGTAGTCCACAGTTTGAATTCCTTGGGTACTTTGCTTCCCCATATCGGGTCATGTGGATGAAGTTTAGGGAACGTTGATCTTCTTTTCCAGCGTGCTGTAGAAGTGGTGTTTACTGCGGTCATCCTGAAAGTGTGGTCTGACAGGAATATAGGAGCACATGTTCCTGTCCAGCCTGGGGGCAGTATGAAATATGCCCGTTGTCCACATAGCCAGGCCATTCCTTGCACCCAGTACGTGCCGTTAGAAGGTCCACTCATATTCACAGGGGCGCCCTCTCGGTGGCCTGCAGTTTGGTCACAGTTTGTGGTGTTTCCAAGGGGTCTGTTACCTTTCTCTTGTTTGTAGCACATGGAGTGGTTCTTCCCTGGGAGTTGGTCCAGAAACACTGGGAAGTGGATGGATGTATTCCAGTTTGTCACATTGAAATCAATCCAGAAGAGTTGATCACATGTTCCATTACTAAGTCAAGTCAAGTCATCTTTATTTATATAGCACATTTAAAAGACATCAAGTGTCGGCCAAAGTGCTGAACAAAGGGATAATATAATAAAAGAATTAAAATAGAAAGAAAACATTTAAAAAAAAAAGAATTGTAAGACATGTAAGAGTATATAGCATATAATGTACATGCAAATATGCACATACATATACAAAACTGTACACATTCGTCTGACACTGTGGCCAGCAGCACAGGAGCACCACAGGGAACTGTGCTGTCCCCTCTTCTCTTCACCCTGTACACCTCTGACTTCTGCTACAACTCTGAATTATGCCATATTCAGAAGTTTGCAGATGACACAGCCATCATGGGGTGTATCTGGGATGATCAGGAAGAGGAGTACAGAAGTCTGGTGAGGAACTTTGTCGCATGGAGTCACACAAACTACCTGCAACTCAACACCTCAAAGACTAAGGAACTGGTTGTGGACTTCGGGAGGTCCAGAGAAGGTCCACTGCCGGTTCAGATAGAGGGGGAGGAGGTGGAGGTGGTCAACAAGTACAAGTACCTCGGGCTGTGGGTGGACAATAAACTGGACTGGTCATGCAACACAGAGCACCTGTATAAAAAAGCCCAAAGCCGACTGTACTTCCTCAGGAGGCTGAGGTCTTTTAACATCTGCAGGAAGCTCCTGAGGATGTTTTACCAGTCAGTGGTTGCTGGAGTACTTTTCTATGCTGTGGTGTGCTGGGGGAGCAGCACAGCAAAGAAGGACTCATCCAGGCTGGAGAAACTGATCAGGAGGGCTAGCTCTGTGGTCGGCATGAAGCTGGACACTCTGGTGACAGTGGCAGAGAAAAGGACACTAAAAAAACTGCTGGACATTATGAACAATGCTGGGCATCCTCTGCACACGGCCATTAACAACCAGAAGAGTCTGTTCAGTGACAGGTTGCTTCTCCCCAAGACAAAAACTAACAGACTTAAAAACTCCTTTGTCCCACACGCCATCAAACTGTTTAACTCCTCTCTGGAGGGGAGAGGGAGGGGAAACAGGAGGACAAAGGAGGGGGGAACAACTAAGCTGTAGTGCCTCTTTACTTCACTGTGCAATACCTTTTGTGCAATACTTTTGTTAATAGTCAATGGTGCAATAGACCTCAATAATTGAAATGTGCAATTCACTTGTATTTTTATTTTTATTCCTATTTATTCTATTTATCCCCTTCGTATATTTTATTTATATTTGTCTCTGTATTTATATGTGTGTGTGTGTGTATATATATATATATATATAATATTCTGTAACTCTGTAACTTCTTTTTTTTTTTTTTTGCCTGTCCCATTTGGTTCTTTAGCCATCAGAATTGTTGTCTGAAGACCAACAAGGATACCCAATGGATTTACTTTGCCAAATGGATCATCGTGGCATTGCCGTATTGGTCCATTTGATCAACCTTTGTTTTTATTATTTATTATATTTTATTTTCAGATGTTACAGACGGGACAGACATGAGTGAGGGATAGGAAAGGGAGAGAGAAAGAGGAAGGAAAAGAAAAACAGAAGGGGAGAGGGACAGTGAGAAGGGGGGGAGAAAAAAAATCTCCTGGATCACCTGTTGAGAGAAGAAGAATAGAAAACAAGCAAAAAAAACCCCAAAGCAACATACTAAACACAACACCATCGCATTAATCTAGCTAAGTGTAAACCGCAGTAAATACTAAATATTCAATGTTGTTGTGCAGCACGCAGGACAGACAGCGCACAATGTGCTTTGAAGTAGCAGCCAAGAAAGGTGTAATTTAAGTCTACGAGCAGTGAACATCCGTGTGCATACCTGTGTGGATCAGCGCGCTAGTATTCAAATGGTTTCCACATGTAATGGTCTGCAAGAGGATGTAGCGAGTGTGGAGATGAAATATTATTTTACATTCATAATCTATGTTACTATTCATAATCCTTATTATTACTGTTGCATCATTTATGATTTATCATTATTGTCATTTCATTGACACATTTATTGAAACTGGTGATGTTATATTAAAGTCTGTATTTCAGGTGTTAGCATAAGCACATAATAATCTTTCATTGCAGGTGCAACTGTAATCGTGTTATACATATATTGCATAATTAAAGGGTTGAAGCTCGGTCAAGTTAATTAATGGTTTGAAGCTACGGGCAGCGCGATGTCTGGCCGATCAATGGAGCAAAGTTCAAGCTGGAAGGATTGCTTATATATATACAATTTAACATACATTTTCTATGAGTGTTTAAGAAAGGAAATAAAGGCCGTGTGCCCTGTGCTGTGGAGTTTGCCTGGTAACAGATGACGTAGAGGGAGGTCATGCACTTAGATTAACGACACAGACACATAGCCTGTCTGGGTAAACTGATTGCAAGTGTTGTCTAAGTCTAGACAAGTAGAATAACAGGAAGCATCTGGAGGAACAGAGGAAGTAGCGGTTCCTTTTTAGAATATGTCCTCGCTGGAGTTACTGGTCATCATAAGTATAAATATTACACCCACCTATTGTCAGGCGGGAGATGGAGCCTGATGTTTTGCAGAGCCCATTTTCACCACATATATGTGTTTTAATAAAATCATTTGTGTTGACCCACTATGGACTTTCAGTCGTATGTCTCTTCCTCAAAATTCGAACCACGACACGAGCCATAGCCCCGTCCCCCAGGGCATGAAGCAGGCATGGAGGAGATCCAGGCCCCAGACATCCAGAGGCCTCAGAGTGCAAGAGCCCAAGGAGGACCACCGGAGGGGCATCCGTGCCACCCTCATGGGAAGGGCTGAGGATCCCCAGACGAGGCGTCACCCAGTAGCCACCGAGGAGAAGCTAGAGGGGGCTGCACCGGCGTGCCCGCCGGCTCTGCCGGCAGCCAGCTGTGCCAGAGTGAACCGAGCCACAGGCCCAGAGGCCGGAGGCCCAAGGTCTGACCGAGCAACAGGCGCCAGGCCCCGCCAGGTAGCCACCGGGAGTGAGCCGGTACATACCTGAGTGCCCAGTCCCGGACACCAAGAACAACCAATGCACCGACCCTTGAGGGCATCAGTCACCGGCAGGGAGTGTGGTGAGGGGAGATAGGCCTTAGAGGGCCTGGGAGTTCCCAGAGAGGTGGAGTCTAAGACACAGACAAACAGGCACAGATAGACACAGACAAACAGGCACACACAGACACAAACATGCATTCCCACCCTCATGCACACATATACAAACACTCAGCACTCACCCAACGTAAGGATTGACATAAATGGACATGTACACACAATCACACTCCCCAAACATACTCTATACCCCGGGTCCAGGTACCCTCGCCCCCAGAGGGGGAAACAGAACCCAGATCCAAGAGATGTTACCCTTCCCCCCGTGGTGGAGGCAAGCAGACCGTCCCAGGCTCCGCAGCAGCAGGGAGGCCAATCGGACAGCTAACATCTCCTCCCAGCCCCCCCGCCCCAATGGCTAGCAGAGAAGAGAACTCTGTTACTTCTGTCGGTGCTGTGCTTTTGGAAACCGAATTTCCCAGAGGAACCCACCCCAGGGATTAATAAAGTTTTATCTTATCTTATCTTATTCACACAAAAGCACACAAATGTGAACATAGCGTATATACACATACAACACCATCCAATAAGATATGAGACCAAATAGACAGAATAAAAAAAGATATCAAAGAGATCCGAAAGCCTTGGAAAATAAGTAGGTCTTGAGATTCGATTTAAAGACTTCCAAGGATGAAGAGAATTTTATGAAGGGGGGAAGACTATTCCAGAGTCTCGGGGTGGCAATGGAGAAAGCCCTGTCACCTCTAGATTTGAGCTGGGAGCGTGGAACTGATAAAACCATCTGACTGGAGGAGCACAGAGATCGAGTGGGTAAGTGCAGGCTAACAAGATCTGAAATGTAGATCGAATTTCCCAGAGGAACCCACCCGAGGGATTAATAAAGTTCTATCTTATCTTATCTTATCTTATCTTATGTAACCTGGAGCCAAACCATGGAGAGCTTTAAAAATGAATAATAAAACCTTAAAATCGATTCTATGTTTAACTGGTAGCCAATATAGAGATGCGAGTACCGGGGTAACATTCTCTCTCTTTCTAGTACCTGTTAGGAGCCTTGCGGCTGCATTTTGAACAAGTTGCAGGCGTGACAGGCTTGAGTGACAAATGCCTAAATAGAGAGAGTTACAATAGTCAAGACGTGACGATATGAAAGCATGGATAACAGTTTCCAGGTCTTTAGATGACAGGATATTTTTGAGTTTAGAAATGCTCCTGAGCTGGAAAAAACTGCCACGAACAACTGAATTTATTTGCTTGTCCAGCTTGAAAGTGGAATCAAAAATGAAACCAAGATTTTTTACATGGGGATGTACATTAGCTGATAATGGGCCCAAATTGTTTCTTATGAGACTAATAGAGTCCTGCTTACCGAAGATTATAATGTCGGTTTTGTCATGATTTAGTTTGAGAAGGTTCAGAGACATCCAGCAATGTATGTCGCTAAGACACTCTGAGACTTTCTGCAGTGTACTATCAGCACCTGGTTTTAGAGAGAGGTAGAACTGTGTATCGTCTGCATAAGAGTGGTAAGAGATCTGGTGTTTCTGAAAAATGGAGCCTAATGGGAGCATGTATAAGGAGAATAAGACCGGGCCCAGAATAGAGCCCTGAGGTATTCCACAAGTTAGTGTAGCTGGGGAAGAGTATTTGTTAGCCAGCATCACAGAATATGTTCTGCTCTCTAGGTAAGAGGCCAACCATTTTAGAGCAGAGCCTTGAATGCCGACACATGTCTTTAGACGGTTTAATAGGATTGTGTGGTCGACAGTGTCAAATGCTGCGCTCAGGTCTAAAAGGATTAAAACTGTACTTTTTCCAGAATCAGCAGCTAGAAGCACATCATTGAACACCTTCAGTAGAGCAGACTCTGTGCTGTGGAAGGCCCTGAAACCAGACTGATATTTGTCCAGAATATTATGCGTGTCTAAGAATGAGGATAATTGGTGGAGGACAATCTTCTCAAGAACCTTAGACAAAAATGGCAGCTTAGAGATTGGTCTAAAATTACCAAGAACTGACGGATCTAAACCAGGTTTTTTTTAGAAGCGGCTGGACAACAGCTTGTTTAAACAAGTCAGGAACAGTTCCATATGAGATACTGCCATTTACAATAGCAAGCATGTTGGGGCCGACTGTCTTCAGCACATCTCTGAGAAATGGTGTAGGTAACATATCCAAGGGGCACGTAGTTGGTTTCATGTGCATTATTATATCAGTGAGATGGGATAATGAAACCGGTTTAAATTCTGAAAAAAGGAATGAACATGTAGGTGGTTCAGAGGGGTCTTGGGATGGGAGCGGGATATGTGCTTGGATATCCTTAATTTTTTCAGTAAAGAATTTTTGAAAATCCTCAGACGTGTGTGGGGCAGTCTCAGATATGACTGATGTGGTGGGATGCAAGACAGAGTTGATTGTATTGAATAGAGCTTTAGGATTACCAGACTTCTTGTTAATGATCATGGAGAAATAATTTGCTCATTCTACCTTGATGGTGCGCTGATAGTTATTTAAGCAATCTCTAAACACTTGATAAGAAACGTGGAGCTTTAAGTCCAACAGCATGTGGGTTTGTGTCGTTGGTGATGATTCGGCTGTGTAGGAATCCAATGCCAGCGAAGTTAGCTGCACACTTTGCTTGAGTCTTGTTCAGGAGGGTCTCTCTGCTATTTTGCCAGCAGTTGGAGTGGTCAGAAGCACTTGGTATGGACCCTCCCACCGTGGCGAGCTCCAATTTTCCTTTGGAGTACTCGGACTGTCACGGCTGGGGCAGCAGTCGTGTTGTAGATGAATAAGGACCCAAAATGCAAGCAAGCGACTGATGAAGAGTGTGACGTTTATTTACAAGTGGCAGTGGCAGAAACAGACGACGAAGCATGAGAAATACTAACGGAAACTGTTGGAGCCAAGTCCAGGCCAATATTTTACTCAGTTACATCACGCCATATTTAAGTATTTGTCATGATCTTTAAGTTTCTATTATAATCTTGATCATTTTATGTTATAATGTAATATGCTGTGCTCCATAAATTAATCCTGCTTTATTAGTCTGTTGTTGTTGTAAAGTGTTGGTAGATGTCGTAAAGGGGTGTGTATTTGGCCCGCATGCGGAGGGGTGTGGGTAAAAGGTTAGGTAAGCAAGCAGGACGTGGAGCAACAGTTTTCTGACCGTCGCCGTTTTAATGTTATTTTTTGTTGTAACACAAAGGGAATATAAACAGAGCTCCCACCAGAGGCATTTGTTTTGTACCTTTCGATTTGTATGGAAAATAAATGTTTTGCCCCTTTTTTCCTTTGCCTGGTTTTTTGCTACCGGAAGGCATCCAAGCGACTTAACAAGAGCACGAGTCAGAAACTTTACGTTCTGCAGAAACGGCAAAGAAGGACCGAAGGTTGCCGCTATATTAGTCAGAAAACTGCTCCGAAAGTGAGAGGATTACGCACGCGTCACCGGCGCACAGAGTTAATCGGCCCGCGGCGCGGCAAGGGAAAACTGGAAAACGGGACGTGAAAGAGGATGCGCTTCAGTCTTCCCGTGTTTTCCGGATCCTTTCGGCAGTAAGAAAACCCCGCATCTGAAAAGTAAGAGGCTGTGCCTGCTTTACGGTTTGTGAAAATTCCTGTATGGTTAAGTGGTACATGGCCTGTGTAAAGGATTAATTGCATTGAAAGGTTTATGGCAGCGCAATTAATATGGAGCAGCAGGAAAAAAGAGTTTCCAAGCCAACCTTTAAAGCACAAGAGGAAAAGCTTCAGCATCTTAAAGTGACAAGGAAAACCAAGTTGGGTTATCTTACTAGAAAGATAAAAGAGATTGAGGAGCTTATGGAAGATGACGGCAATTTTGAGGAAGTGTCTGTTAAATTAGCCACTGACTTCTCAAAAATATATATTGAGTTTTGTGAAAACAACGATGCAGTTAAAAATCACTTGACTGAGTCGGAACTTCTTCATGATCAGACACAGTGGTATGAGCCAAAGGCTAGCTATTTGAGAAGTTTTGTGGAGAAAGTTGAGAGATGGTTAAAAGGAGTGGAAATGCAAGCAGATGAAGCAAGAATGGTTGATGCTGAAGTTGAGCCTGCAGACAGTGCTTCAGCAATATCGTCCAGATGCAGTAAAGCACATCGAAGCAGTCGAACCTCTTCTGTTGTGTCTTCAACCACATATTCTGCCAGGCTAAAGATTGAGGCAGAGAGGGCTGCTCTGGTAGCGCGTGCTGAGGCATTAAAGAAAAAGATGGAGATTGACAGACAAGAAGCTGTTCTTAAGGCAAAAAGGGAGGAATGGGAGTTGCAAACAGCTATTGCTGCAGCTAACGCAAAGCTTGAGGTGCTGACTGTGAAGGAGCCAGCCCATAACACTTCTGCTGACTTGGTCAACAAAATGGCTACCTGCCAAAGAGCTCTGGGCCAAAGTATTGGGGCCAGTTTTGGTTTGGTTCAGCCAGAACATGGAGTTGTCGGTCGAGAATGTGAGTCAGAGGTAATGCAGGGCTCAGAAAGGAGTAGCAGGCTTCCTCATCCATTGAATAAGAAGGATAATAGCCAGTCTATTACTAGTCAAGGCAGGATGGCTGATGTTAAAGACTTGTTGGATGTCATGAAGCAACAAAACGAGATTACAGAGCTCCTAGTAAAACAACAGAAAGCATCCACTCTCCCTCCTTTGGATGTTCCAGTATTCAGTGGGGATCCACTGGAGTTTGGGTTTTTTATGAAAGCGTTCGAGCATGGGATTGAGGAAAGGACAGACAGCAATAGAGATAGGTTGCGCTTCCTGGAGCAGTTCACCCAAGGGAGACCCAAGGTTCTTGTTTGTAGCTGTTCGCACATGTATCCTGACAGGGGCTACGCTGAAGCTAAGAGGCTTCTGCGCAAGCATTTTGGGGATGAATATACTATTGCCTCAGCCTACATTGAAAGAGCTCTAAAATGGCCTGTAATCAAGCCAGAGGATGGTGATGCACTGATGGAGTTTGCTATGTTCCTCACTACTTGCTGTAACACAGTAGATAGCATGGAGTACATTGAGGAGATGGATAGCCCTACTAATATGAGAACAGTCATCTCCAAGCTTCCTTTTAAATTAAGGGAAAGGTGGAGGGGTTTCGCCTGTGACATTCAAGAACATACAGCAATGAGAGCTAGATTCGCTGATCTGGTCAGTTTTGTAGAGAAGCAGGCAAAGATCGCTTCTCACCCATTGTTTGGTAACATTCAGGACACCGCTTTGTCTAGAGACAAGGGCAAAGCAAAGGTATGCAAAGAGAATGCTCTGAAATTCAAGGAGAGGGAAAGCATCTTTGCTACTAATACAGCACCTGTGTCAAACAGTGCAGAGCAGACAAAGAGAGAAAGGGAAAATTCTAGGCTCTACAGGTGGAAGACAGTGTCTTTTCTGTCATAAGGGAGGACATAACCTCAGTACCTGCAGACTCCTCAAGCAAAAGCCTCACAGAGAAAGGCTTGATTTCCTCAAATCAAAGAGCTTGTGTTTTGGTTGCCTGTCACAGGGGCATCTGAGCAAAGGCTGCCAGCAAAGACACACGTGTGAGACTTGTTCTCAGAAACATCCCACCATTCTGCATAAGGAGCAGTACTCTTCTCCTAATAGTGACAGTAAAAGTATCAGAGAACCAGCAGCAAGTTTTTCTCCAGCAGCAGGCAGTGAAACATGTGGTTGTACCGGGGCTGGCGAAGCAGTCTGTGCACTCTCAATTGTGCCTGTGAAGGTCAGATGTTCAAGGAGCAACACAACAGTTGAATCATACGCGTTCTTAGACCCAGGAAGCACTGGAACCTTTTGTACAGATGAGCTGATGAGGGATTTACAGGTCACAGGAAAAAAGTCCAACATTCTGCTCCACGCCATGGGATAGGAAGCGACAATCAGTACTCATGTCGTTAAGGGTCTCGAGGTCAGTGGTTTGGATGAGGACAACTTTTTGAAGATTCCCCAGGTTTTCACACAGGCAGAGATTCCAGTAACAAAGGAGAACATTCCACAACAAAGCGATGTGGACAGATGGCCTTATTTGAAGGAGGTTCAGCTCAAGCAGATTGATGGAAAAATTGGTATGTTAATAGGCATGAATGTACCAAAGGCGCTTGAGCCCTGGAAGGTTATCAACAGTGAGGGCAACGGCCCATATGCTGTAAAAACTGCACTAGGCTGGACGATTAATGGACCTCTGCTAAGAGAAGAGGGTATTGCTCAAGGAGCTGTTGAGTGGTCTCCGGTGATGGTGAACAGGATATCGGTGACAAAGCTAGAGGAGCTCTCGCAGCAGCAAATGAAGTATGACTTCCCTGAGCATGAGTTATCTGAGAAAATAGAAATGTCAGCCAGAGACAGACAATTTATGGAGTCTGTGTCACTGTCAGTGAAGCAGGTTCACGGTCACTACACCATTGGCCTTCCTTTAAAGAACAAGGGGGCTGCATTTCCAAACAACCGTGTTGTGCCGGTACAAAGAGCAGAAGGCCTGAAACGGAGGCTGTTAAGAGACAGTGAGTTTCATCAAGAGTACACAAAGTTTATGACAGAGACACTGGAAAGGGGCTATGCCGAAGAAGTTCCCGTGGCAGAAACTTGTAAAAGTGGTAGCAGAATATGGTATCTCCCACATCATGGGGTGTACCACCCAACCAAGCACAAGTTGAGAGTGGTATTTGACTGTGCATCCACGTATCAAGGCATGTTACTGAACTCTCAGCTGTTGCAGGGGCCAGACTTAACCAATTCCCTCATAGGTGTTTTGATGAGGTTCAGGCAGGAACCAGTTGCCTTCATGTCTGATATTGAAGGCATGTTTCATCAAGTCAGGGTTCCCGCTGAAGATGCTGATCTGTTGAGATTCTTGTGGTGGCCGAAGGGAGATCTTGATAAAGGCCTCAAGGAATACAGAATGGTAGTTCACTTGTTCGGTGCAACTTCTTCACCAAGCTGTGCATGCTACGCGCTGCAAAGGTGTGCTGAGGACAGTCAGGCGAGGTTGAACCATATTGCGACGAACACTGTTCTGAGGAACTTTTATGTGGATGATTGCCTGAAGTCTGTCAGCACTGAAGAGCAGGCAATCTCACTGATTCGGGACCTCAGGACTTTGTGCGCTGCAGGAGGTTTCAAGCTCACTAAGTGGATTTCCAATAGCAGAGCAGTGCTTGCGTCTATACCTGAGGATGACAGGGCCAAAGAAGTCAAGGAGCTCGATCTTGAAAGGGACTGCCTCCCTATTGAAAGAGCTTTAGGGGTCCAGTGGTGCGTGGAGTCTGACACGCTGAAATTCAGAGTTCTGGTTGAGAGCAAACCACTCACAAGGAGAGGACTGCTTTCGATGGTAAAGCCAGAAGCTCTGTCTCTGCAGTGGTAACAATGGGTCGGCAGTTTGCACCACTTAGCTAGGTTTGAGGTAGACAGATGTGTGAGACCAGTCAACCTTGGCAAGATCTCTTCAGCTCGACTTCATCACTTTGCCGACGCAAGTAAAAGGGGGTATGGCATAGCCACATATCTGGTTTCAAAGAACAATCTGAACCAGCCACATAGCGCTTTCATTATTGGTAAAGCCAGGGTTACACCATTGAAGCCAGTTACCATACCACGACTCGAGCTTACTGCTGCAGTGGTGGCAGCAAAGATGGACAGGATGGTAAGAGCCGAACTGGAGTTAGAGTTGGAGGAGTCTGTCTTTTGGACGGACAGCACGTCGGTGATTAAGTACCTCAAGAATGAAACAGCGAGGTTTCGTATGTTTGTTGCCAATCGAGTTGCTGCCATCAAGGATAGATCAGCTGTCTCTCAGTGGAGATATGTGAACACCTCGGCCAATCCTGCAGACTTTGCTTCCAGAGGGCTCAGTGTTGGTGCCTTTCTCAAGGCAAAGACATGGATCACGGGTCCAGATTTCATTTTGAAACCAGAAATGGAGTGGCCAGAAATGCCAGACAGTGTATGCCAGCCAATCTGTAATGACCCAGAAGTCAAAGAAGCATCAGTATATGCTCTTGTGGTTGAAGAAGCTGCAGACGCCACCTCTCAGCTCATTCATCAGTACTCAAGCTGGCGTCGGGTTAAAAGAGCCGTTGCATGGGTCCTGAGATTAAAAGGTGTGCTGAAGCTTCTTGCTCAAAAGAGGAAGGATTTAAAAGCAAATCTCTATGATGGAAGGTTGGAGCAGGAGAAGCAAATGACACACTTCAAGGCTAACCTTCCCATCTTGCCACTTTCTGTGAGTGACATGGCTGAGGCGGAAGTGGAGATAGTGCGCTTCAGTCAAGGGCAGCGGTTTGGCAAAGAGGTTGCCAAGCTGCAACAAGGAAAGACAGTGTCAAAGGATAGCCCTCTTTGTCAGTTGTCGCCAGTTGTACAGGATGGCATTCTGAGAGTGGGTGGCAGATTGAGCAGATCTAGCATGCAAGAGGAGTTAAAACACCCTGCAATCTTGGCTAAGGATCAGCATATAGCCACTCTCATTCTCAGATCTACTCACAAAGATCTTGGGCATTGTGGCAGGAATCATGTCCTATCAAAGGTACGGCAGAAGTACTGGATACTAAGATCTCATGCTGCTGTCCGGAAGATTTTGTCCCGGTGCGTCGCCTGCAGACGGCATCATGGGAAAGCGGCAAGTCAGATCATGGCAGATCTTCCTACTGAAAGGCTCACGCCCAATGAGCCACCGTTCACAAGTGTCGGTGTGGACTACTTTGGTCCTTCGAAATCAAAAGGGGTAGGTCCATGATCAAAAGGTATGGTGTAGTTTTTACCTGCTTGACAGTGAGGGCTGTGCATATTGAGCTGGCAAATTCGTTGGACACGGACTCTTGTATTTATGCATTGCGGAGGTTCATTGCTAGGAGGGGACAGGTTCAGTTGATGCGTTCTGACAATGGAACAAACTTTGTAAGTGCAGAGAGGGAGCTGCGGGAAGCAGTGCGTGCTTTGGATAATGCAAAGATTCAAGAAGCCTTGTTGGTTAAAGGCATCACATGGATATTCAACCCCCCAGCTGCCTCGCATTTTGGAGGAGTTTGGGAGCGGCAGATACAGTCCATACGCAAAGTGCTCAGCTCCGTTGTGGAGCAGCAGATCCTTGATGAGGAGGGTCTGCACACACTGCTGTGTGAGGTAGAGGCGATTATCAATAGCCGCCCTATCTCAAGAGTCTCTACCGATCCGAACGACCTGGAGGCCTTGACGCCAAACCATTTGCTTTTGATGAAAGCCAAAACTCCGCTACCTCCTGGAGTATTCAGCAGGAGCGACTTGTACTCGAGGCGTAGATGGCGTCAAGTCCAGTACTTGGCGGATTTGTTTTGGAGACGGTGGATTAAGGAGTATCTGCTGGACTTGCAAAAGAGACACAAGTGGGCCCTTCCACAAAAAATATCAGTCAAGGTGATATTGTCCTCATCGTGGATGATTCCTCTCCAAGAAATTCATGGCTAATGGGTCGAGTGATTCAGACGTTTGAGGATGCCAAAGGTCGGGTTCGTCAAGCCAAGGTGAAAACCAGCAAAAACATTCTCCTACGACCTGTGGCGAAGCTTTGTGTGCTGCTAGAGTGTGATATGTAGCGCCCCTTCTACATATTACTCAAGAGACAGCGGGAAAGGCTGGTCTCCTACAGTGAGTCATGTGCTTGAACCTCTGACTCCATTTCCTAATCTCCCCAACATACACACATACTCGCATCCGCGAAGACATGTTCCAGCTTAAGAAGAGTTCCTGCTGTAACAAGACAAAATGAAGTTTCTGTTGGAATAAGGACATTAATGTGCCATATGAGCAGTTCAAGTACTTTGTATATTTGCCTGTTCGTTATCTGGAAGGTTTGATTTGTTGTTCTGAACAATATATAAATGTATGTGTAAGAGTAATTGTTTTGTGGCTCACAAGAACAATTAGGGGCCAGGATGTTGGAGCCAAGTCCAGGCCAATATTTTACTCAGTTACATCATGCCATATTTAAGTATTTGTCATGATCTTTAAGTTTCTATTATAATCTTGATCATTTTATGTTATAATGTAATATGCTGTGCTCCATAAATTAATCCTGCTTTATTAGTCTGTTGTTGTTGTAAAGTGTTGGTAGATGTCGTAAAGGGGTGTGTATTTGGCCCGCATGCGGAGGGGTGTGGGTAAAAGGTTAGGTAAGCAAGCAGGACGTGGAGCAACAGTTTTCTGACCGTCGCCGTTTTAATGTTATTTTTTGTTGTAACACAAAGGGAATATAAATGGAGCTCCCACCAGAGGCATTTGTTTTGTACCTTTCGATTTGTATGGAAAATAAATGTTTTGCCCCTTTTTTCCTTCGCCTGGTTTTTTGCTACCGGATGGCATCCAAGCGACTTAACAAGAGCACGAGTCAGAAACTTTACGTTCTGCAGAAGCGGCAAAGAAGGACCGAAGGTTGCCGCTATAGAAACCTAAACTGGGAAAAACTAAATAACAAACCTGAGAGCATATGTGGAGCAGGGAAATTATTTTACTGCTATTGTTAAATAATCATCATCATTACCATTGCATTAATAATATAATCTGCAGCATTGATATTGCATTCAGAGGTTTAAACAGTGTGTGTGTCTTTCAGAAAGACTAAGTTGCAGGAGTTGACAGGAAGTTGCAGAGAGTTTGCAGAAGTGAAAGCACAGTCTAAGTTATTCTGAGGAGCAGGTTGGACGAGGCTATTTGAATTACTAGGTTATTCAAATTGTCTGTTATACTTTTATATTCTTTTATTAAGCTTTTAGTAGAGGTTCTTGATTAAAACATTTATTCAACATAGTGCATATAGTTTCAGTTAGGTTATTACACATAAGGATGAGCCTCTGGTCTGGTAAAAGGTCAGAAGTGCAACGGGTGAGATGAGAGAGCATGTAAGGTCAACACATACACACACACACATTAGTTAGACTCATTTATAGGTGAGAAGTTGGTCATGTTTGTCTCTGGAAAGAGGAACAGCGTCTGGCAGGATGTGGGGCTCGTGTTCCAGACGAGATAGAAGACAACGTTCTTTTAAATCGCGTTAAAAGTCATTGTGGTTTTGATTTGACGTATGTATATATTCTGTCTGTGACGTATGAAGGGGCGTCATTAATTCAAACCCTGATGCTATAAAAATCTGTGTATGCTTTGATTAAGTCGAAGATCAATCCCTGTCTGCGTACAGACTGGTCTTCCCACGCGTGTATTCATTAAAATCAATTGTTTGACCAAGATCTTCTGGACCTGGTTGTTTGTACTCTCCTTCCTCAATTATGTGAACCTTAACACATACAAAAAGGGCTGCGGAGGCAGAGAGACACAGAGACGGGAACAACGCACCATGGAACGCAGAGAAATGCAGAGCTACACAGATGAACTCGGACGAGCCGACAACGAACACAGACCGACACCCACTAAATATACACACACAAGGTAATCGGGTAATCACACACAGGAGGGGAGAACAGCCAGTGTTGGGAAGGTTAGTTTTAAAATGTATTCTATTACAGATTACAGAATACATGCCCCAAAATGTATTCTGTAACGTATTCCATTACGTTACTCAATGCGAGTAACGCATTCTGAATACTTTGGATTACTTAATATATTATCATGCTGTTTACAACTACGTGAATATACTATTGCTGTGATTTATTACTGTTACTGAAGGTCCGCGGCTCGGAACCGTAGTAAAGGGACCTCTGGCTAACACGTCGGGCTCGTAGCCAAAAAATAGCTTTACTTTGTTGTCTGGGTCAACTTTGCTTGCGAGAGACAGAGAGAGGCGTTGAAAGGCTGCTCCAACGGAACTTATTGTTTTTGGAGGAAAACACGAACACGGTGTACAGTCGAGTCTTAATAGCTTACTTACAACTGGGCTCGTCAGGCACTCTTTTGCTCAATGACAGCTCGTACTTTTCCTTTTTCTCCCTCCCTCGCTCACAGACACATAACCGGTATGGCAGTCCATTCTCCCTGCAGCACGGACTACACTGCCTATGATGCTACATTCTTTAGAGCTATACCTGTAACATTCTGCCTATTAGCTTAGCACAACAACAACAAAAAGGCGCTCTCTCACCCAGGAAACATGCAGAGAGAGAGAGCTAACCATGGCAACTGTAACGCTGCCGCCTGGAACAACAGAACGTAGCTGTCAAACAAAACCCAAACAGTCCTGACCCGCCACAATATGAAACAGGTAAGTACCACAGTGTAATCCATTTATTTCAACAAAGTAACTGTATTCTAAATACCACCTTTTTAAACGGTAACTGTAACGGAATACAGTTACTCATATTTTGTATTTTAAATACGTAACGGCGGTACATGTATTCTGTTACTCCCCAACACTGAGAACAGCTGATCCTAATACACACGATGACTGGAGGACACAAGCTGAACACAATGACAACAGACACAGACCTTCAGAATAGAACAGGAAATCCAGAACACGAGCCTTCAAAGTAAAGCAGGAAACACACAGACTGATTTACAACACAACACGGGGACACAAACAGAGCACCGAGGACAGACACAGGTAGGGCTGATAAAACACTAAACTTCAGGTTCAATAAACACAAGGCACAAAAATGAACTTCAAGGAAACACAAAACACTGGGTCAAAATGACCCAGGACCATGACACGGACAAGGATCCAATCACCTGGCTTCAATCTGCAAGAAATAGGTGAAAAAGAGTCTTGCGGCAGTTTATTGTTCAAAACGACTTCTCTGTTTGTCAACAATTGAGTCATCCAATCTGCCAGGGTGGTTTCACGGATTGATTTATCTAGTGGCTCGCTAATAACTGGCAATGGAAAAGGTTGCCCATGTATAATTTCAAATGGGGACAGTTTGTTATTTCCTTTTGTTATTCTCATCCACATTCTGGCCAAGGTCTGCCAGTTTCTTCCATTGTTTTCCTGAGCCTTTGTTTTATAGTGCCATTTGTTCTCTCCACTAATCCTGCACTCTGTGGACGGTAGGCACAACGGTGTTTTGAACTGAAACCTAGTGCTTCAGATACTTTGCTGATCACGTCATTTACATAATGGGTTCCATTATCTGATCTCATCAGAGTAGGAATTCCATATGTTGGAATGAAATGGTTGCATGGACGCTTTGCAACTGAGATTGCGTCAGCTTTTTTCACTGGATAGATTTCTGGCCATTTTCCTGCTACTTTCATTATGTCATCAGCGTCTAGTGCTGCTCCGTGTTTTGGCCATTGTTTTTGGTCTTTGGGTGGTGCTGCTTTTTGTTCGTCCTGCAGTATAGATAGTGGAATGGTGTGATTTTCATGAGTTGTTGACAAGACTGTGGTTGCTATAGCTGCTGTTTTTGCAGCTTTGTCAGCAAAATTGTTTCCCTTTGTAATTTCAGAGTCATCCTTCTGGTGTGCTGAACATTTGCAAATTGCTAAATGTCATATCACATAAGGAGTTTCCTCCCATGTAAACAGATGTGTGCCATGATAAAACCTTCCTCCACACACTAGAAATAAGAAACTAATTTCAACCCTCTGTTACATCTTATTCACTTATGTTATAATCCAGTCATTTTTCAAGTCTAGTATCAATAAACAAATTTGCATATCAACTTATAATGCGCTAAGTTGACAGGTCAACAGAAATGCATGTTCAAAATATTATCACAAAAGAGAATTTCTTTCATACAGTAAATTACTTGTGTTGCATCAGTCAAACAGAAAGCATCTCACAATTTATTGTATTACCAACTAAATTTATTGTCTGATTATTGCTTGGTCATACCAGACTCTCTCTGTGTCTTTATTTTTTCTTCTCTGTTTTCACAAACGTTTCACCTATTGTCCTGCCCAGAATGAATAGAATGAATGAAAGCAGATAATTCACACAAACACATATTAAATGAAATAGAGAGATGCATAAAGTATATTAAGGGATATTGGCTGTCATTGTTCAGCCAAGGAAAGTGTGTGAAAAGGAAAATGTCTCCAGCTTGGGAAAGGGTGAAACTGCAGATCGCCCGCAGCCCTTGGTGGATACAAAATAAAATATAAATAAAATATTGTAATATACCATTGCTGTTATATAAAAAAATAATAGCATTAATAATGAAATAATATTAATATGAAGAGGCACCTCAGTCAGTTATGATGTGAGGTGATTAATTGCTAAAAGCAGTCTGCATTAAGCTTAAGTTTTGCTCAAACTCAATACAATGATATATGAGGTGAAGAAAATAAAGAACATATCTAAACTAATTAAGTGCATAGAGGCACTTGACCTGCTTGAAAACCTGTCATCCTAGATGAGACATTGTTGAGATATAGAGCACACCCATACTAACAACTAATAAGCTAAACCCTGTATACAACAGCTAAAGCTACAAAATTGAGAAGCTAAATTAAATATGTGGTCACTGCTAAGCTGATGAGCAAGTTTTTTAAAAACTTTTTTAGAGCACATTAAAGCACATTTTTTAGAGCAGGAGCTGCATGCTATTAAAGCTCAAACATGCAGCTGTCTGTGAGTTCAGTTTTTTTCCCCTCACACTTCAGATTTGTTTTTGATAGCAGCCTTTTTGTGTGTGTCCTGACTTATGTGTGTAAAGCGTTCATGCCATCAGCAACTTGTTTTTTTTTTTCTCTTTTTGTTTTGTTTTTTGTTTGTTTGTTTGTTTGTTTTGTTGAATTGAAAAAATAAATAAATTTGTGATCACACTTGTGGATCACAGTGACACATAACGATTAGGCAATCAGCATTTTCAGTTGTGTCTTTACTGTTGTTCTCTGTGTAGTGTGCTGAGTTTTTTGCTTTTTGTTTTTTGTTTTTTTTGACGTGTTGCTTGAGTGAGGAGTACTGTGACTCCTGAAGTAGCTCTCACCATGCGACCTTGATGATGATAAGTTCAAAGCCAGCTGAGAGCTGGGTTGTCTGCTTTGTTTTAGGTGATAAGGCAGAAAAGTTCAAACTTAGTTTCTTGTTTTGAAAAAACAAAAACAAAGAGGTTTTGTGTTTCTCAGCAAAGAACAACTACAACTTCATTTTCTGTTTTTGAGAAAGGCGAATTTAAAATAATAATAATAATACAACAAACAAAGAGTGATGTTTTGTTTAAGTGGTGAAGAAAGCTAATACTGCAAAATACCGTTTAGTGCATGATCTGCGACCAATAAATGAAATCACTGAAATGATGCCACCAGTAGTAGCAAATCCCCACTCTCTATGGTAAAAATGGCCTGTATTTATATAGCGCTTTACTAGTCCCTAAGGACCCCAAAGCGCTTTACATATCCAGTCATCCACCCATTCACACACTGGAGATGGCAAGCTACATTGTAGCCACAGCCACCCTGGGGCGCACTGACAGAGGCGAAGCTGCCGGACACTGGCGCCACCGGGCCCTCTGACCACCACCAGTAGGCAACGGGTGAAGTGTCTTGCCCAAGGACACAACGACCGAGACTGTCCAAGCCGGGGTTCGAACCGGCAACCTTCCGATTACAAGGCGAACTCCCAACTCTTGAGCCACGATCGCCCTATGCTAAACCTTTAAAGAAATCAATGATTTCCTGCCTCCTGCCAGCAGCAGAGACAGTTTCTACTCTGCGTAGATGACATTTTAGTGACTGGCCACACAGAGGAAGGGTGTAAGCAAAATACTATGGCTGTGTTACGTCACTTGGCTGAGTTAAGGCCACAAGGTATCTTTAAATAAACTCTAATTAAGAAGTCACATACTTAGGGCACACCCTCTCAGGTGAAGGCAGAAAGCTACAAAACAAAGGAACAGAAGCTATACAAAATGCGCCACAGCCACAAAACTAAGCATTCACATTCTTTCTGTCAGTGAGCCTGAGTTATGACCTTGGCTCCCTGTTTTTCTGCTCCCGTGCAATGTGCTCTGTTGTTTCTACAATGAAAAAAAAAAAAGAGAGAGGCCCTGACTCTTTGAACATAATATTCTCTTCATAACTTAGCAGTATGAAATGTCATGAAACAGTGGAACTCACTCACACTAAATCAGCAGTATAGGATAATACAAACCTATCTAATAAATCTATTATTTTCACATTCTTTTAACTCAGAAGTATGATGCAAACTAAAACTACATACTGATCACACAAGAAGTATGATATGGCCTACAGCAGTATCATGATTCACTCCTTTTGATTACAGGTATAATGTAATATATAACAGCATAATAATCTCAAGCACATTTACCTTTCCTAACACACGTGAGAGAAAGGTTAAGAAAATGCCCTTTTGGGTGAGAGAGGCCCAGAGGCCCTGAATGCACGCGTACTAACACACATACATGCAATGAAGAACAGCTTACACTATAGCACACACTATACATGCGCCTGTATCTCTCATTGGAGTTTGGTTATCAAATGCTGAATTTATCCACTGCTGACATTTAACTGTCCGGCTCGAAGGACCAAAATAAATGTCAAGAGATTTATTCTAAATGACACTTCTTCAGCTGAGAGTCTAAGAGTGAAGACACACACAGACGCTGCAGTTTTAACTTGCAAGGGCGTTTCACAGAGCGCTCACATCAGAGAGTGGGGCCCTGTGATCAGCACCCTGTTCTTGCACTTGTCTTTTATTTATACAGAAGGAAAATGAAAACATTTGTTCAGTGGAATGCTGATACGTGAGCATGTGCGTATGTGATTGTGCGTGTGTGTGTGTGTGTGTGTGCGAGGTCAGAACTGCTTGTTCAACTTCTTACTATCGCTGTGGGAAGATTCATATAGAAATATCAGAACACGTTTTATAAAGAACAATCAGTTCTGAACAATGAAAAGGACAATCAGTTCTAAGCAGGGAAAAGGTCATCATGCAGTATTCTATCACATGTAAACTTATATCATTAAAAGCTTATACTGACTACTAAGTACAATTTTCCCTTAACAACTGTGATCAGTACTTTAGTTTGTCTCCTGTGTGCACTGCTGAGGCTTCATCAAAGAGGAAACCTGTCTGTGCGAGTGCTGCTACTTTAAAGTATCACAGCCCAGAGCAGGCAGTTTGCTCCGCTTCTCCTAAGTCACGTGACTCAGCAGCACCAGATAAGCTAGCGTGCTCCATAACCATGACAACACACACACACAGAGCACTCAGAGACAGGAAGTGGTTCTGTGTGATCAGGCTGAAGATAAAACACATTTATACAAGCATATGAAAACTCGTGCATAAAAACGCCGAGCTACACAAGCAGAGAGAGGAAGATGGACCCCCCCCCCCCCCACCACCACCACCACCACCACCTGCCTACAGCATCCCACAGGACCCCACAGACCCAGAGGTCACTCGTCTTTAACTGTGACAGAGAGTATCCAGGTGATATTCGAGTTACTTTCAAAGTGCAACTAGATCATTCTTACTTGATCGTTTGATAATTTCTGTTGTGGGTTTTAACTCATTAATAGCCCAAACAATAACAAAATAATACCAATAATCCAATAATAGTAAAAATCCAAATGAACATTCCTCAGCACGTTTCTCATAAATGGCCAAAAGTCCATTTTGCCAGAGCCCTGAGAGTTTGCTGCAAGTTTTTGCTAAAAGTCCCAACCGGTTCTTGTTCTTCAGAGTCATGTTACTGAACCAGGCAGCAATACAGAAAGAAATAACAGATTCAATAAAACTTTAGTAAAACAAGGAAAGAATTTCAGATGAGACATTAAAATATGTCATTTTCCTTAAAAAAAATGCTTGTTGAAATGTTGCGGCAAAATGTCGAGGAAAAGGACCAATTTTTTTAAATGGACTAACAATGAGGTGGAGTTGTTGCTGCGAGTAACACAAAAGTACAAAGTTGCAAAAGCGAGAGAGAATTAAAGAATTTGAAGAAAAGCTATCTGGAGCAAGTATAAACTGATATTAATCTTTAATAGGGCTGTCAAAATTGAGAGCAAATAAAAGCTGTATAATGCTGCTGTATAATGTCCTCCGCTATGATTGTTTAATTGGTCACATGTTTGCATCACATGACTAAAATGCGTCATTCGAAAGTCTCAGTTTTCGCTGTCCACACTGCGACGCGAAAGCACCGTCTCAAATGTATTTGTTTTCGAGAGTGCTCAGAAGATATCAAAGTCCTCATGGAATATGTGCTCTTATTGTGAAAATCCAGGGCTCTACTTCTCCATTAGAGGTAGAGCCCTGACTCCTTCCAGGTAGGGAAAACAGTTTGAATTCAAGTGCCACTACAATAGAAACATAGTGTTAGGGCTGTGACAGGACAGAAAGCCTCCAACAAACATTTCTGCGTGTTTTTAAAGTTCAGACTCCATTTCTGCTTTTACTTAATCCCAACTTCCTCATTGACGCCACTCTGGGAGTTTCCTATTTGATCAAAGAGGAACACTTTACTTTCTGAAACTCTGTGTCACATGATCGTCTCCAGCACAAACAGCACAAATTTGCCATTCACTGTAATGGACTCACAGCTGGAGTGTTTCTTTTCCATCATTTTTGTGAGCAAAATCTGAGAATCAGCAGCAGCAGGTTTGAATTTGTTTTCTCTCAGACAGCAGTTTGTTCTTTAAAACTGAACTGCTTCTGTAACTTAAAGAGACTGAAAGTTCCTTCAGGACTTTTCTTTTTCTGCTCTCTTTAAATTATTCAGCTTTATTTGAATATTTTCCTTTTTTCACTGCTGCACTCACACCCACCCAGAGGTCGTCTCACACTTTCTCCTTATCGTCTTGATGATGAACATTGTGGTTAAAATTCCCTCATGATGTCGTTTTATCTCCATTTGAATTCATATTTTCAATGATAGCTGTTTAACAGCTTTATTGTGGCAGGGCATGGTTTGTGGCGCAGCTGCAGGAGATGCTGACACACCAGAGCTCCATCAGTTCATCATGTCTCCCCTGCATAAGACGTGCCGGGACCTGAGGTTGTTGTGTGTGTGTGTGTAGCTGGCAGCTGCGAACAATGTGGTCGGGTCCGTCATTCGTGTGCAACAGTTACCATTTGAAAATAATTGATATATTGTACAAACAGAGTGAGCATTTGTGAGGCCTTGGAGAGAAAAGAGGAGCACAAACACTGACTGTGAGCTCACCACCACACACACTGTGACAGTTTCAACAATCATTGTCTTTATTGAATCTGTGACCTTTGAATTTTAACTAGTTTAGAGTAAATGGTCGCTGTAATTGGACAGTCAGTCAAGAACAGTAAGGTATTCCATGGTACTGAATCATGCAGGCATCATTCATTAGGCTTCACATCTCTCTCACTGACTATGAGCCAACAAGTAAAAGAAAGTTAAAATATAGGAAGAACAGATGAAGTGATGTCACTGTGGAGAAATATGTCATAAAGAGCTCAGAAAGTCAATGTATAAAATACATTGATAAATTACATTTTAAATACCTGATCTTCTCAACAACAATCAAAGATTTGGAGTTTGATTTACTGAAGCGTTCTTCATGGCAGCGATGTTGAATAAGTCTAGGGGAGAAGGAGCTCTGCTGCCTCAGCATTGTGGAGTGGATTGGGTGTGATGGTTGTCCATAATGGAGAGCAGTTTGTTCAGTGACCTCTGACCCTTACTGACTCCATTACCAACGCCTCTAAATTCTGACCAATGATTCTTCCACCATGTGGATTGTTTGTTGATCCTGGAGGCATCTCTGGCGCTGATGCCCGCTCATCCCACGCACACCAACATAGCAGTGTCAATAACAGCTGTCAACATGGCCACCTGGGTCAGCGGCATCACCTTCCTCACATTAGTGGTGAATAGCTTGTTACACTGTTATACATTTTTCTGCATTCCATCTGCTGTTATGCCTGACTTATTGGCCCATTAAGACTCACTAGTGTTAACTTTATTCTGATGGCAAGATGGAGTTCACAGAGTTTGTAATTGTAGAGAAATAATCAATTAATTTTGAGCATACAATCTTCAAGCAGAAACCTCAGAAAGCCTTTTGGGTTAAAAAGGTTAAAGGTCTTCAAGAGTGCCATATATTATACAGGGCTCTAGACTAACTTTTTGCCATGGGCGTACCGGTACAAAAGTTAGGCGCACACAAATTTTCTAATAATTTATATAATATAATGTGTTTTTCTGGATACACTGTGCTTTTTCAGCATTCAAAGATTGATGACACCGTGTCAGAGCACTGGCTATGAATTTCAGATGGATCAGGCCTTAACTTAACAGAAAAGTTAGCAATAGTTCTTTTCCTATTACAGCTACATCCACTTCTGTCGTCCCTAGGCTGCTCACTAGGGCTGGGTATCATCACTGATTTCTATAATCCATTCGATTCCGGTTTTCAAAGTCCCGATTTGATTCAACTTAGCCTCAGACAGTCAGAAATATTATAATTCTGATCATTTATCAGTACTGACTTCATCAGAATTGTGAACATCACAGCAGAGGCCTTTGTGTGAAAGTAACTGAGAATAAAACACAGGAAAACATGAAGGAGATTTTCCTGGTCTGGCTTTTTATAGCAGATAACCTTAAAAATATTCTACAATGTTCTGCATATAAAGTTTAAATTTCTTCAGTATTGAACAACAGAAAAAATAGGCTTTCTTGTCCGAGAGCATTTAAGTGAGAAAAAGAAAAAGAAAAGAAAAAGACAGCACCCACAGCGCTGTAAACAACGGTAGACTGGTGGGTAATAAGCGAATGAATAATACAGAAAACAGAGATTAGAGACGGGAAACTGTTCTTGAAGTACAGAGAGAGAGAGAGAGAGAGAGAGCTAGCTGTGCATGAAGTGTGATTTTAATAGTCGTGGAAGCAAAATGGCAAAATTTATGATGACATTGATCAAATGTGAAGCGCAGTTTGCTGCTTCTTTTGCTGCTGGCTCGGTGAATTTTGGTTGGAGAGACAAAACCTGCAGCTCAGAATCAGCGCAAAAAGACATAATCACAGCGCGGACCGGACGCATCAGAATCGCTAAGCTCCAACAGCGTGTCCGTCTACGTGTCCGTCGGGTGAGAAAGCCGAGAAAGACAAAGTTGATTCTGATGCGTCAGTCCGTTTACGTCTTTGTGTGGAGTCCGTGTACCTGCTCTCATCTGCTGTTTGGTTGTTGTTGAAATGGTTTTGTGAGCTTTAATCCGAGAATCTGGCGTTTCTGGCAAAACACAGTTATATTTAAAAGTCGATTCAGGATTTAATGAATTGATATCGCTTTATTCAAGCTACTCACCTCCCACTTCCACCTGCACTTTCAACTGGACCACGGCCAATCAGAGAGGTCCCGCCCCTTACTATCTCTGATTGGTTTAGTCCACAATCGGGGCAAAATGTGTGTCTGTTGTTGACCACAGGGAAGGTTGCAGATTTTTTTTTTTTTTTGCCACCCGAACAGTTGGTCGCACAGGTGCAACCAAATATTTTTTTTTAGTCGCACCACTGAAAAATTTGGTCGCATTTGCGACCAAATTGGTCGCACTCTAGAGCCCTGTTATATATTCAGAAAAGCTTTCACCTACGACAACTCCACAAACTACAACACAACATGTGTGCATGATGGATAACTTGACAGCCTCACAAATATGAAGCCTAAAATACTGCATTGTTGCAGCACATGTAATGCGAGTCAATAACAAAGGCTAAGGGATATTTGGAATTTGGAAGGGAAATGAGTGCAATCAAACAACAATATATCACCTACAGTATTATATTAATTTTATTTTATGACATCTGGCCCTCAAAATATCTGCTGAGAAAGATTCTGGCCTTTGAACAAGGTTTTGGGTGTATGTGGTCCAAGCACTAAACCTTTCGCATACATGAAATCATATTTGATTTTTTATTTTTATTTTATTGATTAGCATTCAAATTCAAATCTCAGTGAAAACAGTGAAAAAAAACAAAACAGTGAAAACAGAACAAAAATCTACCATAAAGAAAGAAAGCATGAGACAAGGCTAATCAAAAGGTATTGGCTGAAGCATTTGCTTATTACGCCAACCCTTTTCACAAAATATCTTTTTGTATGCAGCTCCTGTACACAGGGCTTGAAGAAAATAATGAAACAAAGCAAAAACCAAACAAACAAACAAACCAACAAAAAAAAAAAAAAAAAAAAAAAAAAAAAAAAACTTTCCACCTTAGATAAGTAACTACATCAAAGCAAAAGAATCAAGAGGTTATTTTTTTTCTCCTTTTTGCTCTTTTCATTCTTGATTTATATATTTTTCTAATACTCTATTTTTAAACATGTTTTTAAATAAGGAAAATGAACTACACCTTTTTAAATCACTGTCATAACTATTCCACAGGTTAACTCCTCTAACAGAAACACATCTCTGCTTTATATTTGTCCTTATCTTGTTTTTTTTTAAGAAATCTGTTCCCCTTAAGTCATATTGACTCTCTCTGACTTTGAACAGCTTCTGAGTACTGGGGCAAAGCAAGTTATTTTGTGCTTTATACATTATCTGTGCCATTTTATATTCAACTAAATCATAAAATTTCAGGGTATTCAGATTAATAAACAAAATGTTAGTTGGTTCTATATAGTTTGATTGGTTTATAATTCTTATAGCTCTTTTTTGTAACTTGAAAATATGAAGAGTGTTCGTTTTATGTCATGGGCCGTGGCGCGCGGGCACGAAAGGATCCAGGCACAGACTCCGAGCTAACAGAAAGACACTTTATTGAAACAACGAAAGGCGACCCGGGGAAATTAGAGAGCAAAACAGAAACTAAAAACCCGGGGAAACAATGACACGAGGAAGCCGGGATCGGGACGGCGGGGGGCTGCAATAGAAAGGGGAGATGATTACTAGGGAGCCAGGAAGCGGGGAAAACATATCAGGACTGAGTTAGAGTAGGGGCTTACGATAGAACGGGACCGTGGGAGCTCGGGAGGGAAGTGTGGCAGTCCGTGGGGGCAGGAAGTCCGTGGGAATGGCGAGTGGGCCAGGTGAGCACCGCGAGATCCAGTTGAGCCGGAGGACAGGCAGGTAGCAGACGCCGAGTAGAAACCTGGACAGAAGTAGGCAGGTTAAACAAAGTTCCAAGCAGAAGAGAATGCACACTTTTCGTGGAAGTCTGGTTACCACTGTGGGGATGACTAACGGACTGGCGTGGAGCATCCGTCAGCGCCGGATTAAGTGGATCTCCGTGTAATCACCGTGATGGAGAGCAGGTGTGTTGGTGATGGCCCAGCCCGGGGGTGTGGCTACCCGAGCATCACGCATTCCACAGACACAGGACCACGGACCATGACAGTTTTATATGCATTACCCCATATCTCCAGACAGTAAGTCATATATGGAAGCAACAGAGTACAATAAAGTGTGTATAATGATTTTTTGTTCAGGACATGCTTTGTTTTATAGAGAATAGCAATGGTTTTTGACATTTTTGTTTTCACGTGGTTTATATGAGACTTCCAACTCAGCTTATCATCAATTATCACTCCAAGAAATTTATTTTCGTACACTCTTTCAATTTCAATTCCATTAACCCTTATTTTAGATACATTTTTCATTTGTCTAGTGCCAAAAATAATCAATTTTGTTTTCTTTATATTTAATGATAACTTATTTACATCAAACCAGTTTTTTAATATATTTAACTCCTTTTCCGCTGTAGTCAGAAGCTGTTCTAAGTTTTTACCTGAGCTCATATGATGTGAGACATGACTGTGTTCACTGTTTCTTCTGGTAAAATCATCTTCTCATGTTTTTATAGAAATATGATGAAAGAACCACCAATCAAAGCAGCTTCTTTAGCAGGTAGGAGATCAGTGGTTTTTCTGATGAGATCTATTGATTAATAGACCCAAGGTAGATACCTTTTCTTATTTTTTTGGTTTTTTTATTTATTCATTTATCCAACAGCATTTACATCTTCTTATGTAAATATGCATGTATTTGCCTAAAACACTTTTATGGTCATCATTACATTTCAGCGAAGGACACTGTCTCAGCTGGACTCTGGACACGCACACACATACACTTACACTGATAAGCACGCACTCATCCCCCTCCCTTTCCAAACGCCTTCGATGCTTGTTTCCTGTGGGGGAAGACGGCGGGTCTGCGTGCCGCTCTGAAATGGTAGTGCTGTGTAGGACGACTGCTGTGTTCCTTCGGATTACCCCCCACCCCCCTATCCAACCCCTGTGGCTTGTCACGTGCTCTAATGTTGTGATGTGGACATTAATGTGCTCTCTGTGCAGAGGAGTTTTTTTTTGCTTCCTGTTCTCATGCTGTCTTCCCACAGGTGCCCAGCGTGAGAAGAGGTCTCTTTTTTTCCTCTTGTACTTTTCCCACTGTCGTGTACTTTTTCAGTGTCTTCTCTGTAACGCTGCCGATCTCCGACTGTATTCCCATGTGATGTCTTTGTTGTCTGTGTAAGTCGGGGGGTCCTATTCCTCTGCGGGGCAACCTGCATATGGCCAATAAAGCATTCATTCAATTCAATTCATTCATTCATTCATTCAATTCAGTTCTTTCAATTCATCCACATGTGTTGCAACCTGGCTCAACCCTTCTTTGGCACATGCTTAAACATTTGAGTGATAGACATGTTTACGTGTTTTTATTTTTCCCATAGAGGAGGAGCTTGCCAGGGTGCGGTCAGCCTTTGTTTGGAGGGTGTCAACAGAAATCCTTAAACAGCTCCTGGAGGCCCTTGTAAGTGACGGTGTTTTAAATGAATTGGAGAAAGAATTGATACTGGAGAAGAACCCAGTCAGAGCAGATAAGGCACGCTGCTTCATCGACACAGTGAGGAAGAAAGGGGACAAAGCCAGCAGGACAATGATCAGATATCTTCAGACTATAGATCTCTCTCTTTTCTCTCAGCTGCGTTTATACTCTGATCCATCTGCTCAACAAGGTGAGGTCACTTTTTTTCTGCAAGAATGGTCTCTTTGCATGGTTTATTGAGATGTGAGAGAGTTAACCCTCACAATACAATGTAAGAAAAAGGAGAGGGCAAGAACATCATTCTTTGTCATACATTTGTATTTGTTAAAGTGTTGTTCACAAAGAAAACATTTTTGAAGTGCTGTGGAGTAATTTTGAAGGCCGTCATAAATCTATGGCCAGTCTGACTACAAACTTGCTTAGCAACATGTTGAAACTGACGAACTGAAAAATAATACGGCAGAATAGGATAAATGTTGTACTTGTTTTGTGTGTTGTACTTAAAGAGATAAACAAAATTATTATACTTTAGTATTATATTATACCAGAATATTTAACAAATTTATTTTACATATCTGTTTAACTTAAAATAGACTACTCAGAATCACTCTTTGAAATACATACTACGACCACTGTCTGAAAACTTTAGTTATATTTAAGGCCAGTCGTATTTAATTGTTAAAACCATGCTAATTGATTCTTAAAAAACGTCCAAGTTTCATTCATGTGACTTGAGTGTTTCAGAAATCCTTTAAGAAAAATTATTCAATTTTAAAAGTAACAATTGACAGATCCCTATTCCCATTTAAAGTAGGAATTTAATGTGAATTGCTGAGCATTCCTTAAGATGCTTCTTTTAAACAGCTGAGTTAGCAGTAGGAGGACATTATGACACTTTATGTGATAAATTTTGGGAGTAAAATTTGAAGAAGTGGCCCAGAGAACTGGAAACTTGTTTAGCCTGGACATGTGGGCATTTCTTACCTATGAAAAGCCACAAAGCCCAATATAATTTTATAAACTTAAAGATTCCTAACAGTTTTGTGATTATCTGTAGCACTCCAGACTGAGCATCACTTTACTGAATGAAGCCAAATGTGTTTTTCATGACCTTAGGGTAAAACAAGTGTACAGAATATAACAAACCAAACACAGAAAGGATGTGAAGAGACAGGAACCTCTTCATTTAGCAACCAACATTTTCAGTCCCCCTGAAAATGCTACATTCAGATGAACAGTACTAAATTTTGGGGATTAACTTACCCGGGTGATTGTGCATGCATTAAGCATTAAGAGTTCCTTTCACTGGAACTAAGGGGCTGAGCCCAACTCCTGAAGAACAACTTGCAGCTGCTTGGTCATGGAAACTCATTACATGAAGCTCTCAATGCACTGTGTTTCAGCTAAGCTAAAGGCCGCTTGAAATTTGGAGCTATCCAAAAAGTTGGGCACCACTACACACTATATGCCTGACCATCGGCAGATGCCACTCTGTGATTTTACCTGGCCTAGCACTTTGTGGCTGAAGTGTTATCATTCCCATTCACTTCCACTTTTTTAATAGATGGCAGTGAGGAAATTTCATAACAGGACTTATTCCACATATGGGACATATGCTATCGTGGTAGCATGTTGGACCTATTCTTTCACAAGTGTTTGTAGAAGCAGTCCAGATGCGTAGTTTTATACACACGGACATGGAAGTGATTAGAGCACCTAAATTCAATCATTTAAATGAGTGAGTGGATACTTTTGGCAATGTAATGCACTCACTCACTAAGTCTTGCTTCTTTCTTTGATGTTGTTTGGACTACTTTAGAACTGACTTTGATCTGCTGTTAATTATATTTATTCTTTTACTTCAGAGGCTCTTCAAAATTGTCAGCCGAAACTTAAATCTAAACTGAAGAAGAAGTTCCAGTGTGTGTTTGAGGGGGTTGCTAAAGCAGGAAACCCAACCCTTCTGAATAAGATCTACACAGAGCTCTACATCATAGAGGGAGGGACTGCAGAGGTCAATGAGGAACATGAGGTCAGACAGATTGAAACTGCATCCAGGGAGCCAGATAGACCAGAAACAACAATCAGACAAGAAGACCTCTTTAAAGACTCATCTGGAAGAGATGAACCAATCAGAACAGTGCTGACAAAGGGAGTGGCTGGCATTGGGAAAACAGTTTTAACTCAGAAATACACCCTCGGCTGGGCTGAAGACAAAGCCAACCAGGATATCCAGTTCATATTTCCATTCACTTTCAGAGAGCTGAATGTGCTGAAAGAAGAAAGGTTCAGCTTGGTAGAACTTGTTCATCACTTCTTTACTGAAACCAAAGAAGCAGGAATCTGCAGCTTTGAAGACTTCCAGGTTGTGTTCATCTTTGATGGTCTGGATGAGTGCCGACTTCCTCTGGACTTCCACAAAACTACAATCCTAACTGACACTAGAAAGTCCACCTCAGTGGATGTGCTGCTGATAAACCTCATCAGGGGGTACCTGCTTCCCTCTGCTCACCTCTGGATAACCACACGACCTGCAGCAGCTAATCAGATCCCTCCTGACTGTGTTGACATGGTGACAGAGGTCAGAGGATTCACTGACCCACAGAAGGAGGAGTACTTCAGAAAGAGATACAGAGAAAAAAAGCAGGCTAGCATGATCATCTCCCACATCAAGACATCACGAAGCCTCTACATAATGTGCCACATCCCAGTCTTCTGCTGGATCACTGCTACAGTTCTGGAAAATATTCTGAAAACCAAAAAGGGAGGACAGCTTCCCAAGACCCTGACGGAAATGTATATCCACTTCCTGGTGGTTCTGGCCAAAGTGAAAAAGGTCAAGTATGATGGAGGAGCTGAGACAGATCCACACTGGAGTCCAGAGAGCAGGAAGATGATTGAGTCTCTGGGAAAACTGGCTTTTCATCAGCTACAGAAAGGAAACCTGATCTTCTATGAATCAGACCTGGCAGAGTGTGGCATTGATATCGAAGCAGCCTCAGTGTACTCAGGAGTGTTCACACAGATCTTTAAAGAGGAGAGTGGACTGTACCAGGATAAGGTGTTCTGCTTCATCCATCTGAGTGTTCAGGAGTTTCTGGCTGCTCTTCATGTCCATCTGACCTTCATCAACTCTGTAGTCAATCTGCTGGAAGAACAACAGACATCGTCCTGGTGGTCAAAATTTTTTAATGCACCAAAACTACAGCATGTCCACCAGAGTGCTGTGGACAAGGCCTTACAGAGTCCAAATGGACACCTGGACTTGTTCCTCCGCTTCCTCCTGGGTTTTTCACTGCAGACCAATCAGACTCTCCTACGAGGTCTGCTGACACAGACAGGAAGTAGCTCACAGACTAATCAGGAAACAGTCCAGTACATCAAGAAGAAGCTCAGTCAAAATCTGTCTGCAGAGAATAGCATCAATTTATTCCACTGTCTGAATGAACTGAATGATCGTTCTCTAGTGGAGGAGATCCAAAAATCCCTCAGATCAGGATGCCTCCCGGTAGATAAACTGTCTCCTGCTCAGTGGTCAGCTCTGGTCTTCATCTTACTGTCATCAGAAAAAGATCTGGATGTGTTTGACCTGAAGAAATACTCTGCTTCAGAGGAGGCCCTTCTGAGGCTGCTGCCAGTGGTCAAAGCCTCCAACAAAGCTCTGTACGTAAATATGTACTAATCCCTGTATTTGTAACATGAAGAGTGTAAATGGTGTTGCCTCCTTTTTAAAAAATGATATAACTTAATGATCATCAGAAAAAAAAATCAAATACTTCATTTATAGTTGATAACAGAAATTGCTACTAGGGTGACATGTTTTGGGGTCTTTAACCCACAGTGGTCCTGGGTCTTCAACCTAGAGTTCTGAGTTTTCATTGCTTGGCTCAGAAGCCTCAGCTTTTAATATCAGCCAGATGCACTGCTGAGCATCCCTAGCCTCTGGAGTCTCCATCGAATCCTGTGTTGCCTTTGAACTCGACGCTGCCGCCTGTGGTCACCATGCCACTGCCTGAACTGGAACCCAAACATGAGGTTCTTGTGTCAGTTGAACCTTGGCCTGAGCCAAAGCCTAAGGCTCCCATATCACCTGAACATGAACCAGAGCCAGAGAATCCCAACTAGCCTGCACTTGAGCCTGAGCTCACTAAATCTACCAGTAACTCACTAATTTCAGTCTAGATATATCAATATGATTGTGTTTCTACCAAGAACATTTCAGTGTTTTATTTATTTATTTTTTAGAGTTATAGTTAAGTTTTTCACCTGACCATGAATTGTAATATATGTAGACATTATTAGATTTTCCTGTCTAGGGACAAGGTATAACCTTTTGTGTTTACGTCAAAGTTGTTATATTTGGTTGTTTGTTTGTTTTTTCAGACTGAACAGCTGTAACCTCTCAGAGAGGGTGTGTCAAGATCTGTTTTCAGTTCTCAGTTCCCAGTCCTGTAGTCTGAAAGAGCTGGACCTGAGTACCAACAGCCTCGGGGATTATGGAGTGAAGAAGCTTTTAGCTGTGGTGCAGAGTCCACACTGCAAACTGAATATTCTCACGTCAGATAATATTATGTTTTGTTTTTTTAATCAATTGACAAAATTAACCAATTAAAACATTTACATTTTTTATGTAAGTTAGAGTAAAAAAAATCACGTCTAACCTGCACAGCACAAGACAATAAGGATTCTTTAAAATGCAAGGACTAATTATTACTATTAATCCTGGTTGCATTATAACAATGTAGTCATTTGTATTGTTCATGTCTTCATTTTCAGATTAAGCATCTGTAACCTCTCAGAGAGCAGCTGTGAATCTCTGTCTTCATTTCTCAGCTACAAGTGTTCTAGTCTGAGAGAGGTGAACCTGAGTGTAAGCAACCTGCGCGCTCCAGAACTGAAACTTCTTTCTTCTGGTCTGCAGAGTCGGAACTCTAACTTGAGTAATTTGAGGTCAGATCAAATAACATTTTCTTTGTCAAAATTAATCAATTAAATATTTTGACCAAGGTCATCGACATGCTATTGTATCTTAGCTTGGTGTTAAGGTTTTCTAAAGCAGTGTTTCCAAACCACTGTGCCATGGCACAAAGGTGTGCCACGAAGATTATTTTGTTCCACCTGTTTAGTACTCTAAGCAACTGGCGCGAGTAACAGGCAGAACAATTACATTTTCTTCCACTAGAGGGCAGTACCAGTACCTGCTCTAATTGCCACTAAAACAGAAGAAGACAAAGAAGAAATTACATAATATTCACGCTGTCAGTGAGACAATGCAGCGTGTCATAGCAATAGATAAATATTTGAAAAGAAAAAGTAGTCAGTCTGACCTGGGTCCTGAAGAAAATTCCAACCCAGATAAAGGCCCTAGCATGAGTAGTGGTCAGAAGAAAACAAAAAAGGTATACTGGGGGCAAACTGAGCCAATTCCGCTATGCCTGGTGCATGGGGAAAAATTATAAATATACTTTTTGTGACATTTTTGTTTGGTAGTGTGCTGTGTCATGTTTTTAATGTGAAATATGTGCCATGGCTCCAAAAGGTTGGTAAATACTGTTCTAAAGAAAGAGGACTAAATATTGCTAAACTTCATACTGCACCATATTTGTTTTATTGTTTGTCTTTTATTTTTCAGACTGAGTCACTCTAACTTGTCACAGAGAAGCTGTGGAGCACTGTCCTCAATTCTCAGTTCCCAGTTCTCAAGTCTGAGAGAGCTGAACCTGAGTAACAATGACCTGCAGGATTCAGGAGTGGGGCTTCTGGCTCATGGACTAGAGAGTCCATATTGCACATTGGAAACTCTCAGGTCAGCATTCTAACTTTTCCACTGATCATTTAAAATATAAAATATATTATTGCAAAAAGAGCAGTTTTAGAATACATTTTTCTACAATCTGATTTCTTGAAATTAGATTTTTATCTGATCTGAGTCTCACTTCAGCAGCACTTCCATCCACTTCCATATATGAGAATTATTTTTTGAATTTTTTTTCCTGGCATTGTTGTCACATTTATCTGTCTTTAGAAAAGAAAAGAGCTTTCTTTTTTTCTCTCGTTTCATCCAAATGATCAAATTTCTGCTCTCAAATATTGAATTTTTTAAATATTTAGAGAAAAAACGCCCTAATTAACTTATACTAAAAATAGTTTTACATTTTTTATCTGTACCTGAGTGAATTTGCTCCAGGGGCTCCAGGGAATGATTATTCTAAATTGGCCACATGCCTCGTTTAAACATTGACAACTATGAATAAAGCTTGAAGCAGCGCTGAAAGCCGACAGCTCACGGATTCTGATGTTTCGGCAGGTCCGCGCTTTGTGTTTACACCCTTTTTGAGCTGATTCTGAAGCTGCAGGTTTTTATCTCTCTCCAAACAATATTGACTGAACCAGCAGCAAAAGAAGATCCAAACTACGCTTCACATAAACATCGCTATGAATTCCCTCTTAATTTTGCTGTTTTGCTTCCACCACAATAAAATCCCACTTCATGCACAGCTCTCTCTCTCTTTCTCAGTGTACTTCAAGAACAGTTTCAAGTCTAAAAATACGTTTTCTGTATTATTCGCTTGTTTTTTACGCACAAGTCTACCGTTGTTTACAGCGCTGTTAGCCGCTGTTTTTTTCCTTTTTACTTACTTCCGAAAAGAAAACCTAATTTTTGCTGTTCAATACTGAACAAATTAAAACTTTTTAAAATTATGCAAAATTGCAAAACACTTGGCTGTGTCTCCAATAAAACCTCTGTAACTTTGCTTTGCTTCACTTCAGCAGCATCAGGTAATGTTCATATGTTGATCAATGGTTTTCTTTCGTTTTGATCTACTGTAGAATATTTTCATAAAATCCCAGGCCAGGAAAATCACGTTCATGTTTTTCTGTGTTTTATCTTCAGCTTCTTTGACACAAAGGCATCTGCTGTGATACTTACACCTTTGATAAACTCTTGCAAGTGTCAGCTTTCTTTTTATAGATATAAAAATATGTAAATGTACTGATCTGAATTATAATATTTCTAACTGTCTGAGGCAAAATTTTCCCGATTCAAATCAAATTGTGGATCAAATCGATTCGGGACCTTGTGAATCAGAATCGAATCGATTCTAGAAATCAGTGAAGATACCCAGCCCTAGCTATAAGGCTGTTGGTCCACTTCCCATTCCGTCTGTCTCCGCTCCCCTCTTTCCACTCCAGATTCTTTTTTTATGTCACTACTTCATGTCCTTTACTTTTGTCTTCTCTTGTTTATCTTACACTGATAAACAATTTCAGATGAATGTTGTTGGCTGTTGGTAGTTTTCTCTTTTAAATAAAGCTAAATTAAAGTGAACTGATAAAAATGGATATATGTTATTGTATCTCACAAACAGAATTGTTCATAATTTAGTTTTGTGTGTCTGCAGTCTATCAGGCTGTCTGATCACTGAAGAAGGCTGCACTTCTCTGGCCTCAGCTCTGAGCTCCAACCCCTCCCATCTGAGAGAGCTGGACCTGAGCTATAATCATATTGGGGACTCAGGAATGCAACTGCTGTTGGCTGGACTGAAGGATCCACACTGGAGACTGGACACTCTCAGGTATGGCGAGAATGTCTGATAGAGAAAGAAGAGCTGGAAACATATTCTGTGCTCTGCACTCACTTCCTGTTTGTTTCAGGAAGATGTGACATAAACAATCACACAATCAGGAACATTTTGCTCACAAGAAAAACACACTTGAAAATGATCAGTGAGGGATCTTAACGTAGGAGGTCTCCAAGGACAATATCTTCAGGGTTAAGTTGTAGAAACAAGTAATATATATCTCAGTACACTTAACAGTGCTGTACTTAAATACATATATCCCTTTGGTCCTGATTAAGATTAGATTAATTTCAGTATAGAGGGACCTAGGGGATATTATTCAAAGTTTACTACAAACAGGAGATTATGCTGTCCTACCTTGATCACAAAAAAAAAACAAAGACTAAAATTTTATAGTGAGAGGTGTGTAGAAGCTGACAACTACACTGAGATGTTTTCTGTAGATTCAAAGTCAAACAACCCTGCAGTATTACATTTATGTATTTCTACTGCTTTTAGAGACAAAGGTCACAATGTGCTTTGAAAAGCCAATACAAACTATAAACAATGCTCTACATAAATAAAAATAGAGATGACCCAGGTGGAAGAGACAGAGGCAGAAAGGAAATGACAAAAAGGAGCGTTTTTTGGCCCAAATACAAAACTCAAAATCAGGAAACACAATGTCAATTAAACAGAAATCCAAAGCAGGTACAGGAAACACTGGGAGCTACTTGCAAACAAGAGACAGGTGAGAGCACACTACGAACATGGACACTATGACACTGAGCTGATGATAAATCCACCATGTCCAGTTGTCGCTGTCTTAGTAATTAATATAACAACTTTTAAAGAATCAAAGATGAAAACTCTTCTAAATCCATTCCAAAGAAACCTCCTGTTTCCACAGACTAATTTCCCTTCAGATGAACAGTACACTCCCTTGCAGTGTTGCACGTGAATTATACTTTGGCATCAGATTTCCATAATACCTTAAGCAATAACCTAATTTTAATCCCAAGCCCCAACCTTAAGTTAACCTGATGTTGACCTTCTCAGAAGTGTAACTACACGTCTGGTAAATATATACCACAATGACTGATGTGGAAGGTTTCAGTGAGGGGCTAAAAAGACTTTCTGATTACAACACAAGTTAGGATATGCCTCAGAAGTGTTAATCAAGCTTAATTCAGAATCAAGTCAGTCAGTCTGATTTTTGATTTCTAGATGAAATCACTGGTTGATAAGCAGTGTGAGTTACAGAAATGAATTTTGTTCCATCACTTTGTGACTGTTGTTGTTTAACTAAAAGACTTGTTAAATACTATGAAATGTTGGACTGTTATTTTATCAGTGTCTAACAGTATGTGTATGAGAGCGATGTAATGTCCATGTGTGCATGCTGAAAGAGACTGTGCTGGTCTGATCCCCCTCTGTTCCTTTCAGGGTGGAGCCTGCTGGTGTCCAATGGTTGACACCAGGTCTGAGGAAGTGTAAGTGTGTTTTTAATGTGATTCATGAAAACAAAGCAGTACACATTCAACCATCTTCAAACTGTCACATCACTTCACATCTCTGATGTCAGGAGTCATTATTAAAGTGTCCATCAATGAACATGTGATGAATCAATAACTGCAGCTGGATTGTGTTTGTTCTCTCCATCAGATTCCTGTCAACTCACAATTGATACAAACACACTACACACAAACCTCAAACTGTCTGACAACAACAGAAAGGTGATACATGTGGAGGAGGTTCAGTCATATCCTGATCATCCAGACAGATTTGATGTATGGTCCCAGTTGCTGTGTACAAACAATCTAACTGGTCGCTGTTACTGGGAGGTCGAGTGGAGAGGAAACTTTTATATATCAGTGAGTTACAGAAGAATCAGAAGGAAAGGACGTAGTTATGACTGTGGGTTTGGAAACAATGATCAGTCCTGGAGTCTGAGCTGCTGTGATGATGGTCCTCTTCGTGTCTGGCACAATAACAAACAAACACCAATCTCCTCCTCCTCCTTTTCCTCTTTTTACATCTCTAACAGAGTAGCAGTGTATGTGGACTGTCCTGCTGGCACTCTGTCCTGCTACAGAGTCTCCTCTGACACTCTGATCCACCTCCACACCTTCAACACCACATTCATTGAACCTCTTTATCCTGGTTTTGGGGTCTTGTTTCCTGGTTCCTCAGTGTTGCTGTTTTAAACTATTCTAAATTATTTCTTATAAACTTCTTCCTCTTCAGTCCTTTAACACTTGAAACACCAGAAGGGGTCAAAATGACCCCTCCCACAGAAGCAGGAAAACAATGTCCAGGGGTATCCACTGTGACCATGGCTCACAAGTAATCAATAAAAGTCTAAGAAGCTCAGAAGAAATAATTTCCTACTGTCTGGAGAAAACCGCTCACCATCTGATGGATTATTATGTTATGATGAACGCTGACTGGCCTCAGTTCAAATCACCAGGCTACCTGTTGGACATTCTCAGTGAGGGATGCATGGTAGTTTCTTTGGTCTGGGGTATAGTCTTGTTAGAAGAATAGTTGAAGTGTCCACGCCACGTCCTAGCTTATAGCACGCCTCAGAATCAGTTTATTAGAACCAGTTTAGAAACATTTCCACATAGTCTAAATTATGATCAAAGTAACTGGACCGTCCTTTTTTTTTTTTTTTTTTGTGTGTTAACTACAGATATTTAAAATCTTTGTGTGTATCTGGAATGAGTACTCTCCGTGTTTTAAGAGGGTACAGGTAAGAGCACTTCTTCTTTTATGTGAAAAAGTGATCATTTTTAAGTTAAACAATTAGCATATAATATATTGATGTAGTGGTGATGGGTGCTGACAAATAACTACCTAGAAAATAAACATAAAAGCACAAAAATAGGGAAAGAAATGGGTGTGGGGGGGCACTTCACAATTACCCAATAAGATTTATAAACAAGGTTTTGGTTGTAAACCATTAAATGTTACATGTTTGCCCACCTTCTAGTGACAGTCACTTTGTAAAACATGCAACCATATTTTTGCTTCAAGAAACAGAGAGACATACATCCTAATGCATTACTGCACCGTAAACATCAGTCAAAATATTGCGTGGTATTGACATTGGCAAAAAAGAAAAGTAAATAACCAAAGAAAGGCCTCTCAAAGCTTGGGCCAGCACCCCTCTGAGACCTCCATTCTACAAAAATTGTGAGAACTCACATTTAAATCATTTGAGCTGTTTCTGTAAAACTCTGTCTTGGTTTTATTTGTTGCTGTAGATAGGTAAATGTAGCTGATCACCAAATAAGTAGCGAAAACAGCATTTCTTTTCATTTAAATCTTTGTCAGTCAGAACAGTTTATTTCAGCATGAGGCCAAAACTTTTTTTTTTTGGATGAATTGTGGGAAGCTAAAACAGTGTGTTTCAGCAGAGTACTTTTTTTTATTTATTATAAAGACTTAAATTGTGAATTGTGCAAGAGTACAAATATGGACATGGATATGAAGTACTCTATTAAACTGTTACTCATAAACAACTAGACCACTTAAGTAGGATACAAGTAATTTTACTACATTTTGCAGCAGCTTAGAGGTAGTTTCCAAAACTCTGCATTATATACATAAAATGTTTGCATGTCAAAAATTTAGATTTACTGTAAACTGTAATATTTATAGAACGTAGTATTTCTTTTATATGTTTTCTTAATGTTTGTTAGCAAAAATAACTTTTTTGTTTATGAGAGAGGATGTAAAAATGCTTTCTTTTTCCCCTTCAATGCATACATACAAGTAACTAATGTATAGCATCAGATCATCTTTAGAGGTTCTTACATTGACTTGCATTAATAAATTCATTATAATAAATGCAATAATATTATTATAATATTTGGCCACCTCAGTTTAGGAGTAAATAAAGCCTAAATTGCATTTAGTCATGCTCACTGTATTAAAATGTATGGACGTTGCTTTTTGCCACTTCAAGCAGGGTTGGTCCCGAAATGATTGTAAACAGATTAATGTCTCCAGAATATGAATAACACACACATGCATAATATGAATAGACAACCACTAAATCATAAAAATCCTCAGAACGTGTGCACGTCAGGGCTGTTGTATTTAGAAGAAATTAAATAGTTGCTGGTGATAAACATCGCTTCACCTTTCTTAAAAACCAGAGTGTGACTGAAGACAGAGAGGGCTGTAGGTTATTTCAAGGTCTTGTCTGTTGTGGAAAGTTCAGAAAATTAAAGTTTTTAAAAAGAGGTTAAAAATCCAGTGTGATAAAAGTAAATAATTTTTCAGTTTATGTGAAAAATAAAATAAAAGAATTTACGTAAGTGCCAGTTCACAGTTTCAGTCGTCTCAGTAGGTTTTATACGGCAAGGTGAGGTTACACAACTATAAAGAGAAACTTTAAGACCCTTTGACCAGAAGGGACAGAAAGGAAGAAAAAAAAATACAATGAAAAATGTAAATGTTTAACATATATCACTATGAAACTTCATCATCGTGATCATAGTGGATAATGGCGATTAACATCATTATTTCTTTACCAGTGTTCTGAAATTGTTTTATTAGATATGCAAATTAGACCTCAACTGTCTAAATATGTGCTATTTTGGATACAGGAACAGAAATCTGAAAACTGCATAAAGCTTGTTTCTAAATATGTTTTCCATTTTGCTGGCTGACTAGAGTCAAACTTTTGTTCTTATCAGTTCATACATCTTAAAATGCAGTAAAAAAAAATCTGTTTTACTACAAATAAAATTATCTGATTCTTTTATTTTGGGATATTTCTGGGTAAAAGAAAAAATAGATGTCACAATAATTCTTACAACAAGCTCAGGATTATATCTGCAGAATTAGGTATGGGCATCTGGAATACCTCATTATCACTAATAGTTATTCTACTGGAAATAATCAGTTTGATTTTGGTGAGTGTGGTGCCTGGGCAGACTGGGCTGGACACCGTATCCACTTGCTGAATTTGAATTAATCAGACAGTTACCTGTGGTCCTCTGACATTGGTACAAACTGACTCAAGTGGACATCACAAAGATGTGGTATGGAACCCAGGCAGGTTAAGATCACTTTAGTGTCTAATCTGACACACACAAAAATGTTCTCACAGATAAGTTAATGTTGAAAGGAGTGCAGCACATGTCTGAAAATGGCTTTGAAACTCTAGGAAACACAAAAAACATTGGTAAGTGCTTAATTAGAACAGTATGGTACTTTTAGGTCAGCAAGGCATAGACAAGAACCACTGAAATAAATATGAGCCCTGTAAATTTAGCTTCTAAAAACAGGGTAAAACGTAGCATGGTAAAAGGAAACTTTTGCCCTCCTCCTGCAAGAAGTAAGATTAAAAGGGGCACTTGAACTTAACAGAAAAGAGACAATTAAAGAAGAAAGTAAACATATTATGATTTCTGACACAGCAGGGAAGAGTTAGTTTGGTAGACCTTGATTCAGGAATTGAGGTGCTCCGAATCCAAACTCTGAGAGGAAACAGACTGAGCTGCCGCCATGCCAAAAGTCATTTGGAAAAAGAAAAGATACGTAATCCAGGCCTGGGAATCCAGTTATGATTACTACCTTAATGCATGTAAGATAACCAGGTGTTTACATGAGTTGCAGTAATCACAGTATTGCTTGCTGTGGCTGTAATCATATTATTAAAGTGCACAGTGTCTGACTGAGACTGATAAGCCTGGAGTCGCAAGAGGCTGGAGAACAAACTTCAGATTCATGAACACATTATGACACATGGCTCTAGTAGCATACTGCTGAGGCCAGCACTTACACAATGAAGGGAATACACGGATTAGCTAGATGCAGTGGGTTGATATATTGTTCTTTAACGCAAATGCAACCTGGTCCTGTCTGATATGATAGACGCAGGTTGGGTGGACTGCAGTCACATGTGATTTAATATCATTTAAGGCCTTACAACAATATTATTATATAGTCCTGTAATGGACTGATGACTGTCAGCACGGATAGGCTCGAGATCATGTACTGGATAAGTGAGGGGGCGGAGCAAATCAAGAGGCCCTTCTGATAAAGTTAATTTTAAATAGATTATATATGCCATCACAAAAGTTATCATTATTAAGTGTTATGTAAGGAAAAGCACAAAACAAACTGTAAAATGTTACATTAAAATTGTTACAAGTAAAGTATTTAAGGTCAAAGTCCTCACAGCAGGAAATGGTCCCAATAGGAGTATGCTCTGTACACTTTACTGTACACATCCCTACAAGTACTCCGCTGGATTGAGATCGACTGTGACTGTGCAGGCCATTTGAGTACAGTGGACTCATTTGCAGGTTCAAGAAACCAGTTAGAGATGACTGGAGCTTTTGTGACATCATCCTGAAAGCATCCATTGTACTATAAGATTGCTACACTGTGGTCATTAAGGGATAGATACAGTAGCAGCAATGCTCAGATAGGCTGTGGTATTTAAACCATGCTCAGCTTGTATTAAGGAACCCAAAGCGTGTCATTAAAATATCCCCCACACCACCAGCCTCAACTCATAATGCAACGCAGGATGGAGCCATGCTTTCATTTCCTTACATTGAATTCTGACTCCATCATCAGAATGTCACAACAGATATCAAGACTCATCAGATCAGACAATGTTTATCAATTTTCTACTGTTCAACTTTGGTGAGGCCATCTAAATTTAGCCTGAGTTTCTTGTTCTTACCTGACAGCAGTGATACCTGGCTCTACATGCTGTGTTCAGAGATGCTCTTCGACATACCTCAGTTATAATGAATAGTTATTTGAGTTACTTTGCCTTCTTATGAAGTTAAAGCAGTATGACCTCTGACCTCTGGGATCAACATGCTCACTGGATATTTTCTCTTTTTCACACCAATCTTTGTAAAGCCTAGAGATCATCGTGTAAGAAAAGCCTACTGGATTAGAACCACTTAAAAACATAAGAGCCAGATAAAAGTAATTTCTAAAAACACGGTAAAAAAAACAGCACAGCATGATAAAGGAAAACTTGTTTTCCTCTTTTATTACACAAGAAAGAGACACTTGAACAAAATAGAAACAACACTGTTAAAGAAAAAAGAAATACAGTTTTGAGTTTTTCAGAGTCAGATCAACCTGTCTGAATACCATCTGGCACCAACAATCATGTTCAAAGTCATTTAAATCATTTTTCCCCCATTCTAGTGCTCACTTTGAACTTCAGGGACTCTGTCTAAATGCATTGAATTACTGCCATGTGCAGGTGTACTTATTAAAGTGGCTGGGGAGTCTTACTATAGAGAAAACATCAACTTTCTGTCTAGCTCTTCTTCTTCTGTCATAAAAATATTTACTTAAAGCAGCCACTGGGTGGCGCATTTTACTAATATTTAAAACATAAAATTAACCAAGCAGTAACATAACAGAAATTATAGAAACAATTTTGAAACATTTTTTTGAAATTAATTTGGCTTGTTTTATAACTATTCTGGCAGTGGGAATAAACTTCTACTCTGGATAAATGAATAACTGAATGAAGGTATATGGAACTATGTAGCAAAGGAAAAAAAAAACTCTCAATATGTCTTATATTTTAGATTCCTATAAGTAGCCACCCTTTGCTTTGTTGACAGTGCTGCAAACCCTTGGCCTTCTCTCAATGAGCTTCATGATGTAGTCACCTGAAATAGTTTTCACTTCACAGCTGTGCCTTGTCAGGGTTCATTTGTGGAATTTCTTGCCTTCGTAATGGGGTTGGGACCATCAGTTGTGTTGTGCAGAAGTCGGGTTGGTACACAGCTGACAGCCCTGTTTGACAACAGTTAGAATCCATATGATGGCAAGAACCAATCAGCTAAGTAAAGGGAAGTGACAGTCCATCATTACTTTAAGAATTGAAGGTCAGTCAGCCTGGAAAATTAAAAACTTTGAATGTGTCCTCCAGTGCAGTCACAAAAACCATCAAGAGCTACAACAAAACTGGCTCACATGAGGCCAGCCCAAGGAAAGTAAGACCAAGAGTCATAAATTCATCTGAGTCACCAGCCTTAGAAATCACAAGTTAACAGCACCTCAGATAAAAACCACACAGAGTTCCAGTAGCAGACACATCTCTACAGAAGAACAGAAATACTTTGTTTGGACCAAGAAACACAAGGGATGTACATTAGACCAGTGGACATCTGTGCTTTGGTCTGATGAGTAACCCGTGTAGCATGGAGGAGGTGTGATGGTGCTTTGCTGGTGACATTGTTGGGGATTTATTCAAAATTGAAGGCACACTGAACCAGCATGGCTACCACAACATTCTGCAGCAACATGCCATCCCATCTGGTTTGTGTTCAGTTGGACCATCATTTATTTTTTAACAAGACAATGACCCTAAACACACCTCCACACTTTTGAGTAGTAGTCTGTGTGTGTTGTGTGTTTTGGAGCCTTCACTGTGGCCATAAGGTGACATTACATGAGCTAGTTTAAATTTATATAGTGATCACTTGTTGACAGATATTTCAGGATAATAACTGAAGATAAGGTTTGGTGTACCGTATCTCCTTATCTTATCTATATTTTAAAAATCACAATCTGGTAAAATATTAGTGGTGTGGGGGTCACACTTGAATCTAACATCAATAAAGTTAAGATATAGTAGAAAAAGATTTATGAGTTGTATCTTTTGATTTGTGCACCCTCTTAAACCTAAGTGAACCTGCATTTACGGCTCTATTTACAGAAGGAGACACATTGACACCACAACCAGAAAGATTTCCATTTTAGCGCGCCATAGCCACACCTCATAATAAACCAGCCCTGCCCTCTGTGGTGTTACGTGCTCCCTTTGTTGCTGAGCAAGCTCCCAACAAGGATGTAAGATGTAAAAAAAAAAACACAAAAAAACAAAACAAGCATAGATGCAGCTCTGAAGGACTCTGGTGGCACCTTGTGGCTGGAAGTATGAACAGCACGTGCTGAAAACACGGAACATGAGATGGGATGGCACAATCTAAAAATCAAACAGTACAGCAGTGATGAGTTGATACTGTGGTTGCAGAGAAGGACTTCTCATTTTTCAGATTCTGGTACTGGGTGATTATAAACTTATCACCCAAAGTTAAACACCACACGCACCATTAGGTGGAAGGGTGGAGCTTTTCTGTGTTGATGTGGGATCATTAAGAAAGTGACTGATGACAGTTGACGGAGCTCACTGCTTTAAGACGGCTAAGCAATACAGCAAGAACTGTGCTATATGCACTTTTAGCATAGTGCCGAAATGGAAGTGGGCTTCACGCTTATAGGATGTGAAGCTGGATAAGGTAAAGAAAACAGGTGATTTGTGCTGACATTTCACGAAACTGCTGTGGTTAAAAGTAAACACGGTTTGCTAAACATCTACAGTCACTGTGCTTCTGCCAGCAGTGAAATCATCTGTAGATACCAGTGTGCCAGCTAATGTGTCTAAGCCAAACAATGTCTGACACATAACCTTGTGATGAACATTACATCATGTACATTAGTACTTTTGCCACCAGCTGATTTTTGTGTTGTTTGTTTTGTAAACTACAGCAAACTTGGTGAGCAAGATAAACCATACAGACACATTTAGTGTGTTTAGTGCTAACAAACAGGCTGAACTTACTGGCTGCTCCATACCACACACTAATCCTTACAGCACTGTGCAAAAGTCTTGAGCCATCAATTATTTCTTCATGTTTTGCTAGGGAAATGGGAAGGTGGAGCGATTTATTGAAACATAAGCAAATATATATGAAATCAAAGTAAATAAGGCAAAAACTGAACAATTTGTGCGTCCAGTTATTCTTCTACACAGACTGAACTCGTTTTTGTAATTTCTTCATGTGATTATCCCTAGGTCCAGATTAAAACACAGAGAACGGGCATTTGCTGTGGCTGCCCCCAAACTTTGGAATACATTGCTTTTGCATATCAGATCCTCCTCAACACTGGATACTAAGTCATCTAAAGACCCATTTTTATTCTCTGGCTTTTGATTCATCATGAGTTTGTTACTATTATACGTTATGATTTTATTCACTTTTTTAATGATTTTCTCTTCTAAAACACTATTCTGTTTTTTTTTTTATGTTTAATGACTTGCCCATTGTATTGTACAGTACTTTGGTCAACACCTGTTGTTTTAAGTGCTATATAAATAAATTTGAACTTTTTTTTTTTTTTTTTTTTTTTGCAGAGGAGGCTACCCCCCCTCTGTCCCCTTCTGGCTGCCTCTGCCTCAATTTTATCCCACAACTTAGACATTCACATTACTCACACTCTCATTGCACATACATATAGGATCTTGGGGGTGGGCACGATACACGGAGTCCAAAGTACCATCAGGGTGTACACCCCACCCCTGGCATCGTTGCCCACCTCTCAATTTTAAATACACGTAGACATTGAGGGCTAGCAGGAGGGACCATGCGCTTACCTGCTGCTCTCTGGCAGGTAGCTCCAAGCCCTCCTGGGTTTTAAATGCACCTTAGAACACACATGCATCAACATTACAATGAGCGGGTGGAGGGAGGTTCGGAGTCTTCTCTCACCCCCGTTCTCTGCGACCTGCTGGAGCAGGGGGGCTAGGACTAGGAGGAGGAGTTGGCCGTCCGACTGCGGTCTGGAGTGTGGAGCCTTCCCGCTGCTGCGGAGTCGGGGCGGTCTGCCTCCCCCCACCGCAGGGAAAAGGGAAACACCACCTGGGTCTGGGTGCAGTTCCCCCCTCCAGGGGCGGGGGCACCTAGACCCAGTTCGTAGAGTACGCTTGGGGAGTGTGATCGTGTGTACAACGTCTCTTTATGTCTGTCTCCACATTGGTTGAGTGTGGAGTAAGTGCATATGAGAGCATGAGGGTGGGAATGGATGTTTGTATCTGTGTGTGCCTGTATGTCTGTGTCTATATGTCAGGTTGGGTGTCAGGCGCCACCTCTCTGGGGACATCTCAGGCCCTCCAAGGTTTGGAGGCCTATCTCCCCCTACCACCACTTCCCCTGCCAGTGGCGGACCCCCTCAGACATCGGTGCGTTGGTGGTTCTTTGTGTCCGGGGATGGGCGTCCAGGTACACACCGGCTCACTCCTTGGCGGCCGCTTATCGGGGCCTGGAGCCTGGGGCTCGCTCGGGCCACTTCGGAGGTGGGGTGCCCCCGGCCTCTCGGCCTGGGGCTCGGTCACTCAGGCGCAGCTGGCTGCCGGCGGAGCTCACGGGCGCGTCACTGCAACTCCCCCTGGCTTCTGCTCCGCGGCTGCTGAGTGAGCCCTCATCTGGGACTCTCCTCAGCTCTTTCCGGGACAGTGGCGCAGCTGCCCCTCTGTTGGTCTTCCATGGTCTCTTGTGTTCTGGGGGCCTCTGGATGTCTGGAGTTTTGATCTCCTCCACACCTGCTTCATGCCCTGGAGGACGGGGCTGTGGCCCCCCCACACCCTCTAGCAGATTATTACATGAAGGAACCTTTTAAAAAACAAAAAACAAGCGCGTCCATGCTCACAGGTGTACACACGGGTGATCACACCCACAAACTACACCCTTTTTGGCTCCTACCTCAAAGCACACTGTGTTCTGTTGATCTTATGTGCTGCACAATAATGTTTAACATTTAGTATTTGCTGTCATATTCCCATATATCATTGTGATGTTGTTTATTCTATTACTCTTGTTCTCTTCTGCTTGCTTTCTTTTTTCTTTCTCAGCAGGTGATCCAGGTGATTGATATATGCATTTTTTTTTCTCTGCCCGTTCTGTTGGTTTTTGTCTCTTGCCCTTCTCCCCCGTCCCTCTTCTCAGCTGTTTCTCTTTCCCTCTTTCTTTCTCCCCTTCTTTCCCCCAGTCAAGTCTGTCCCGTATTCAGTAAGTGAAAATAAAATAAACAATAAAAGGTGAATCAAATGGACCATTACGGCAAGGCTGGGATGGTCAGTTTGGTAAAGTAAATCCGTTGGGCATCTTTCTTTGCCTTTAGACAACAATTCTGATGGCAAAAGAGCCAAACGGGACAGGCCAAAAAAAAAAAAAAAAAAGTTAATTTGAACTTGAACTTCACAAAGTGTTCTCCAGGTATCCTCAAAGATATCCAAAGCTTTTCTTTGGATGGATGCCTTTTGTTTCATTCTCAGTCAAGATGATAACACACAACTTCAATAATGTTGAGGTCCGGGCTCTAAGGAGGCCAATTTCATGACTGATGACGTTTTTACTGCACTGGCAGTGCGTTTGGGGTGATTATCATGCCCCCCCCAAAAAAAAGGAAAAAAAAAAGAAGAAGAAAAAGAAGACACTGGCAACAAAATAAAAGTCTGGCTCCTTTAAAGCAAAACTATGTTTAAATGAGAGGTGGATCAAACCTGCACTGTACTGTATTATGTGTCTTACAATTCAGTTAAGAAAGCACCAAGAGCACACGTCACAGTTTTGCTTGTTAACTCAACACTTTCCTTGAAGAATAAAAACAGTGAACCCCTGAAAACGAGAAAGAACTATTTATTATTTTCCAGAATTCAAAAAGTGTACAAAAGTATGTTGGATAAGTACCAACATGTCCTTTTTTCTTTTTTTTTTAATGAAGTGCTCTGACGTTGTTTATGAATGATCACTGTCGCCTGGTGTCCACGGTTAAGCATCCCAAACAACAATCAAATGCAGATAAATCTGAGTTAAGTGTCTCTGTAAAGCCTTTGGTCCCAATGGGAGCAGATGACCATGACGTTTATGGAAGGGGATTTAGTTGTGGGAAGCCTCCTGCATGATGACTGAACACAGACTCAACAGCTGCAGGTACTCGTCTGCACCATCTGACAGACACTTGCACACAACCTGAACCAGAGAAAAACAAACAGATCGAGTCATTAAAAAAAGGATTTAACTTCTACATTTATTCCGACTTACTATTGTAGCTGCAAAAAAAACAGCACCGTATTATATGACTTACTGCCATCTTCTCTGTGATAGTCGACTTCTGCTTGTCACTCAGGTCCTGCTCTATGACACACTCATGAAGCTGTGTCAAGATCTGTGTGGCTGCGTAGCCTTCATCCACCATGTTCTGACAGAGAAGATGATTAAAGATTGATTGCCATACCTTTTATTTTGTGCTTAACTACCTATTTCAGGCTATTAGAACACTTACCCTGACTGCTACCTCCAGTTTTTCAAATGTTCCTCTGAAGCAGATCTGGAGCAGGTTGTCAATCATCTTGTCAGGTACAACCTAACAGAGAGCAGAAGCAAGATCTCAGATGAGAAAGACATTCTAACTACAGTTAATAATCACTTCTTGCAGTCTACTGTGATACAAATGAAGTCCAGCTCACCCCTGCTATTTCAATAACAGCACAATCAGTGATTTCCTTGTCGACATTGAGGCGTGCAGCACTTTGCAAAAATGTGATGGCTTTCCGCAGGTCACCTTCAGACACCCGCACCAAGGCTGCTATACTCTGGATTAGAAAAGACAGTTATCAGACTCCACCAGCTGTGCAAAGAAAGCAGTTGCAGTTCTGCTATACCTCCACTCACATGTTATGCAGCACATAAATGTCACTCAAATCAGACTTTTTCAACAGCGAATACATTTCTGACCATGGATGGATTACCACCTGGGAAAGGTGAGCACAGGACCAGGGACAGTGACAGTGGTGGAGGAACACCGCCAGTATTACCAGACCAAACACAGTAAAATGGAAATGGAAACTGGCTGTGCCCTCAGGCATCTGAATTACATTAGCCATTTTTTAAACATATCATACAGTTAAGAATATTCAACACTTCCTGCCTGTCACTGAGAACTCTTCTGCCTTGTGCTATTGTGCTTACGACGGGAGCAGGCCACACATACCGGTACTCTTCACAAATGTAGAGAAGTCTGCAGTCATGATAATCCATCTATTTATGTTACAATCAAAATTTTAGGCAGGAACATTCCCTGTATCTAAAATACTTTACAGGTAAGCAAAAATGTTTATACTTGCAAAAACCATCTCTTCACACACTTTGCGTTCTTTTTTTATTTGAAAATGCAGCACCAGCAAAGGATGTTAATAATCATCTACTAATACAATTAAATCAAATGTATAGAAATGGATCATGTAGAATGACTGTAGTATGTGCTTCGACCAGTAGGTGGAGCCTCTTATTGCTTAATGAAATTGAGTGACAGTGCATTGAATTGTAAATTGACTGATGTACATATCACTTTTCTGCTCATGCTACTGAACACTGCAAACTTAAACCCCAGTTAGTTGTACAGGGGCTGATGTCTGCTACACCTAAAAAAGGCAACTGCAACAATCCCCTGTTTTAAACATTAAATATTAAAAAATAAACAGCTGTTTGCTCATATACATTTGTGGACAGGCTTAACAGCCGAGCAGTTAAACAAACAGGAAAATGGGAGTTGTCTTGTTTTTTGTTTTTTTTTGGCCTCTGCAATCAAATCACAAGAAAGCTGGCTGGACTCAACTGGGAGTCTGCACCAAGGACAAAAACAAGACAAATAAGGATTGATTTGAATGGTGAATCATGCAAAGTTACTTCAGTAATGTCCAAGAACAAAAATACAGGGCTGGAAGTGAGTTTAATACAGTGAGCACGACACAAATTACTTGGGTATTTAAAACCTTGACTTTCTGTTGAGTCTGTTATGGGGAGGATGTGTGCAGATTTATCTTAAAATACTGGTGGTGCCAGGGTCAGACTCAATCTAACATTAACAAAGTTAAAAGATACAGCTCATCGTTCTGAGTTGAGCTCCTTACTAAACCCTGATTTGTACTTCTGTGCAAAAAAAACGAAAACAAAAAAACATTCAATATGTATTTGTGGATGAGTAAAATAAATGTGTTGAAACTATACTTGTACTGGTCAACTATTTAATTATTTTTGACATTTTGTAGAAGGACTAAAATGTCACATATCCTCATAGCAGTCTCCAAAAAGACCTAAAAAGTGTGCAATTGATCATCTTTAAACCTGCAGATACGGTCACTGCTGAAGATTACAGCTTCATTAGTAATAAAAGGAAAGAGCAGACTTTCTTTTATTTGTTACATGAATCGTTTTCTTTTTGTGTGCTGCTTTTGTAAAGAAAAAAAAACATAAAACATTTAGCAGCACCCACTGGTAGGATTATTATGTCTGGTAATTTCTTTTACACTCTCCTTTTAAGTCAGCCTCTCAGTTAAAATCAAAGAGCACTTTCAAATAATTTTTACGAGGCATTTTTCCCCATGTATCGAGCAATTAAAAAATGAACCTACACTAGAAGTGCGTAAGACATCTTAGAAATTTCTCACAGGTCTACATTACACTATCTGGTCTTTAAATCTGATGTCATTAGCCATGTCTGGGCCCAAACTCCGCTTAAGGTCACAGTCAAACGATCACTGCTGCATCACTGAGGATTGAAAACTGTCTAAATTCTTTCATCTGTAATAAAATGATCAGTGTTGCTGCTTTACCAGGTGTAACAATTAAGTTTAACATCCAGGCATCCATGAAAACAGAATTTATGAAATTTAACACTGTTAGAAGTTAGCAGGAAGTTAGCTCGCTAGTTTCCACTTAAATATAATATACCATGTTCTGACAGAGATTTCTGAAAAAAATTAAGATGTACAGCTCTGCTATCACTTCCGACATAAATGAAGACAGAAAACTAAACAGCAGTGACGTTTATAGGGTTACTGAAGTTTAGCTAGCTGGTATATAATGATGTGCTACATGATCGCTAGCGACACAGCTATGTTAGCATAAACACAGATAGGCTGGAGGACGAACGCTAACTTTTTTCCACTCAATAAAAGTTAACGCGAGGGTTCCCGAAGGTTAGGGACAAATGCAATCGCATGGCAGGATGCTGTAAAAGGACCAAACTTCAGTCAGGAGAACGACTGATATAATCCATCCAAAATACCAGGTTAGTCATTAATATACTGCTGCATGGGCTCGGCTGTAGTTACATCGTAAGGTTTCAAAACCTGAAGCTTTAAAATGAATAGTGGTAATAAAAACAGAAAGGCCGACCACTGTGATCACTGACTGTTTTTAGGGGCTTGTTGAGATTAAATAGAACAAGATACAAAGCATTAAAACGTGTTAAAAACACAAAAGCCTTATTAAACGCTGAGTCGTTTGGGCCCAGAAGCAGGATTCATCACATCATCACTTGAAGACCGGATAGCAGCACAATCATTTTCTTTCTTCCTACCTCTTTGGTGTACTTGAGGTTCTCCTTTTCGCATATCTCTAGTAGACGTTCTTCCTGGATCTGATTGGCTAGAGGTTTGAAGCGAAACTTGGAACACCGAGAAGTCAGAGGCTCAATAATCCTAGAAAACACACAGACATACAAGCAGGATTACAATAACTGTGTTAACTGTGTGTTTAATTGATTCTGAGCAACAACCCACAGCAGACCTGCTTATATAGTTACAGATGAGACAAAACCGAGTTGTGCGAGACTCCTTCTCCATGGTCCGTCTGAGAGCAGCTTGAGCTGGCGCTGTCATGGAATCGGCCTCATCCAGTATGATGATCTTAAAAGGAGGACACGACTTCCCGCTGCAAATGTAGCAAAATAGTGAAGGTTTCAGCATTAGTTTGGACTTTACTGACAGAGACTTTGGTACTTTATTTCAATAATTATTCCAAAAGCTGTTCTGTCTGTAAACTGAGTTATCATCAGAACACTGCTGGCACCACTGAAATGTGCTTTATGACGCACAGTCACTTTACCTTTATAGCCAAAAATATTTGCATGTTTTAAAGGAAAACTGTACATACAGGAACTTATTCCTTCAGTTTGTGATTGGCTCTACAATTAGAGGATGACGTCTGATGTATGCAGAGCTGAAAACAATCCCAGTTTGCCTTTTAATTCACATTTACCAATTTATAAATGTGAGTAACCTCATACAAAAAAAACCCAAAACAAAAAACAAAAAATAAGTCTAGCTGTTTTCTTATTATCACAAACTGTAAAATGCTGACTCACTCTGGGCGTGTCCCGGCAACAGTGAGCTGAGCAAAGTTTTTGACTTTATCTCTGACGACCTGGATGCCTCTTTCATCTGAGGCATTGAGCTCCAGCACCCTCTGCCTGTACAGTTCTGGACTGAAAACAGAGACACGAGTCAAATATGAGCAGGAACAGTGCAAAGAAAAAAGGGGAGAGATCAACAAAGGTTTAAAAACTATGATGAAGAAATGACTGATGTGAAATCTCTTATCAAATACCACACATACAGTTTACCCACCCATAAAGTTCTCTGGCAGCAGCTAAGATGGTAGAGGTCTTTCCTGTTCCAGGAGGGCCATAGAAGAGCAAGTTGGGAAGCTGCAATTTAAACACAGATCCAATGATACTGTGCCTTTATGGCCTTGCAGAATGTGCAAAATGAGCACAAGTACAACCCGAATACAAAAATATTGGAAATAACCATGTTTATACTGTATATCTGACAACACACTGCTACATTGTGACAAAGCAATCTGACACAAGTTCGAAAACATTCTTACAGTATACGTGGTACATGCACGAGAACAAAAACACACTCATCTCCTATCAGGTGATGGGAAGTCTGCTGACTAAAGTTGTCTGTCAGATAAGAGAAATGTTTACTGTCCACTTCCACCCAAAACAACCCTCCACATTATGATCTTGAAAGGCTCTGTTCTGAATCACAAGATTAAAGGGACCAAAAACCAGAGTGTATGGCATTTTCATCGTCATCAACAAACCAAATGCAGTAATGCAGCCAAGGCTATAACCCCCCCCCCCAAAAAAAAACCAACCAAATGTTACTTACATCTGCTCCTTCCAGAGACTTCTTCAACACTGCTACAACCTCCTCCTGAAAGGCCACCTCATCAACACACTTTGGCCTGCTGGAGTTCATTGAAGAAAGAGGAAAAAAAAAAACTGGTTTGAGTACCTCACAAGCTTCAATATCAGCACAGGCTACAGATTATATATAGACTCCAGAGAACTGTGCAACAACAAAACAGAAGCACTTTTAACCGCATCACCGTGAAATATTTGTTCAATTTAAACATCTGAAAGTCAATAATATGACTCACTATCCATTACACTTCACATTGTCTTGCCTCTAAAATGACAAACATGACCTTATATCATAATTTAGGTGATAATTGTGTGTTAAACAAAAGTTTCACAAAAATATGACTTTAGATTATTTTATTGTCATTAGTCAACATATCGCAGAAGCACTGCTGAACAAAATTACAAAAAGAGAAGAACACAAAAAAAAAAAAAAAAAAAAATCACAACGACCGAACCAAGTTAAAAATACTGTAGTGTAACTATCTATTACACAATAACTGATAGAATAAAATATATTAGGATGATAGTGCACTGCATAAGAATATTAAATAAATATATACATAATAAATAATACATTTGTGAAATAATGGCAGTCAGTTAAAAGGACCAGAAATTCTTGTAAAGATGGGGAAGGAAAAAAAAAAACAATGTACGTCCAACTGTTTTATTTGTAGCTCTGTGGTCACCCTCCAACGCACTTACATGCAAAATATGTGTTCCATGTTTGGGGGATTTAATAATCATTTTGAGTCAAGAAACAATCCTGAATTTCACTGTGACATCAAAAGATGATCAAAATGTAAAAATGAGACACATGACGCTATTATTCATTATGCATTTTACAGATTAAACATTTCTGTAAATCAACCCCAAGACTAAAAAAACAAAACAAAAAAATGTTGGATTTTTATGGCAATACTGAACAGTCCCCCGGTTAAAAGGCGGTTAAAAGTTTTGTCCTGAAGGATTCTTGAGATTCCTGTAACTCTGTATAGTTAATCAGATGTAGTGTACAGTACACCTTTGTGGGTCATACTTACTACTTTTCTACCCAAGGAACAGCCTTGGCTTTCTTCTCTGCACTGGGTCCAGCCACTGCCTTATCTTTCTGAGGCCTGGCTGCCTGACCTGTTGCTCCTTTCAAAAATGCTTGCATGACTCTTCTTTATTCTGTTAAAATGAACATACAAAATGCACACACTATAATTATTATATCATAATTATACAGAGGTAGGGTAGGTTGTAACAATATTTTGGAAACAAAGATAAAACAAATGTCCAGCACTGTGCAGAATTCCATCCTGTACCATGATATCCACATGTAGCTGCCTTGTTTAATCAAGCTATTCTCGTGAAAGCTGCAATATTCAAAGACATGTCACCTAACAAGTAAACCATAACATGCCAGAATAATTGAAATCCAAATTATCAAGCCAATTATGAGCTACATCATATATGCACCCCTTATTTCTAATCCTGTTCATTCAGGTAACTTTCAAGAAAATGAAAGCATCTTTAGCTCCACCTCAGCCTGCTGTCTTTTTGTTAGTGTCACCATCTCCCAACCATTGATTACGGAGTAGTGTTGGAGACAAAGTTAGAGAGGGAGCCAAGTTAATCAAACAAACAAAACCAAAAGAAAGAAACAAAAAAAGCAACATTTTACAACTTCAACCTAAAGCGCTCTATCTATGCAAGATAGCATGGGTGCTGTGTAGGAGTAAAGTCAGTTTCAGTCCACTTCTGTCAGTTTGGACAAGTGCAGAGACAGTGGATATCTAGGACAAAGGATGCTGAATATGGAGCTAGCAGAAAGGAGGAAACAAGGAAGAACACAGAGAAGGTTCATTGACGTAGTGTGGGAGGACATGCAGAGTTGAAGTGACAGAGAAGGATGCTAGGAGTAGGGAGAGATGGAGGCACACTGTGGCGACCCCTAAACAGTGCAGCCAAATGAAGAAGAGGCACGCCTCACAAAGATCGCTCTGTTGTACTGAAAGATTTGCTACAAGTCTTTTTAGACCCGGTATGCACAAGTATGAGTTAACAGATCGTTTAAAGAATGGTTGAACGACTGGAGAAAAAGACATAACGATCATTAATCGTTAACGTCAAGCCTTATTTCATTCGTTGGACAGTAAACGTTAAAATTTGACATCATAACGTTGGGATGCAAGAGCGGCACTTAAGAAATTTAACATCACAACAGACAGAACTGTATTCGTTATGTAGCTCGCTAATGAGAAAGTGAAGTTAGTGGTTTACTTTGAACAGCAGAGACAGTTTGACCCAGACATCACTGGTGTGTAGCCCATGTTAGCTGCGGTTAGTAAACACTTAAAGAAATATTTCCACGCCGTCTTCCTGAACATTAAATGGCATTTGGCACTGTTTTTAGCATCATAGCACAACTTATCATGGAAGCTAACGAGGCTAGGTGAGTTAGCCACTGTGCTTACTATGAGCTAATAACATTAGCCCCGTTGTTAGCTCCAAAGGGCCGCCTTGTGTCTTTTTTCATAAACATGGACCGCTTTAGAAGTCTTACCTAGGGCGGAGTGAATGAATATCTAAAACTCCAGTAGTAGTAATAATAATTCTGGCCCCTGTCTGCTTAACTCCGTGTCCTCAACAGCGTCTGTGAGTCTTCCCGCGTTAGAGGCCGAAAACACTTCCGTCGACATCATTGTGTAACTTCCAATCATATGGTGCAGACGCCGCTCGTTTCCTTAGTCACGTCTCCTCCCACCCCTTTCTCCTTTTGGGGGAGAGGGGCTTTTTTTTTGTCTCCTTTTCATTCTGTATCCATCCTGGACGATAATTTCCCGTTATTTTCGTTTGGTTTGTTAATACGCAATATTTCCGCTTATATTCTAAACTGTTAAATTTTAGACAAATAAACAAATAAATAATCCGATAGTTTAGATTTAATGATTTCATCTGACAAAAACAAACACTGTGTAGTCATGTTCCTAAGAAATACAGGATTATGTGCTTTGTTTTGTCAGCCAGTTGATGGGCCATTGATCTTGGCTGTTTCTGTTGTACAGCCTGTGATTGCCTGCAGAGAGAAGATGAATGAGTAGCAAGAGCACAGATGTCTCTGGCTAATAGACAGTCCCAGGAGCATACAGGGCCATGGAGAGATGCTAGAGCCCCTTACATTGTTTGGTTCAGGCAAAATGTGGAGCTGGATTAGCAGAGCGGCTTTAGTAGCACCGAATGACTATGTGAAGTGAAAGCGTAAATGATTTGTTTTGTTCGTGCTCTTGCGTGATGAGTCGTGTGAGTTATTTAATTTAACACGGTCTTTTTGATGGCTAAATATGTAGGGTTTTAAAAATGTTTTATGTTATTTTCCCACATATTTAACAAAAACAGAATATATATATATATATTTTATAATGTTTAATTTGATAATCATTGTGTGTTCCTGGGGCTCCCCTCCTCTTACAGTCCAGCTCCAGGCACCAGGATTTCTCTCTTGGACCTATTAACCCCCACCCCACCCTCAGCCAGCTCTGTGTCTCTCCCTCCACCCTGCAGGCAGGTGAAGCAGCCTTCTGATTCGTTTTCCCTCTGTGTGACTCAGCTTCTTTATGAGAGCAAATAGAGCATCATCAAAGCAGCAGCACCACTGATTTCCTGCCCATCAAGCTTGAGGAGTTTCCCTTTCAATGGAGTTGACTCAACTATCTCCCCTGGCTGAGGAGCATTCTGTCTTTTCCTAGGTTAGAGGTGCTGTAAATATTTACTTTTGTTCTATGAGGATTTTTCTGGTTTTCAGTTGGGGCTTGGAGCATCATGACAAGGAACGGTTGGCTCTATTCGTGTCTGGATGGCTGATCAATAATTGGATGTTTTTACTTACAAATTTTCTGAAAATGCAGTTTTATTTTTTACTATTGGCACAGTTTTCTGACTGATAGGGTGACAAACAAATTGCCTCTTTTGTTGTCTTTCCGCTTGACTTGTTCTGGCTTTTATTGTTTAATTGCTTAACAGTTACCTTGCCATTGTTTTTTACTGAACACTGACTGGCAGATTATCTTGCTCACCGTTCAATTGACTAAGCTATTTTATTTTCTATTCTATCAACCCCAACTGGGTTTTTTTTTGTTACTTTATATGTGCCTTACTAGCAGCGTGGTTATTTTATACGTAGACTTACTATTTAGCTAAGTGGCTGGGAGTGGCATCAACATTATCATTATCCCCAGGCTTTGTGGCTGTCTGTGATGGTGATAAATGTGAGGAAGGACTTGGAATAAGAGTATAAATAAGAATCAACATATATGAGGGGAAGAAAGGGAGACACAAATCTCAGGGGAGAAAATTGGATTAGGGAGCAAAAGCAGGGGAGACTGTCTGGGGTGGAAGGGTGACGAGAGGAGGTGTGGCAGCAGAGAGAGAGAGTGAGACGAAGAGAGATCAAGAGAAGAGTGGATGCAACCCACACCCTGAGATGCTGTGCTGGCTGAGAGAGGACGAGATGTCGGTTCAGGAGCTGCTACAGAGGGTCGAGTGTGTCATCACTCATGTCGGTAAGTCATCGTATATCTTCTCAGTTTCCCCCCTTTGTCTGTCTGTTCATGTTTCACTCTCAGGTGGATTAATTAGAATAAGAGGAGCGGATGTTTTAAACGGTATCCTCTCATGGGAAATTCTAAGGAGAGCCCGCCTCTTGGAATATACCCTCGTTGTGGTGAAAGATCTTCATCTATAAATCTTTGACTTGTGATTAGGAAGCAGGGCAAATGAAATGGAGGCAGGGAATTTCCATCCTCTCATCAGGACCACTGAGTGAAGAGGGATGCGATGGGCAAGAAGGAACATGTGCCAAAGAGTGTAGCAGAGAAGTCATTGGGTTCAGTTGTGATTTTCAGCAGCAATCAACATTTTTTTTAAATTGATTTTTCATTTCATTCTCATTTTCACTGGCATACATTAACTGTTTCCTTTGATGCGAGTAAATATTACTGAGACCAGGATCTTATTTTCTTGTTTTAATATAAATAATGATGATACATATTCAGTCTTCCATTGATATTGTCCATTTAAGTTTCTGTCTTGTTACCTTTACTCAGTTTTTTCATTGTGCCTTTTATTTCCACCTCTCCTCTTTGCCCTTCTCTCATAGTAATCACTTCTTTTCCATCCCGAGTTCGTCCTTTCTCTCCCCTCTGTGTGTCCTTCATTCTGCCTTCCATGTAGTTCAGTCCACTCAAACCTTTTTTTCTCCTTGCACTTTTCTCCTCATTCATCCATCATTTTTCATCCTCCTTCTCTCTAATTCCGCATCCGGGTTGTTTCTGGTGTGGAAGTAGGTTAATGTGCCACGCTGGAGACGGTTGCATTGCACAGTATTCTCCATTGCTGCACTGCCTGCACTGCACAGTAGCTAAGAGAATGATGGGTAGGGGGGCGGAGGGCAGCCTGTGAAGAGTGTTACTATGGAAACTGGCTCTGAATTAATTTACTGGAAATCATGCTCGCTCAGTATGCTGCCACCAGTGTTTGCAGCACAGATGATTCTGTAAAGGTGTTAATTTAACTGGATATTGTTATATTCTTCACCTGTTTTTAAAAGATTACTTGTTATACCCATTATATAATTGAGAAACTATTGATATTGGTCTCATGCTAACCTGAGTGTAACTTAATTTTAAGTCTGCACTCTGAAGTTAATTGATTTACAGTAGTGTGACTTGTTTCAGTCCAAAAAAGAATGACTACAATATGACTCTGTGAACTGATTTATGTCTGCACATCATTAATACACAGACCCAACCATCAATGATCTTTCTATGCAGCTAATTTGTCATTAATAAAATTTGTTCATTATTATTATTTTTTGTTACTTCAGGCCTTTCAGTTCGGTCTTAAAGTTATACATTACTAAAATTTCATAACAAATATTGGATGTCCAGTTAAAGGCCTCTCTCTGTGATTGATGATTACAATTAACCTTAACCCCACTTTTTAGAGGCAAATAAAAGGAATATATATTTTTTTCAAAACAACAAAAACTGCATAGATTCACTCCAAGTACTCCAGTTTTCTCCGATGTGTGTTAGGTTAATCAGTGATTCTAAATTGACAAAAGTGTGAATGTGAGTGTGAATAATTGCCTGTCTATCCGTGTTAGCTTTGCGATGGATGACCAGTATCAGTGTGTGTCCAGTGAAAGCTCAGATGGGCTCCAGTCAAAGGCTGCAGTTTAACAGTCAGTTTACTTAAGAAGGTTCCTAATTGAGTGACGTGAAGCTGGAAGCATCTGTGTGAGAACGATAATAAGAGCTGGATGAATTCTCTAATTAAGTAAATGTGCTGCATTGCTTCATGTATGGTCCCCTTTAGCACTGGACCATCCTTTATGAAAGGTGAGAAAATATTGCTCTCCCACAATTCAAATATGCATTAACAGCTCATGAAAACAAACTTTTAACATTACACTCAAGCTACACAGATTATCATGCAAATTACTGCAGTTTTTTTCTTTTTCATACTGCAACTGCCTAATATGCATTTATACTTCTTTCAATAATTTGTTTAACTGACAACTAAATGAGCATTGTGCTACTTAACAAAATTACTTGGGAGATGCTGAAGCTTTAATAAAGGCAAGACTTAAAGTGAATCACCTCTTCAGCGGGAAGGGAAAGTATGAGTCGATTGCTGAATGAGGCAATTTTTCCTAATACAGCTATTCACTGTTACGACTGGTAGGCTGCTATATTCCAGTGTTGCATAAAAAGCATGTTATCTAAGATGCACCTTTTTGGAATTCATCTACAGGACTCTGTAGTTTCACCACAGCAGGCCCATGTTAATAAATGCAGTTGAATTTCCTGAGCACTGGATTTCAAAGTTACTATGAAATCGCCATCATTCTATGACTTTATAATATTTCTCACCAGGGTAAAGTGAAAGTGATTACCAAAAAATATTGGTGGTCATTTTTTTCACTATTCCTTTATGAGTATAAACAAAACAAACTATAAGGGCTTTTGGTGATGTAATTCCACCTCTGCTTATTGTTATTAAAGGAATGACAGACACTCTCTCTAATTTTCTGTACAGTCATTTTGAAGAGAGCTTGTTGGCTTTTCACCTTTGATATTGTGCAGGCAGCAGGAGGAGGAGAAGCCTCAAATGGCAGAATATAATTGATCAAAGATGGAATCAATTTTCCTTGGTGTGTGTTAGATCAGTAGAGACAGATCATGAGAATGTACTGTACCAATGTTATAAGATGATACTGTTTGACATGAATTGGGTTTCAGAGCATGCAGAAACAGAGGAAGAGCCAAACAGTTTCAGGCAACACTTTCAAACCTTATCTGAACTGGTGATGTCATTATGAGCACATATAGGAGGTGACTAATGTTATGTTAGTCACGTTGCATATTAGCTTGCAGGAGAATCCAGGGATAGTTGTAACGTGGGTCAGTTGTAGCACTTCCAATTTCTCCAATCAGAGCTAAGTGTCAAATGATGTGATTCATCCTGTACATGCCCAATTCATTTCTTCTATCACATGTGAAAAATTAGCACATTTTGGCAAACACAGACAGTTTAAGAAGAAAAAAATTAATTTGTATGCAAAAAAGTATGTTTTTTTATTTCAACTTTATGTTAATTTCTAATAGCATTATCTGCTTTGCAGTTAAACTCATCAAACTTAAATTATGTTATTTGTATGTCTATGGGGATATATTCTGTGTAGGTCTTTAGTGCTAATGTTTTAGCCGTTGGCTGTAATGTTAGCTAGTTCATGGCTATAGGAGTCTGGGTCAGTTGTAACAGCAACAGTCTGGGTTAGTTGTAACAATAATGCAGATGTTACAACTTACCACACTATTACTTTAACTTATATTAAACAAGTTGGGACAATGACACCAGCAGAGAAAGGTTCACTGGTCACCTTTGTATATGCGGTTAATGCCATTGGCAACACAGTTCCTCCAATGTTTGTGTTCCCACGTTATGCAGACCACTTTGTCAGAGATGGGCCAGTAGGAAATACTGGTAGTGGAAATAAATCAGGATGGGTGCAAGAAACAGATTTCCTCATCTTTCTGAAGCACTTTGCAAACCACACCAAGGCAAGCCATGAAAAAAGTAATTCTTCTCATGGATGTTCAAAAGCTAGATTTCTGCATTCTGTCACACATAGCTACATAAATAGTTCTAAGTGCATTCAGGTGTTGAATAAAAAAGATTACATGTTAAGATTTTGTCAGTTTTTTCACCCATGGATATGTTACAACTAATCCAGGCTATGGGGTCAATTGTAACGTTTCACTCTTTGTGTCTGAGACCACACCATGCAATGAGTAATTGTGCTGCAGAGAAAATAGCTGTACTATTTAATAGCAGATATATGTAAATACTTTGCATTACATTTTGAATCCACTACCTTAAAAGAGCTCCAAGCTACAGACAGAAATGTCAAACGTTATGTTACAACTATCCCCTGTTTCCCCTACACAATTCCCAGTTGTTTTAATTATGAGTTATCTTGCCAACAAAATGCCAACCTGTTATGGATCTGTGATTCCTCTTCTCGGTTGAAGTCTTTTCTACATAACTGAGAAAATGTAAATCTTATTGGATGACTGTTGTACACAGCTATCTGTCACATGTCAAATAAATAAATTAAAAACATTTATATAATTGGAAAGGATTAAATAGAGTTAGGTGAAGTCATTTGGGTATACCTCCTGGTCTACCTCCAGGTGTTTTGGGCTTGATTGAACTTGAAGAGACTATGGAGCAGACCCAGGACATGCTGAAGAGATTATGTCTTCTGACTAGCTTCTTAATGCCTTGCTTTGCCCCCTTAAAAAAGCTAGGTGGTCTGTAGTGTGTGTATGAAAATCGCTATATATCATTTATGATATTGTATTGAGTTTATGGTGCTAGGTTAGATGCTTATCCTTACAGCTTGGAACTCAAATCATAATGTGGTCATATATGTCGTTTGGTATAAGATACAACAGGGCAGAATTAGCAGTATTGTTGCCTGGCCTTTTGCTTGCTGCATTGTATCTTTCTGGAGATTCATCTAACATTACACTACCAGTTTTCTGTATTTGACAGCGTTCACATCTTACATGTCTTCAGAGGTCCGCTACTGAAATCTCAACTGCAGCCTATTGATAGCAGCTCAGGATTTGTAATATTATTCAGAGGCCTCCTGCCTGAAACCCCTGTCACCCACCCAAGCTTCCAAACAGCGCCAACCTTTGTAGTGATGACGTTAGCACTGTATTCTCTCTGCTTCCTCTTCCTGTATATGATACAGGAGTGGAGGTGGGGAGGGGAGGCACACCATATCCTTTGGAAAGTGTCTTTCTTTCTGTCTGCTGGACAGAGGCCAGCTGAACGGTCCTGCTCACAACAATAGAGCTGAACAATAGCACAGGAGAACTTTCACAGTTTGGCCTAATTTTTTTACAGAACAATTTTTAAGAGGATAAATGCTGAGCAGGTCAAATGAGCCAAGGTCAAGTGGTCTGGTCACAGTTTCAGTGTTGACTACAGGGCAAACTCGTTGATACAACTACTGTTTTCCTTTTAGTTTTTCATTTTGAAAACTTCAGTTGGCTGTCAAGATACTTGATAAATTTTGAAAGGTATTCCTGTAATCACAGTGTTCCTTGGAAACGCTCATCAGGACATGTGAATCATTTCATAGTTTCACTTTTAGTTTTTTGCAGTTTATCAGGAACGCTAACTGTTTTGCTTTCCTTGAAAGTTCTGAAATGATTTCACCAATAACTTAACTGGTAAACACACCGAGTGAAAGCTTGTTTTTTATGCTAACAATAAAGTGCTAAAGAGAACAGAAAACAACATCTGTTCCTTTTCGATCTGGGACTGGTGGGAATGCCATGTTCATCAATTATTCAGATTGCTCTAGTGCCTGGTCTGAAACGTCAGTACTCAGTAATGTGTGGAAATGTCCGTCTTGTGCATCCTGGACTGTCACTTTAAGATAGTTTGCTTGCGTCATTTCAAGTCTATGGTGATTTTCTGGTTCCAGTAGGAGAAGGTCATTGTCAGTGAGCTAGCCAAGGCCTGCAGTGACATAATCCATGATGTCAGCGGTTAGAACAGTAGTTGACCAAAAATAGACTTTTTTTTTAATGGACCAGCAGAATAAAAGCTCTATTCTTTTTGTTGAAATAGTTTTGAAAAATGCAATTCCTACAGGCTGCTCTAACTGATATACATGCACCTCATGTAACCCTAGCTAACACTTTCAAACACGAGTGGAGAAAGATTCAGGCTGATGCGTGAACTGTCTGAATGGAAATACTGTACAAGGCTAGACTGTAACACCAGAAGTTTCTGAGAAAAGTCATTTTAAGAGTAACTTGTGTGAACTAGATGTTAAATAACACAGTAAGTAAGAAACTTGGTTACATTTTAGTAAAAAAATATTTCTCCTCCACAAACTGTCCAGTCACACAACACAAAAAGAACCAAGACAACTGATTTACAATACCCCAGAACTTTTTTGTTGCGTGTCCTTTAATGAAGAGTCCTGTAGTCGTGTGGAAAGGACAAACATTTCTGAGAGGCTGAGGTCACTGACAGATATTGGCTGTTGCTGATGACTGTAGTTGTCTTGGTCGCAGCTGATTAGCACTCAGTGGTTTTTCTCATCTTCATGTGTGAAAAGAGAATTAAAGGAAAGGAATTAAACAGGTACAATTTAGTACGATAAAACCTCAAATACAAGTAATGTGTCACGCCAAATTGCAGTAATGCATCCTCCTCAGTCACCTTAAATATTATATTTTCATGTATTTTTATATGGAATGAAAAGTTTTAACAGTCAGAAAATATCAACATTTAACCTAAAAGAAAAAGTCTGATAAACTGCCAAAACTATTGTCTGCAAGGAATATTTATTATATATCACATACATTCTGTAACACACTTATTAGACTATTTGGACACACGCGCCACAGCCTTGACCCACTTTTTGGACACAACCCAACATATGTGCATGTAAATATTCGCCATCTTACTATTTTATATCTTCTTAACATTTTTTAACTAAGAAATTAAAAGTATCCGAGAAGAGGTGGAGGGAAAACACTTATTGATGGATAACCAACATCATACAGTTTTTTCTCTTCTGAATAATGTAGTCGATGCAACTATATGCATCTTTGACTCTGAGTGTGACCAAAACCTGTCTAATTGTGCTGTTTTACATACATGATCAGTTCAAAGTCTAAAGCTTTGTCTATAGATAGGGCGTGGCAGCCATCTCACACGCATCCATAACTAGTGAAGAAACAATGTGGAGAAGCCTTATAAATCATTTGAGAGGAGGGGGCATAAAAGAAGCAGGACGGGGGGAAAGGAAAGCTGGGAGTAAACATGGAAGGATGCAGAGGAGAAGGGAAGTCCCCGCTGCCTGATGAGAGTATTGTTGAGGATATTTGTGTAAACTGTGGTAAGAACTGAGCAGCTAAGCCGGTCACAAGGCTGCCAGGAGAGGCTCAACCCCCCTCTTTGACGAAAACACGAACATCAGCACACACATATCCATACCTCTCTGCCGTTTCTTGCTACTCTTACACACAAAATGACAAGGACTGGTCCTGAACTACTGAGGAAAACCAGACAGCCCTGAGGAGTGGACTGTAGTATCACCAGATCTTTGTATGTGTGTGTTGCTGTGGACATTGGACTGGATGTTGGTTTAGCGGTGTGGCTCAGCCCCTCCTGTACACTGTGTCACAGAAAGATCAGCAGCAACATGGGATCAGTAATATGTAAGTGACTGTCATATCGACTGTAGTGACTGCGTTATAGGTGTGTGTGCTATATAGCTTTGACTTAATCCGTGCTCAGTAAAAAAGAGCTTTAAAGGGTCAAAGCCTATAATAATGCTGCTTCCTTAGTACCACCTTGTCAATGGTAGTGATGGGGATACACACGAGTCTGTAGTGGTTTGTCAGGAGTGGGAGTGAAATGGACCTGCAGCTTATTAATACAGTTTTGTGTGGTAAAGTGTTAGTCTATCCCATGTGTTTGATCTTGTGAAATATAAAATACAAGCAGGTAAGCTACATTATTGTACATGCTAACATTTTCATACATGGTGGTGGCACGAACACAGTTTAACAAAGTGCAGATTTCTCAGTTTTTGCTTATTGTGACATGATAATAATAACATATGATAAACTAATGTAAAACACTGATTGTGAGACTGCATAGAGATGGAAGAGGGCAAAATAACTTAAATGGGCACCTGAATAATAATAGCTTATGCAGTGGTGAGGAGTTATTGAAAGAGTCAATTTAACTATAACAGAAGGTGCAGAAGCTCTATTTGAAAAATTAGCTGAAAAATATGTTTTGATTTGATTTGATTTGATTTTATTGATTAGCATTCAAATATCTCAGTGAACAGAACAAGGATTATCTGAGGTCACTGGTGCTTCTGTGATTCTCGCTCAATCAACAGTCCTGTTATAAGCTTAAGAATTTGCTAGCAGAAGATTCCTCCTGAAGTCCAGTACCTAAAGCATCCACAAAGAAGGGCTAGATCAACTATTAAGGATGAAAAGGGAAGCATGCATGGATATCACAGGCAGATACCCACAGAACGAACATAAAGTGTGCATCTTGGGCAGTAAAGGAGAGAATAAAGGGAACAGCAAGCCTCTCCAGGGGAATTAAAGGAGCTGGCTGACATCAAGAGAACCAACATCAATTTTTCAAAAAGGCCAACAGAGATACTCGACTCATAACTGCGCATGAAAAAGGTATTAAGGTTAAGGTCCTGTAGAACTTCAGTTTTTAGACTGAAAAGAAAGCGTTCCAGATACAGCTGACTGACAAAGGACAGCAGAGACCAGTTATGACAGTCAGAGGAAAGGGTAACCTTAGTGAAAGCTAAAATCCTCACAGGCAGGTGTGACAGGCTCTGTCATCTGTAATTTAAATTTGACCATTGGACCTTAAAATACAAGATGAAATTCAAATTATTTGAGATGCAAATTTATCATGTAATCTAAATATGCATCAAAAGCATTGCGGTTTTGCAAAAGAATTTGTCCTCAAAAACACACTACAAAAAAAAGAAATGCAGTTCACATCCAGCAATGATGTGCTGGTCCTGGTGTTTCTACACAAGAAAAGGAAGAAACAGGGATTCTGGGTTCATCCAGTTCTCAACAGAAGGCAACAGCAGGGAGAATCTAATGGTTTAATCCAAGAGTTGAAGTTGAATCACAGCTGCTTTCATGCATTTGCAGGATGTTAGTCGGGCAGTTTGATTGCTTGTTGGCAGAGTTGGGATCACATCTGAGGAGACAGAGAAATTATTTTAGAGATAGATCGGGAGCAGTGTCGAGCTGTATGTGTGAGATAAAACAATCTTATTTTACAATTTGCATATTTGATTGCATCACCACTAGATGATGCTCCAGCTGGTTAAATCTGTTTATTTGCATGTGAAAAATCTGAAAAACTGAGCTGAGAAATGATTTCATTTCAATCATTTCATTTGGTAATGAAGTGAGATAAGGTATTTTGAATGTCTCTCATTATTATGAATTCTCAAACAAAACAAACAAACAAACAAACAAACAAACAAACAAACAAACAAACAAACAAACAAACAAACAAACAAACAAAAATGCCAACATTTAAAAAAGGTCTGTTTTTCTTTGATTCTGTACTCACAAACTAATTTCAGGTAATTCACTTGCCAGAAATAAAGCACCATACAGCAAACCTTTAAATGAGATGCTTATGGGATTTTAGCCACCTCCAAAAAAACTTATTTTATTTTATTTAGTGCCTTGAAAAGTTACATGAGCTGATTTTTATCTGGGTAAAAACTATAAAAGATTAAGTACAGTGTGTACCTGAATAGAGTTCACTGCTGTAATCCACTTCTACGATAGCTTAAAATAAGACTTCAGTGGGTAGAGCTTTTTTCACCATATAAATAAGCTGTTTTCTCACATGCATTTCAGTTCAGAACTATTTTAGACATTTCAAGGCAGTGATCTAAGTGTCAGAATAAGTCCTATCAGGCATTACATGGTTTTTACTAAAAGTCTGTATAATGTCAGACGGAGCCTACGCAAGAATAGATCAGGTCATTCTGAGCTAGAGAATGTCTACACTCTTCCTGGTGCCATCCCTTGCCTATACCAAGCAGCATATTTCCAGTAGAGAATACATGTGCAGATAATCCCCAGCTGTGTGTTGCATGTAAAAAAAGACTATTCTTGACAATGTCTCAAAATGATTCTCTTGACTTTATCATAGGTTGGTGATTGTGTTTAAAAGGTTTGCAGTATTGTCACATTACAGCAAGAGCACAGGTGTGACCGAAAATATTACACCTACATGTCATGTGGGTAAGCAGCCAGGATGCTGATGTTTTGCATACTGGCTCACTGGAAACAATACTGTATTTCTCCACAGTATCCTTTTTTATTTGTATTTTTGTTGTTAATTATTTCACAAAATTACACAAAATCTCTCAAAATTAGGAGAGAAGTGTACAGGGTAGAAAAGAACCTCTAATAGAGTCTACATAGAGTGTAAACTCCCTCCTTCACAGCAGGTCTGTGATTGTAACAGGTGTGGGTGTATGCAAATGACCTGTAATAGGCTTTACCCTGTAGCAGAGATTATGACAGAGAGCCAGAAACAGACATAGACAGAAGTAGAGAGGTTACAGGTATCTTGTGGGCTGTACAGGGACATGCAACAAACAGGTCCAGCAGCACAGCGGCATAGAAAACAAAAAGTGTGTATTTGTGTGTGTAACAGACAGGAGAAGCATTAGACAAACATGGATCACCCCCCGCTTCTCTGACAGAGTCAGTGGGGAGGCAGGACAGGTAGATACCATAGAAAAGAATATACATGCAGTACAACCATGTAAGATTCAGTTTATTCTGACTACAAACAGAATCTTGAGGAAGGCTGTTACATCAGACCTTTGGATCTTGTTTTACAAGTTGTGGTAAATATGGACGTTTATGGATCTTATTCCACTGTACGGATCTCCATTGCTGAGATGGAATCTTACTACAGCTTCCTGGAGGTGTGTCAGGAGACTGAATCAGCCATACTAGGAAGTATGTAAATCCTCTATGCACCATTACATTCTTCTCTCAACCCTTTTAATATGTTACCTTTACACTACTATACAATTTTGGTTCAATACAGCTTTGGAAGTGATTAGAAATTTGGGCACTATAGCACTAATAATTTAGCTTGAAAGAAGCAAAATTACTTTGACAAGCAACAATGTAAAATATGTTTTGACTGCAGCTTATAAAGTATGACTCTGTGTGTATGAGACAACTGCGCAGAAGCAGCAGAAAACACAGAAATTCAGTTGCTGTTTGGTCCTAGTCAATAAAATCTTAATGTCTTTATTAATAACAAAAAATAATTTTACACTGTTATTGTTGCTGACTCATGTTGTAGTTGCTCATATCAATCCTGCTGTTATAGCCTGTTTATTCAATTCTAGATGATGATGAAACCTGTAAACAGATGTAAGCAACAAAAGCTTCAGATCACATTGAAAGAAGTTGGAAATGAAGCTTGTTTGTTGCCGTCAGCGGTTTTAGGAACCTTCCTATAGAACAGCTAATGTTAGCATACTAGCATGTTGGTAATTAATTTCATTTATAATCTTTAGTAAGTTTGTACAAAAAAAGAGAACTGTTCTGAAAATATGGCTGTTTGGAGTGCATAAGCTTTGCTGCAATTTCTTAATAAACTTTGTACAAATTAAAGTTCTACTAGAAGAATCGATACTTTGCTGAAGTTATTTGATCATGCTGCAGGTTATGCTCCTAAAAATGGTTCTATGTGAATTGTTGGGTTTCATATTTTCACCAGACTGTGTAGAATCCTCTATGTCTCTAATGAATGGGGCGTTCTAACCTATTCAAACGTGACAGTGTGCAGTAGTGTTCACAGTTTTAACACACAAAAAGATGTATCTAAAGAAAATTTTACTTTTCTGATGAAACAATTTGACATTGATTAAAGCAGCACCAAATGAACTTCGATTGAGGATTTTTAATTCAAATTATCATGCAAAATATATAAAAAGTGATGATTAATACAAGACACAAACAAAAAGTGAACAGAGGTGTTAAAATCCAACAAAGAGTGAGAACAACAAGTAAAACTTAAACTTTAATATGTAAATGACCATTATTGTCGTAATCCTAATAGCAATGAAAATGTACAAGTGTACAAGATAAATCCATTTTCAGCTAATAGGAGTTCCCTAATTGAAAAATGAATGCACACACCAAGAAAAAAGCTTTATAGTTTCGTTTAGATGAACTGTTCTGGCTGAAGAGTTCATCGTTCTGTTGTTAGAATATGTGCAGGTTCTTTTATCTCTGTCTAATATCCTTGATTATATGGCACAGAAAGAAAGAAATGAGCTCCAGTATCTATTGTTTTTTTGTTGCCATTAGTCTTCCTATGCAGATTTTTTTGGACCTTATCACAGAGATATTAAGAAACAGTTTCTGCCTTTCCAGTTTATTAGGTTTTTTTTTTCTTTGCTTGCTGCCAAGGCAACCAATATGGGATCTTTACATTTTGAAGCTGGTCATTAAAATTGATTTTTGAATGATAGGAAGCATGTTTGTTCATGCAGAACTCTTTAACATTGGCTTTAACGTCCTACTTGTTGGTTGAAACCTGTGATTTACAGTAGCAACAGAGATGTTTCTGTGCTCCCATTACTCAACATGTGTGCTGACTGATGGACAAACATCAGAGTGCTTTGTTTTGTCAGTCGCTGTCAAGTCCAAGATCAAGACCAAGCATGCTCGTATTTATGGCAACAACAACAAAGACGGCTACATACCAAATGCATATAGAAATGCAGACGTTGCAAGATGCCCCAGTGTTCATGGTTAAAAACAGGATCAGGCTTGTGACTCATTATTAGCAGTCCACATTTTATGAGGTGATAATGATATTCATTGGGATAATGTATGTGTGTGTCAGGGAATGAGAAACAGAGAAGTGTTATCAGCGGATCTGTCACTGGACATCCTCTGATTGTTTTCTTGTGCTGACGCCTTCTTCCTGAGAACCAATAGGAAGCCCCCCCTTCACCTAGACCTTGAGGAACAACAACCCAAAAATAACACTGGCTCTGCATCATAATTGTGTATTTGTGTTTGTATATGAAAAAATCTGTTTTGTGTGCTCCCTGTATCTGAGATTGACAGAGATCAAAGAGAGATAGGAAGCTGTCTTAAGAGAGTGTTTGATAAACTTCTGCATGTTTTCACATGTGATATAAAACCTTTTATTAATGGAAACAAATTCTTACATATCATATGTTTTTCATCAAAGACGTGCAGGTATATTAAAATTGGTTTGTTGCATATTCACTGTTTGGCAAACATTTTAAATTGGAAACCACTATAAAGTCTGTAATGAGCAGATCTTCACAAATTAATGCGGTTACAGCATGAACTTAAAGAAGCAGGGGCAGCCCACTACTTCCACTTAAAAACGGTAGCTGCGAGTATAATGTGGGTCTACTCCAAACACACTGAACTCATTCATGAGACCGCTGTTATCCTGCTTCATGCTGTTAATAGAGACTCTAGTCTATGTAACATTCCGAGTTCACATCACTGCTAAGAATTACACAATTTAACATCATGCAATTACCAGATAAAATCCAGGTTTCATCTTCACCTCTCTGTCTTTCCATTGTCTTGATCACCATGTGCGCATCATTTTTCTCCGCTTGTCCCTGCACAGATACTTTTTTTGTCATTTTGCCTAGAAAACATTTAAACATCGCATCAGTAAATGAAAATTAAAGTCCTGGGGCACATAATAACAGTACAGTAAATATTCTGCTTGGCTGAAAGGAAATGTTTCACTTTGCTTATGTTTATTCTGATATATTCATTGTTGCAAAGCAAGTTTTTATGCAATCTCTTCCCCTTTTTGAGCAAATTAACTGAACTTTAATCATATACTATATATAAAAGATGACTATAACAATTCAGTCACTGATAGGTTTGTGGAGTGTCAATTTTTCAACTTTGATACTTTCATGTGTACAGTATATATTTAAATGCGTGCAACATAAGGGATTGAAATATTGTGATCTTTGGGGACTGACTCACATTTGGAATAAACTCCAAGTGCCCATTTCCCATTTCTCCAAGTTGCAGTGTTTGGCACTTCATTACTTACAGTGTTGGGAAGGTTACTTTTAAAATGTAATCCACTACAGATTACAGAATACATGCCCCAAAATGTATTTTGTAACGTATTCTGTTACGTTACTTGATGAGAGTAACGTATTCTGAATACTTTGGATTACTTAATATTCTATCCTGCTTTTTACAACTACATGAATGTACTATTGCTGTGTTATTATTATTCAGTAATAATTATTATTATTACTGAAGGTTACTTGCCATACCAATACCAACTAGATTTTTAATTCTTAATATAAAATGAATAACAGTAGGGTGGACATTAGGTAAGGCTGCACTTTTTGCAGCGATCTTGTATAGGAAACTAAATAAACACCTCCGAACCGTAGTAAAGGGACCTCTGGCTAATACGTCGGGTTCATGTCGGGCTTGTAGCCGAAAAATAGCTTTACTTTGTTGTCTGGGTCGACTATGCCAGCGAGAGACAGAGAGAGGCGTTGAAAGGCTGCTCCAACAGGACTTATTGTTTCGGAGGTAAAGACAAACACAGTGTACAGTCGACTCTTAATAGTTTACTTACAACTGGGCTTGTCAGGCACTCTTTTTGGCTGCAGTGGTTATATTATATTGACCATCTTCCATCTCCCGTTTCTTCTCGGTGACATTTCGTACTTTTCGACTCTTTTTCTCCCTCCTTCGCTCACAGACACATAACGGGTATGGCAGTCCATTCTCCCTGCCCATGAGGCTACATTCTCTAGGGCTATGCCTGTAACAACCTGCCTATTGCCTTCATATTAAATCATTTTGTGAATATTTTTTAAAAATGTTTCTTCACGTCATTATGCGGGCCGCAAGTAGAGGTGACATGGGCCGCGAGATTGAGACACAGGCATTAGAGCCTCTTAATGCGTGTCTTGTTTAGGTTTCCACCGGTGGGGAAACCAAAAATAGAGAGGGCATAGCCTAACATATGAAACAGGAAAATACGGCCATGTAATCCATTCATTTCAACAAAGTAACTGTATTCTGAATACCACCCTTTTAAACGGTAACTGTAACGCAACACAGTTACTCACATTTTGTATTTTAAATACGTAACGGCGGTACATGTATTCCGTTACTCCCCAACACTGATTACTTATTTCCTTTCTAACCTGCTTCATTTGAACACTTTCCTTTTTTCCCCTTCTTTTTTTTTCAGAATCAACATAAAGCCGAGGCTAGCATGTATCACAATCTGAATGAATCTGAATCTGACTGTGTTGCTTTTTCACTTCCTTGCTCAGACTTCTTGTTTTTGAGAACCTTTGTACAATGTGGAGGAATCATGAACGCACACACACAAATGACATGCCTGGGAATGCAGTAATGTTTATCCACTTGTAGGAAGTAGGTCACAAAATACATGTAACAACTGAACAGGCATTGTGCTGAAAACAATGTGTACAAGTTCACATGTGCACTTGTTTATGTGTGCACGTGCAGTTTTTATGTTCCTGCTGTATGTGGATGTCAGTATGTCACTTCCGTGTTTTCTCTTTGTGTCTGCCGCATCGATCTCTGTGTACATGCATGTATCGATCCGTCCATTGTCTTCTACTTCATCTGCTTATCCAGTGCATTGTTTCAGGATTGATACCAAGATTGAGATTACTTCATTACAGATTGTTAAGTTAAAATGCACATTAGAATAAACTAAAACACATCATCTCGTCCACATCTGCCCCTGATCACCAAACCTGCAGTCTTTCATCAAGTGTCCTCTCTGCTCCACCTCAGTCCACATTCCTTCGCCTCACATTTACAGAGATTAGTTCTCCACACTCTGGACTCTCTAGTAAGTTCCCCACTGCTTAGAACAGCCAACAACCCTCGAGGTTCTCCACACGTTTGGGCAGACACTCCCAGCTCTGCCCCGCTGTGCTCCAGCTCAAAATCACAACCTCATTCCATCAGTAGTTATTCATTTTTCATCTAATACAGTCCCATAAGTGTTTATTTAACAAACAAATCTAGTTAGCTCTGGCTTGTGTAATAGCAGTATTTCATTCATTTTCATAAATTGAATTAAAAATGTAGCTCTCAAAATGGATTATAGAAACATCAAAAAAAATTTCAGCCATATGTTTAGAAGTTTGATTGTAACAGCTACCAACTCAACACAAGTAAAAGTTATTGCTTTACTCGTGTAAAACTATATCTAGAGTTTAACAGTGAACACTACAGTTAATTGAACACCTAATTTCTCTGTGAATAGATATGGCAAACCAGACATTCATGTTTCTAGGAAGGCAACAAAAACAACTGTCCGAAATGCTGAGTGTATAAATACAACCAATACTGCGCTGAAAGATCAGGGTCAAAAAATCTTTTTAGTGTCAGATTACTCTTGAGTGGAATCAAGCAAAAGAGGTATTTCAGTAATAATGTTTACTTCCACATGTTGTCCACATTTGGCAGCCCAACATAACTCAGGACTCATAAAAGAGACACAGACATAACAGCACAAAGATTCTGTGGCAGGAACATGGAGCCTGCAAAAATGAAGCACACATGATCAGGGCAACATGCATACACACATTCTGTCTCTCTGACACACACACACACACACACACACACACACACACACACACACACACACACACACACACAGCTGCAGCTCCACTCTATATTTTCCTCTGTGTTCCTCCTTCTGTCTCTTTCTTCTGACGTACGCTCCCACCCCGTCCTCTCTCTGTGGCTTCTTATAGGCTGCTCACTGCTCATAGCTGAGCTGTTTTACTACAGCTGGAGCTGGAAAAACTGACCACAGGCAAACCTAACAACAGTAACACACAAACAGTTCCGGGACTGCTCCGGCTCTGTGTGTGAGTGCGTGTGACTGAAATGCAAGAAAAGAGAGAGAGACGGAGATTTGTTCGTCTGGATGTCTGGAACAGCCTGAGATGATGATGAGGAGGATAATGAAGAAGAAGCAGCTGCTGTTGACAGACCGGGGTTTTGTTACTGGATGTCTGACTGGGTTTGGATACTATGAGTTTATTGTCATTTGATGGGATTGCTGGTCTTTCTTGGAGGATTTACTTTTTCTCCTGCGTGTGTGCTCCTGCCAGGAAGGTCTTGAGATGAAAAGCATCAAAAACATAATAGGTAATTTTCACACACACTGGACGCCTTACAGGATTAGTATTTGTCTGCACTTTGCCACTTTACTCCTCTCAGAATCAGCCATTGGATTCTCTTCTTCAGTATTCAAAACTTTTGGTGATAGGTTTGTAGCTTGAACCTATTCGCTGGAACGCTCAAGACAATTTAATTACACAGCAAAAGCAAGACACAAGTAGGCAAAGTTCTTTGTGTTACTCATGCATGAGGGAGGCCTGCCTGGAGCCAAGTGTCGTTCCACCCACTTGACCTCCGTCAGACTCTCAGCCAGGTTCCCCATAGCACTCCTTTTATTGTGGTTACATGAATATGCATAGGTTCATTAACATATGACGTTTCATATAGGTATACATGTGGACAAAGAATACCTTGTCGGTGTGTGTCGTGTAAGTGTGTGTGTGTGTGTGTGTGTGTGGGGGGGGGGGGGGGGGGGAGGGACCCTGTGAAGACTCCCCAATGCTGGTGCCAGGAGTCTAGCGGTACATCTGAACAATAGGCTCTTATACTTAACCAGATACAGAGTAGGTGTCCTCCTATACCATAAACCAGTAAGAGCAGATATAACCTCTCTCCTGACCTTAAGACGTGTGTGCATGCCAGAGTGCTCTGGGAGGCACACAGAGTCTCCACAGACTGCTAAGGAGCAAACCTCTACCAACATGACATTGATGATAAAACTCTAAGCATATATGAGTAAATATTTCTAAGCATAAATGACAATCAACAATATAAACCTAACATTTGGAGAATAGACCCTGTAGCTTTTCAGAAAAAACATTCTTTTCTGTAAATCATAGGTTCAGTGATGCCAAAAAAAGGTGCTAATGCTTAAGGCATTTTATTTTAAGATTAGAGGAGCTACAAAGTGGTTTTACCTGGAACACTGACAGCTGCAATTCCAGGGCTCCATGGTGCTGTAAGCTCACAGGAAAATCAAAGAGAGTGGAGGAACATAACAGAAAAAAAAATTCCTGGTGAGTTCTAAGAAATACCAAAAACAAGCTGCACACACACTAGATTATTTTATAAACTGACTGTGGCGAGGCTGGCACTACACACTGCAACTTAAGAAAGCACATGCAGGAAGGCTAAACACAAGCGAAACACAAGACTTAATCAATTTGAAAGAATAAAGAGAAATATACAACTAAATCCACATTAATGCCTTTAAAACACCACTTCTCCTTACTACTTTGGCATGCAGCTTATTCCAAGATAATTTTAATGCTTTTATGCATCTCCTCTCTCTTAATGTTGACTCTGGACAATCAATGATCTTGAGGACAGGACTCGATGGAGGTCGGAGCAGAACTGCTTTTTTTATTGAAGAAGATAGTTTTTGTGACTCTGACAGTTTGGTGTTACTTTTCAGACACCTTCCTGGTAAATGCACAATGGAAAAGAATCTAAAGTTCCTAAAACAACAGTATTCTACAGTAATGTAGACATTATTAAAAAACAAAGCCTGAAGAATTAGAATCTCCTCAGTCCGATTCTTTTGAACTAATAATTATTAAAAGGTGGTGTAGTTATTCTAAAGACATTTTGGAAAGTTAGTATATTCAGTTTGTCCATTACAACATACATTTATGAAACAGGTGCTAAAAGGTGGGTTTGATTCCCAAGTCTCAGGCCAGTATCAAAATATTAATGACTATATTTGGCTATCCATAGGTACTCTAGTCCTTTGTTTCTGAAAGATAGGAGCAGAGTCACTAAACAGCTGTGCTAAGCTGTACTGATCTTTAAGATCTGTAATGGATATATAAAGAAGAAATGTGAATATCCTCATAGATTCCTCCTGGGAATCTAGCAAAGAAGTGGTTCATTATTATTAGGCAGCCCAACGCATTAATCATAAAAAAAGGCGAACATAACAGCACACAACATGGAGTGTGCAAAACGAAACACACATGACTGTGGTGACAATGTGTGAGAGCATGCTGTTTAATCCCTTTCAGAGCAGATGGATTAGGGTCACAGCCTAGGTGTGTATATTCTAGCAGTGTGTGATAGTGTTGGCTCCATATTTTTGTGGCTGTGTGAGAAATTACTGGCCACCTTTTGGGTACACTGAAACTCCTTCACTCAGTGCTGTGATCACTTTCATGTCTTTTTGGTATTTTAACAAGAATTGTTAACATTTAACATAGTTTAGATATGTTAGTGGACAGAAGCCATTTTGTCTGTAATCAAGGCTTTAATGACATGAATTACACTGGACAAGTCCTTTCCAGACAAAGTCAAGCTTGTCTTTTCCTGCTTTGGTAAGACCTCTGGGTCTGTGTGACCATAGCTGACCAAACAAAAGTGCATAGTCAGGGGATCTTACAAAAAAATACTGCTTGGAATGGGGAAATATTTCTAAAACATTTTAGCTAGCAGTGGGATTTACTAGTGACATGTGCAGTGCTCATGATGACCTGGAACTGGATGAGGGGTTAGGAAAATAAATGGATGTTTTATCCATAGACTGTATATGAAAAGTGGAGATAGCTTAAAAAACAGTGAGTTCAGTACAGAAGTGCTTTGGAGCTGCGTTCTTCTACAGGCCAGCAGGGGGCGACTCAGTTTGTTTGCAAAAGAAAGTCTACGGAAAAAACAGGTCCTGTGATCTGTTATATCTTCACTCCGGGTTACTAGTATAACAATGATACTCGGACCACGACGTAACTTGAGGTATTTATTATAACGGCATAACTTAACATGGAGCTAGCCCGAGCGACAGCCTAAAGCTGGTTTCCCATAATGCCTCTGGGCATGACCGCTACGGGTCCTGTTATAACCCAAAATACACAACATGATCCATGCCCTCAGTAAATACTTTCCCGGTGAGTTATGAGATCAGTCCCTAGTTTCACTTCATAGAGAACAAAACATTATGCTCATTTTCTACATTATAGTCCCCATTAAGCTCCACAACAACAATAGTTGGTAGTAGTTACAATTAGTTGGTAGCCCATTACAGTTTAAAAAGCTAATTTTTCAAATCAATAGGCAACGTCCATCCTTTAAACACAGGTTTTGGTTTGATCATTATGCCAGCTCAAATTATAACTCCAGCACTATCTTACATTGATTATGGTTCATGTTCAGTCTGCCAACCTCAGGACTTTGGTGTCATATCCTTTATCCTGGTTTTGTTGAACAAGACGCTGATGTCACTGTACCTTTACTGTGTTCTTACATACACAGAAGAAGAAAGTACAATAAATACTACATCTATTACATGCACCAGTGGGACTAGATGTAAAAGGGGAGTGTAGATATAACCAAAAATCAAAATTGCTTGGAATATGCCTTGTTGTTTACACACTGCTAACACCATCTGATCTCCATCAGAGCACTGACAATATATTTTGTTAACTTGCTGCTGGCGCAATGAGGACTTTGTCAAACTGAAAAAATGTCCCACCCTTTGAAGTAGGGCTGTAAGGTTTGCAGCTTTCCTCATGGGGCTATAATTTTGGCCATATTGAACAGGAGCTGCTGCCCAACATAGAAACAGATGCTAGTGAACCATTTAATTGTAGTAGTTCAACATATCTACAGAAAACTTTGTTAGTTCCTGCGTGTTGTTGTCCAAGCTTAATCTCCCAAATTAAGAATTTCACTGGTGCCATTAGAGTTCATTGCGTCCTTATAGGAGTTCTTCCTGCACGTACCCTTTGTCTCCTCAGGACTGCTTCAGTTTCTAAAAACAGCACTTTTCTGTCAAGCCTTGAAGTGGTCATGCATCACATCTGTCTTCACCACTCCTTTCTACTTTGATGTTCCAACAATACAGAACAGTCTCCCTCGTCGGGTGCCTGACCTGGATCTGATTGTATAACACTACTGTTCTGAATGTTCTTAGACAAAATTTCCTATACTTTTTTTTTTTAAATTAACCTGATCTTGAAAACTTTGTTTTTTTATTTAAAATGATATTAAACAGTGCAACCACTATATTAAATTTACCACAGGGCAAAAGTTTGCATTGGATGTTTGTTTTATAAAATGTTTTAGAATAGACACTTGTCACAGTGATGGATTGATAGTACACAGTGTTTAGTTTTATGTAGCCAGAGCAGTTTGCACAAGTTGCACAAGTATAGCAAATATTAGATACTCCGAAGACAAGGTTTTGTTTTAAGAAGACATTGTTGTGTGTTCTTAGCAAAATCAACAAAATCTTATAAAACATTTCAGGATGCACTCGTCTGTAACAGAAGCTGAATTTTTAATATCCTTGGTGTGTCAGTAGAATCAGATAGTAACAACAGAGGTACATTGATGATGCCTCCATTAGCGTCCACTACCAGCTGTTATGCTCTTCTGCTTCTGTCCCCACTCCCACTAGCACAAGACCTACCCAAGCATGTTTCAGAGTAATAAAGTGCAGTCAGTGTAAATGCATGTCTTTATTCTCTGTAACAGAGAAAGGCTTGTTCACTGCACAGTGCACTTAGAGCTTTACCCTGCAGGAGAACCATAATAAACATTAAACCAGAGCAGGAATACATATCCTTAAAGCCTCGTCTAAGAATGCTTTGTTCCAGTTCCTTATAAATGTCATATGAACAGCAGTCAGAAATGGATAGCTTTAGAACTGGCTGCTTAGGATGAACATGTGATGTGCAAAGAAAAATGGAGATAAAGGTCCCTAAAGTCAGCCTATTATTATGTGTTCTGCCATGTATGCTTTTGTCTGTCATATAATTACTGTTCCACTGCTGTTTGATCATATTAATGCTGGTCTAAATTATAAGGCTTCAGATTGCTTTAAATGCTTTGCTTCTATGTTTGAATCTTTATTCATCTGAATTCTATTCAGTTTTATTCATATAGTGCAAAATCACAACAGGAGCCGCTTCAAAGTACTTTATATTGTAAAGTAAAAACCGTATAATAATACAAAGCATATGGATCACATTTGTATGACGAATCCCTAATATGGTCATCTCAAACACATACTGTAGCTCTGGCTGAGAGAACAAAAGACCCACCCACATACTCTTTAAGCCTTTGTGAGGGGCTGCTAATTAAAAGACAGTTGGGTTAAGATATGAAATGTTAAAATGGCTTGTTTCAGACTGAGGAACTCAACCAAAACCCAAGATAAGATAAATAACAATTGCTTTGAACTGCAGATCACACAAAGCTCCTATAGAGACCATAAAATATGGACTTATAAGTCTATTTCATAGCAAAGATGTTCAGTAGAGTTGCATATTCTATTTTGGCCCGAACTGATTAATTCTTGGCTCTATTTGATTCATCACAAGACATATTATCTTAATGCTAAATACAATAAAATGTTACACAAAGGGACAATTTTACATCACTGGTAAATATACACTTGGCTGGTACATTTTAGCTACTGGAAACCTTTGTTGGCGAAAAGTCACTTGATGCGTAATTTGTGAGAAAAGTTCTACTTTTTCTACTCAAGATCCACTTTTCTTTTCTTGAGTTGTTGGTAAAAAATCATTCAAGTTCTCTTTGAGTTTGCATATTTTATGTGAAACATTTTTAGGTTCACATCAGCAATAATACTGGTGTACTAACAGAAATGTATGGGAAAATAGCTCAGTAGCCTAAGGTCCATGTTTGAGCATTCAGCCAGCACCAGTTTAGGGCAGTCAGCTTAAACAGTAAACTGCTTTGATTCAGTTTTTATTGTAAATTGAATTTGGAGTACAGCAGCAATGCCCCTTTCCACTTACACGTTCTAACAAGTCCAACAGGTAGAGAAGATTGTCAAAGATACGGAAAATCAAATAACAAAAATCAAACAAAACAGTGTCAAATTATATTATAACACCTTCCTGCCCCCATTTTGTCTGTTTTTTCCTAAATGAATGCAGACAGATACTTTCTTATTAGTCTCTGAACCCCTGACTGATTCTGCTGACCTTTGAAATGGCCAATAATGTTTATGCTACCTGCAATCAATTTTCTCTATAAAACAATGTCTTTAGATTTTTCAACTTTAAAACATATCAGAGGATTTTTGTGCTTCAAGTTCAGAGGTATATACTGATGTTTTATGAAAAAATGTGTGCGTATATTGATACGTGCTTATCTCTCTTCTGTAGGTAAGGTCACAAAGTGTCCAGCCTAGGGACTGTACTTTTTATATTAATGAGTGAAATCTGTTGTTGGCCTCAACGCCTTTCTGTGGTATCTGTTTTGTTTACTTTTGACTTCCTTATTATGCATACCTGTATCTGCACTTAAACTCAGAAAGCAACTTGTCTGGATGAATGTCATGGATCGCTGTGTGGCAGGCAGGATGAGGACCCAATCGCAAAACTCACAGACTCAGGGGATGAACTCAAAAAGCAGCTTTATTGCTGACAAAGGATGACAGGAAATACAAAACTAAACTGGGAAAAACTAACAAAGCTCACCAAGGAACACAGGGGAATCACACACAGCATGAGGGAGAACACGACACAGAACTGAGGGAGACGCAGACATAAATACACAGAGGGTTAACGAGGGAAGTGGGAGCACACGGGGAACACAGGTGACACTGATAATCATAACAAGACACGGCAGGAGTGAACACCACACTGGCGGGAGACGGGCAAAGTAAAACAGGAAGTACAGAGGTTCAGACAGGAGGAGAGAGAGCACGGGGAAAACACAGACATAACGGGCTGGGGAAAACATAGAATAAACACAAAGAGAGACAAGGGCTCATGACTACACAGAGGGGCACACAGGGGGTAAGAGTCACGAAGGGAAAACACTTAGGGAACAACACACCAGGGCAACTCAGGAAACATGGCCTAAATAAGGAACAAAATACAAAAATACATGAAAACTAAGAATACTGGGCCAACATGGCCCAGGACCATGACAATGAAATGGTTGAACGTGGCTCACAGTGTGTTTGAAGATGAAAATTCTTTCAGTAAGATGACAGATTCAGGACTGGAGTGATAATATCTACCTGTAGAAATGTCTGCTTTCCCTATTTCTCATTGGTACAAATACCCATTAAATTGTTCTGCGACTTACATTGGAGACTCCTGAAGTATTCATAATGCATCATGAAAACCTGGTTAATCAGACTCTGCATGGCATAGATGTATTTTCCTTGTATTGTTTCTAGTTGCCTGCTTCCATTCCACATCACCAAAGAATTACAAATGGAGCTAGGTGCCTGTCTATTCAGAGGATTACTGAGAAGCTTCAGGTGCTCAAGAGTGGTAAAGAACTGCTTGCTAGCCAAGCCTGTCAGGTCTCACCATTGTAATTCTCTAATTGCAGAGCGCTTACGTGAGTTAGCCCTTGCTATTGTCAAACTCATGTCACAGTTGGTAGTTGCAACGGCTACCAGACGTTGCAACTACGCTACCAGACATCCAAATCGTACTGTGGTTTTCTGCAGTGCTCCATGAAATAGCTACTTCATAGCTTTATAACTTTATAACTTTATACTCTAATGTGATTTTGTGTGCTAAGCTGCTAAGCTAAGGTTAAGCTTTTGATCAGTCAAACTAAAGGCTTGCCTTTTTTATTCAATTTATACGGAAGTCTGTATTAGCTCCTCATCTTGCAATTCATGACATGACTGGAAATCTTTATTCCGGAGTTATCTGCTAGAATAGAATAGTCATTTTTGGCTGTTTTGTTTTTAGGGTCCATTTTAATAAATGTTAATTAATTTGATATAAAATTAATTTTACGTAAGTAAAATTGTGCTAGCAATGCTACAACTGAGCTGCACGGCTACCAGACATCCAAATCTTACTGTGGTTTTCTGCAGTGCTCCATGAAATAGCTACTTCATAGCTAAGCACTTTGAATCACCTTGTTGTTGAATTGTGCTATACAAATAAACTTGCCTTGCCTTGCCTTGCCTTTATAACTTTATACTCTAATGTGATTTTGTGTGCTGCACTCTAGCCTGTTTTCTTTGATCTCCGATTAAATGATCAACTGGTCTTATGTGTGGCCTTTTTGATTTTATATTGTAGTATAATATACTTTTATATCATATGCAGCTGATATATGATATATGATATCTGTAATGTCTTTTCAAAATAGATCCATGGATAATTTACCGTTTTTTGCCTCCTTTCAGATGAGATCATGCAGCAGGACATCAGGCCCCTGCTGGCCGTAGACATCATAGAGCAGCTTCACCGCCAGTTTGCCTCGCTATCTGGTAAGTAACCTGCAATGTTCTATTTGCCCTCATTCCATACCTGAAGTTCATGTTAGGTGGAGGTATTGAAACAAAACTCTGGGTGGGACAACAAATGAGCCGTTAAAAGGAGACAAATAAGGAAAAACAGGAGACACAACAAAAGTAGCAAACACAGGACAGAGTATCTGTTAACTCATGAATACTGCTATAGTACCATAACAGAAACATTAATAATCACACCATTATCATTACTAGCTACATTAAATCCACAGTTCCGTAAATTTAAGAGAAAAATATTGCACATATTTAGTCTTTTATGGCCATTATGTAACATGGAGCACTAATTAAAGCCTTTTTCATTTTTTACCCCTGACATCCTGTTACAGTACCACTTCTCCCTGTGCCTTCATGCTTACTGTAACTAAAGCTTCGAACCCAAATTGATTTTAATGATTTTGATATTTCAAAAAACCCCAAAAACATTCTCAGCAGTTTTTTAGCTGATGTTCTATTTTTGTGTTTTGTATCACAAGTTATGCAAGTGCCAGAAGAAAGGACTTCATGTGTAACTCAGCTGCTTCACTCTCTCATGACTTTTTATTCTTCACCGAGGAAATCACAAGCAAACGGATAATATGAGGAAACCACTGAAATCCCTTCAGCTGACTTGCTCACTGATTCTATTTGTTGATTTTTAAAAAAAAGAGGAAATCTGCTGGAGTGATATGTAATCATGATTCATTTAATTCCACAAAACACAGCAGTTCACTGGAGGTTTATACACACACAGATCTTCCTGTCCACATGTTTTGGGTTTTCTTTTAATTCCCCCTGGGGATTTGGGGCTTTTGAAAGTTCATTTGGCATTTTCAAGTTTGCTATGGCACTGAAACCTTATTCTCTTATTTAACAGTATTATTATATTCTGTCCTGGCATCTAGGTGCAAGTATCTGCTTTCTTGCAAACACACAAAATGGAGCTTGGTCAAAGATAGTGGATGCTATGATCTCGGGGGGTTTTTATGTTGTGCTTAAGTTGGCATTTGAATTCCTTATTTAAGATGTTCTCTGTTTGTTTTTAGGCATCCTGAGCTTTAAATAGAGTTAATTTTGCCTATATTTTCCATTTCACTGTTTCGTTATTGTTGTTACTTCCTGTTTTTTTTTATGGTAGTTATTTGTCTCCAGCTTTACTGCCCCACTACCTGTCTTGTTGTCCTTGATTACTTTGACCTGCATCTCCTGACTCTTCTGTATCCAGCTCCCTGATTTCCCTTTTGTCCTGACTTCGCAGCACTCTTTTCTCTACCAGCTGACCTACCAGTCTCTTCCTGCCTGTTGCCTGTCTATTTTGTGGTTAAGCTTTTGATCAGTCAAACTAAAGGCTTGGCTTTTTTTATTCAATTTACACGGAAGTCTGTATTTAGCTCCTCATCTTGCAATTTATGACATGACTGGAAATCTTTATTCCGGAGTTATCTGCTAGAATAGAATAGTCATTTTTGTCTGTTTTGTTTTTAGGGTCCATTTTAATAAATATTAATTAATTTGATATAAAATTAATTTTACGTAAGTAAAATTGTGCTAGCAATGCTACAACTGAGCTGCACATAACATGTTGTGTAATACTGATTTATTAATTCAAGATTTCATCCAACACACATCTTCCAGGGAACTGCTTCCTCCAGTTCTTTATAGGCTTCAGATAATAACATCTCAGGGAAATTGGCTGCAATAAAGATAAAGTCATAGCACAAAGAATTGTGTAAAAACACGAGCCAATAAAAAACCAAGAATGAGTAGACCACCAGACACTTTCAAATTCTAAAATGTAATATACACATTAATGTTGTATCACCTTTTAAACTGAGAGCTCCATACGTGACAGAAGAAACATGAGAAAACATAAGCATTTTGTTTGCTTTTTGATTTCTTAAAAAAATATTTGAACATTTTTTTACAGCAACTTAAAGTTCAATTTGAAGCCTTAAAAACATTTAAGTGGTATATGTTTCTTTGTTTCTTTGTGTTATTGAAAAGCTTTTCATTTGAGGAAGTGTGGATTTGAACTTTGTTGCTGAGACTATTGATGAGGAGAACATTAGTGGATGAGCAACTCTTAAAATGAGTTACACTAAAAGTAATATGCCATACCTTTAAAATATTGAATTCAATTCTTTTTTTCTTTGTTTTTTTTAGTCTAATTGGCACAAACACCTAGTTGTGCAGTCTGCTGTTACAAACTCTTATGAAATAATTAACAAGAGTTGTTCTAAAGAGCTCACCAAAAGCTTTTAGAAGTCATAATAACTCACCCATGAAGTGGTGGACCATATTAATCTACAGAGAAGTGTTACAGAGATACATAGTGTGAAAAAGTCACAGACATCCTAAATTCAGTAAATGCAAAGATTCAAACCTCCTCTGGTATTAGCATCAGCACAAAAACTGCCACCAGAAGCTTCTTGGCATAGGTTTGCATGGCCAATCAGCTTCTGTAGGTGTAATGCGTAGGTGGTTCACTACATGTATTTGCACATCATAGCTCACAATGATAAGCCAATGCGACCAGTTATTAACTAGCATGGAGCTGGTGGAGCATTGCTTTTAGCATCCCAGCATTCACACTTGGTGCCCTCAGACTTTTCCAGATGTGCTGTTAGTGGTGACACAGCAGTCTGTGTGGTTCTCCAGGGATGCCTCTCATTCCTTCTCTCAGTCGTCTCACCAAACAGCCAAAATAACTGTTTCCAAAAGTTCCTCTCTCAGCATTACTTGCCTCTAGAATTACATAAGGGTAACACAAGTCTGGTTCATAGTCCTCACCACATGTGTGTGCCTACTGTGAGTGTGTGTGCCTTCTCAGTAGGATCCAGGTTTAAACGCTATGATCATTTGGTTTGCTATTTTTGTCTCTCTGTATACACATTTTATATATACATGAACTGGAACCAGTGAGGGTTTCCTTTTGCCAGAGACCAGTTAGGAAGTATACCAAACAATTTCATGCCTCTTTTCTTAGAGTTTTTATGATTTTGTTTTCCCTCATGGACAGCTGCAGGATTTGTTGCTTTCTTTTGATTCTCCTTAAAAAGTAAAGGGGAAACACATCACTGAGTGGTCAGTGTAAAACCCGTCACTTTTTCTGGGTTAGATGACCTTTGCACTACTAGCAGCAGACAAGGAGTTGCAAGCAGGAAATTGGAAACATGCTCATTTCACATACTTTTACGGCAGTAACTTTATTAGGGAGAATTAACAGAGTCTTTTATGTTCTTAGAGAGGAAAATGTATATTTTTGTGGAGTGTAAAAGGTTTTCAAAATAGTGTTTCCTTCTTTCTACAAGTTTCAGAAAGTTGATATGACTATATCTGGCAGACATAAAGCATTATTTGAGTCATTTTAATTTAATTTACACTACTGGAGCTCTGTTTTGGTTGGTTCTCCTTAGTGGGAAATATGGGTTCTATAACATCTCATAATGTTTTGGGATTTAACTAATAACACTGCAGCACTTACCTGCCTTGCCTAACAGATGTTTTTTAAATGCCAGTATCACAGATGTCAGACCATGACTCCCACTTTCTTCCCCTCCTGCAACGTGTTGAGTATAAACTTTCCATTCTCAGCAAGTTAGTTACATGTTTGTGGTTGAGAGATGCTGGTCAGACAAAATTCTAAACCAACAAAAATATCCTCAGATGTGCTGATTCAAGGTTATGCACAGCCCTTTAATGTCTGTATGAATGTCTGTAACTTTTAGCATTACAAACACTGTTAGTTTTTTTCTCAAGTAGCATGCCGTAGCAATGTTTTATTTGTCAAGCCAGCAGATTTATGGCTCATGCTCACCATCTAGTGACATTTCGAGAGATGTGCAAGTATTGGATTTTTTCAATCTGTATCTGCAACTAGAAGTGTCAAGACTACTGGTTGCACACTGGCTCCTTGTAGGGCCCTTTTATAGATCTGCAAAGGTAAAGCATACTGATGATCAAATATAGTAAGCCACAAAAGCCTTGATTACGAGACAGAATTAACAATGAGAACACACAAGTTTGAAAATAGTATACGACTAGTATTTTTAGACTTGTGTTTTGCTTAGCATTTACATTAGCCAGTTTAAGTTTATGAAATAATCATGGTTTGAGTTCAATAATTTCTTTTAAATCTTGAAACATTATTTAGATTATGGTTTAATGGTGTTTATTTCAGGTACATCTACAAAGTGTTGCAGACATTGAACAATGACACTAGAGGGTTATCCGCTGTAGTGAAATGTGACATGAAGAACATTAATTCATAGTTATATAGTGCTTTCTAGTCTTACTGACTACTCAAAGCACTTTTTTCACAATACAAGCCACATTCAAATCTCAAGAAGACTGAAGCACACAGCCTCATCCACAGCAAGGACCAGTAATTCATGAGTCAAGTATAAGACTACCCTGAGGTCTTATACTTGACTCATTGAACAGTTTGGTCTTCTTACAGTTGGCAATGAAGACAAAAAGAGTGAAAACAGTAAAACCAAATCTGTGAGAAGTGTAAATAAAATGTTATGGTTGGACATATACTAAGAACACAATGTAGTTTAACTTTAATTGAGAGCCTAAAGGAACAAACATAGTACTGAGGTGTTAGAGTTGGGGTGTTCCTCTACCATTTTACATTTAGTAGAACCACATTCCCAAAAGTCATTGCCCATTCCCCATGTCGCTAATTTCATCTGGGTGCCTGTAATACGATTCCTACTGGGAAAACAAAACAATTTCATATATTCTGATTTAAATGGTGTCTTAACTTTCATTTCAGATATCTTAAATGAAACACAATTTCATACAGCTGTGATGGAGGTTTTACAGATGTCCGCATTTCAACTTAAAGGGAATCCTTTAAGTTATCAAATGATAAAATGTCTTGCAATACAGTTACTGCAGTTATTGATTTGGGTTTATTTTTTCTGTGCTATAGGAGGGCGAGGGAAAGATGGTGCCCCCATCATCACTTTCCCAGAGTGCTCAGGCTTTAGCGAAGTGCCAGAGGAAGATTTCCTCAATGTAGTTACTTACCTGACCAGCATCCCCAGGTATGTATACTCACACACAATTAAAACTAATAACGAGAAAGATCATAAAGATAAAATTCCATTTGATTCAAAACTATCCCCACAGGATCACATTTGATCCTGGGTGCTTAAACGTCTTCACTGCTTAATCTCAACAGTAATTTCATAAGGCTTTCTGGAAATTATGCTTAGTGGTGTACTAATTGTGTATTCCTTGAAATGTGGACAATTCTTGAGTTCTGTATTTTCCGGAGCCTGAAACCTTTGGGAATTTGATTAGCATGGCCTATAACTTTAAATTGTTTTCCTCCTCTCTCCAGCCTGGATGCTGCAAGCATTGGCTTCATTATCATCATCGACCGGCGGAAGGATAAATGGAGCTCAGTAAAGGCCTCTCTATCCAGGATCGCTGTAAGTTCAGTGAGATACTTAAATCACCATAGAAATATATACAAGGACCTTTTTAAAATGTTTCTTTTAAGTCTTTGTGTTTCCTACACCGGCGTAACAACCCTGTGAAAGCCTCATTTTCTTTTGGGCCCTTACCGTCACATTGTACCAGAGCAATGGATGGATCACAAACACATTCATTGTAGAATTCCTCATTTAACAATCAATTTCAATGCAATGGCTTGTAGTACACACCTATATCACAACAAGAGTGCCTCTAGAACAAATCTCTTCACTCCTTCCTATTTTAAACACCATTTTTACTATCAGGCTCAGTGAGCTTGAACTAAAATGGGCAGATCTTTCATAACATGCTTCTGTAACAAACTAATTATGACCTGCAATAGTTTTATACCAGAAGAATATATTTTAGCTTGTTACAAGCAACTTACAGATAACCATGAGAATGAAAAGATGCACTATCTTATTTTAAGTTCATTTGTTATATTTTCCAGGGGGCATTCCCAGGAAATCTTCAGTTAGTGTTGGTGCTGAGGCCATCCAGGTTCTTCCAGAAGCATATAGCAGATATTGGGATCAAACTACACAAGGATGACTTCAAAATGAAGGTACCGGTAAGCATGCAGGTGTTTTATTCTGAGCCAGGGTATGGTTCTGAAACAGACACCTAAAAGAGAGACAAAAAGTATTCCCCATGATAATAGTTAGCTTTTTTGATATACTGAAAGAGAAAACATGTCATCCAAACACACAGAGATGCTATGCTTTAACACAACGAGGGATTTTTTTTCCATAGAACAATTCCTTAAATTGCATAAGGTGTGATTTTTTTTTTTTATCACAGCACAATTAAACCTAACATTTCAATAGCAAAGTATGAAAAGCATCAAGCATGCACCACCCACCCATCCATCCATCCATCCAACCATAACTCCATCCATCTATCAGGAAAACTACACTTTCCTCTCCCTGGCCACTTTCTCCAGTGTTTCCTGGAGGACTCCAAGCTTGTTGAGAGATGTTATGTCTCTTTTGTAGGTGTTAAACATAACTATAGCTTTTTATCCTTTGATGGGCATGTCAGTGGTATCAAAACGATATAAAAATACTGACAAAGACAGACACAGTGGATCAGTTGTCAGAGTTGTGTAACATAACCAGGTCTTCCTCAATCCACTGTTTTGTTAAGATAAACACTGTGTCACATTTTTGAAGGACTGAGCAACAGTGAGCAAAGAGGTTTGGTGGGAAAGAAAGACTGGCTGCTTTGACAGGAAAATCACACAACAGGAAAATTGCATTTATTTTTTGTGAGGGAAATCATTTCATCATAGATCTTAGGTTTTAGCTAAACAAGATAAATAAATTATTCATGAATACATATTTTGATACTTATTTTCAAGTCAGCACCTACAAATGCATCTCGTTTTTTAAAATTGTGTATGCAAATGTAGTAATAAAAACAATAACCCCTTACTTATATGGTGCTTTTCAAAGCAAAGTTTTGAAAGGTACAAAGTGTATGTCTTGTAAACCAAAATGTTTGATTTCCTATTTAGTAACTTACCAGGCAACGCTTCCCATCTTGCAACAACATTGACTATGAGAAGTTGTTCTACCAATTTTACTTAATAATAATGGAGCACGTAAAGCAATGCACTGTGTTTGCAGATCGTGATGCTGAACTCGCTGTCTGACCTACATGGCTATGTGGATAAAAGCCAGCTGACCCGAGAGTTAGGAGGAAACCTGGAATACTGTCACAGTCAGTGGATACACCACCGAACAGTGAGCACTGACTTACTGTAGCATTCAATACCAGATTTGACATTATAGCAGGTGTATGGTGAGCTAGATTAGAAGACATTGCAGAGTAACATGTGAGTCTGTTTCCATAGGCCATAGAAAATTTTGCCATGACAGTGAAAACCACAGCCCAGATGTTACAGAAGTTCGGGACAGACCTAGCAGAGACAGAGCTGCCCAATGACGTCCAGTGCACCAAAGACCTCCTTACAGCACACACCGACAAACACAATAACCTCAAGGTAATGTGGTGCATTAAATATGCTAGGACACACACACACATATTAACATGAGACAAAGCAAGTATTTTTACACTAGTATATCTGGTTAGCACTGGTGCCTCACAGCAAGAAAGTCTTGAGTTCAATTCCACCATCACGCCATGGTCTTTCTGTGTGGAGTTTGCATGTTCTCCCGGGTCCTCCGGCTTCCTCCCACAGTCCAAAGACATGCAGTTAGTGGGGTTAGGTTAATTGGAAACACTAAATTGCCCATAAGTGTGAATGCAGGAGTAAATGTGAGTGCAATTTGCTGTTAGCCCTGCAACAGACTGGCGACCTTTCTAGGCTGTACTCTGCCTCTCGCTCTAAGACAGCTGGGATAGGCTCCAGCCTTGGAATATTCTACGTGACTGACTTTACCTACTTCAAATATCAGTTTTAAATGCAAAAGTGTAGATGTCTTTAATTCCTCTACTACATGTACTTGGATATTTCTGCTGAAATAGGAACTTGCACAGATTTGCAAAAGTTTCTCTATGATATTAATGTTCTGTGATATTAATGCTTCTGTTTCTGTGAATCAGGATGAACTGAGGCTAGCTGTGAAGCAAGGCACCACCTTGTATAGTTGTATAAAAGATCAGTCAGCCAAGTCAGAGGATCATGAACTCAACCCTGATGAGAT